>NW_004955457.1:15922171-15987846 GCF_000276665.1 Chinchilla lanigera | reverse complement strand
AAACCGAGGGAAGAAGGAGGATCCAACAGCAGGGAACTACCAGGACAAAGATAAGCCAGTACATATCAGGTATAACTGTCAATGTAAATGCTGTCAACTCACCAGACAAAAGAAGCAGACAAGCAGGGTGGATCAGGAAACAAAATCCAACTATATGCTGTATAAAAGAAACACATTTAACTCAAAAGGAAATTCACAGACTGCAAATTAAAGGATGGAAAAGAATACTCCATGTAACAGGAACCCAGAAAAGAGAAGGTGTAGCTGTTGTGTTTGCACATTATGTGAACTTGACCCCAAGAACGATCAAAAGAGAGAAAGAAAGTCACCACATACTTATGAGGGGGAACCTTCAAGAGGAAGAGATAACAATCATAGACATTTATGCACCAAACAGAGGAACACCTACCTTTATAAGACAAATTCTCACAGACGTGAAAAACGAAATAATTAGCAACAGAATCTAGACAAAAGAATGGGGAAGATATCACAGAACCTAACCAAACTTGTGAACAGATGGACTTAGTAGACATTTACAGAGTGTTCCACCCAACAGCATCAGAATACACATTCTTCTCAGCTGCACGTGGGACATTCTCTAAAATAGACCATCTATTAGTATAGACAACATGTTTAAAGAAATGCAAAGGAATTGAAATTATCCCATGTATTCTATCAGACCATAGTGCAATTAAATTACAAATGAATGACAAAAAAAAAAAAAACACAAAACACCCATAAACAGTTGGAAATTAAATTATATCCTCCTGAACAACCAATGGGTCACAGATGAAATCAAAGTAGAGATTAAGCACTATTTTCAATCAAATGAAAACATACATACAACCTACAGGAACGTGTGGGATGCAATGAAAGCAGTTCTCAGTGGGAAATTTGTAGCAGTGAGCTCCCACTTCAGGAAAACAGAACAAGCTCAGGTAAACAGTCTTATGCTGCACCTCACGTTCTTAGATAAAGAAGAGCAAGTCAGAACCAGAACCAAAAGTGGGCAGAAAATCATAAAGCTCAGAGCAGAAATTAACACAACGGAAACTAAAAAAAAACAATACAAAGAACTAATGAATCAAAGAGTTGGTTTTTTGAAAGAATAAACAAAATAGATAAACTCCAGCCAAGCTTATCAAAAAAGGAAAGAAAAAACTGAAATACATACAATAAGGAATGAAAGCGGTGACATTACTACAAATCCTGAAGAAATTCAGAAGATCATCAATACCTACTTTGAAAATCTTTACTCACATAAGATGGAAAACAGAGAGGAAACTGCCAGCTTTCTAGATACATATGAATTACCAACGCTAAATGAAGAAGATATAAAAATTCTGAATATCTCATTATCAGCCAGTGGAATTGAGAATGTAATTACAAACTTGCCAATGAAGAAAAACCCAGGTCCTGATGGATTCACAGCTGAATTATCCAAGCAATTTAGGGAAGATTTAACACCAATTCTTCTCAAACTCTTTAATGAAATTGAAAGGGAAGGAATTCTCCCTATCTCATTTCTGGAGGCAAGTATTATCCTGATACCAAAACCAGAGAAGGACGCAACCATGAAAGAGTACTAAAGGCCAATCTACCTCATGAATATAGATGCAAAAATTCTCAATAAAATACTAGCAATTAAAACACAACATATCATCAAGAAGATTATACACTATGATAAAGTGGGATTCATACCAGAAATGCAGGAATGGTTCATATATACAAATCAATTAATGTAACACACCATGTCAATACAGCCAAGGACACAAATCACATGATCATCTCCATCAGTGCAGAAAAAGCCTTTGATAAAGTCCAACACTCATTCATGATGGAAATCCTACAGAAAATAGAAATAGATGGCCTTTACCTCAAGATAATCAAAGCCATCTATGATAAATCAACAGCACACATCATACTAAATGGTCAAAAAAGAAAGCTTTCACTTTAAAATCAGGAACAAGACAAGGATGTCCACTGCCACCACTCCTATTCAACATAGTTCTGAAATATTAGCTAGAGAAATTAGACAAGAGAGAGAAATAAAAGGAATAAGGATAGGAAATGAAGAAGTGAAATTATCATTATTCGCAGGTGATGTGATGCTCTACATGGAAGACCCCAGAAACTCCAAGAAAAGGCTTATGGATTTAATAAGCAAATTCAGTAGTGTAGCTGAACACAAAATTAACACTCAAAAATTCATAACATTCCTTGCACAAGTAACAAACAGACTGAGAGAGAAATTAGGAAAACCACAACTTTCACAATAGCATATAAGAAGATGAAATACTTAGGAATCAATCTAACAGAGGAAGTGAAACATCGATACAGTGAAAATTATAGTACTCTGAAAAAAGAGATCAAAGAGGATATCAGAAAATGGAAAGATATTCCCTGCTCATGGATAGAATGAATCAACATTCTAAAAATGGCCATACTCCCAAAATTTTTGTACAGATTCAATGCAATCCCAATTAAAATATCATTAGTATACATTACAGATCTAGAGAAAACATTCCTAAAGTTCATCTGGAGCCAGAAGAGGCCTAGAATAGCAAAAGCCATCTTGGGAAACAAGGGAAGGGCAGGAGGCATCACAATTCCTGACTAAAATTATATTACAAAGCTACTATGACAAAATCAGCATGGCGCTGGTACAAAAACAGACCTGAAGATCAATGGAACAGATTAGAAGATACAGATTCAACTATAAACACATTCAGTCACCTTATCGGTGACAAAGGGGCCAAACATGTTAAATAGGAAGATAGCCTCTTTAATAAATGGTGCTGGAAAAACCAGCTTTCAACATGCCTAAGACGAAAACTAGACTTGTGTCTTTCACCATGCACTAAATTAAAGTCAAAATGGATCAAAGACCTACATTTTAAAACAAAAACACTAAATTTATTGGAAGAGAAAATATGTAAAAATCTTGACAGCGTTGGGGTAGGCAAAGAGTTCATGAACAAAAACTGAACTGCACAGGAACTATTTCAAAGAATCAGTACATGGGATCTCATCCTATTGAAAAGTTTTTGCACTCTTAAAGAGATCACCAATACAGTAAATAGAAAACTGATGATTTGGAAAAAATTTTAGCCAACTTCCCCTCAGAAAAAGGACTTCTGTCTAGGACATATAAAGCATTAAAAAATTCAGGCCCCCAAATTCAAAGACCCAATCCAAAAATGGGCATCTGAGGTGAATACTCACTTGTCTATTGAAGAGTTACTAATGGTGAATAAATACCTGAAAAAATGTTCAACATTATTAGTCATTTGAGAAATGTAAATTAAAATAACACTTAGAGTCCCTCTCACCTGGGAAAGAATGGCTATCATCAAGAAATGAACCAATAACAAATGCTGCAGAGGCTGTGGGGAGAAAGGAACCTTACTCCACTGCTGGTGGGAGTGTAGACTGGTGAAACCACTGTAGAAATCCATTTGGAATTTCCTCACAAAACTAGGATTTGAAGTCCCATTTAACCCAACTATTCCCCTTCTGGATATTTTCCCAGAAGAATTGAAGACGTCTTACCACAGCAATATATGTGCACCCATGTTTATAGCAGCACAATTTGTTCTAGCAAAATCTTGGAAACAATGCAGATGCCCATCCACTGAGAAATGGACAAAAATGCTGTTGTATGTTTATACAATGGAGTATTACTCAGCTATTAAAAAAGATAAAGTCAAGGCTTTTGTAGGTAAATGGATGCAACTAGAGACCATACTCTTAAGTGAAGTCATTCTGACCCATGTGTGTGAACATCCTATTGTCTCCTTTGTGTAGGATTCTGAAAGACTAGGTAAAGCTCAAAATGTACAAGAGATGGTAGGAAAGGGAAAGAAATTGCTCAAAGGAAGGAATGACTGGGATGAGGGAACAGAAGAAAAAAAGAAAGCAGAAAGGCAAAATATAAATATATATATGAGTAGCTGCAATGACTGCATTGCTGATGTCTGATGGTGTATTGAAATGAACAGTTAAAGCTTAAAATTATTATGCTCTGATCGAGTTTGCATGCTTGTGTCTGGTGGTCTGAGCAACTGATTTGAAGGTAACAATATGCAATGGAATTACGTTGGTGAACTCCTACCATCTTGTCTAGTGAAATTCTGTATTATCTAAAATGTTTTATCAGAGAATTATTTTCTTATTCTCTTTAATGATTTGAGCAATCTTTCATTCTTACCTCTGGTAATCTGAGCAACATAGTTGAGGATAGTGATATGTAATGTAACAACCACTGTTGATTTGCATTATTTTGTCTTGAGACCCTGTATCACTTTGAATGATCTTGCTTGGATTTGTTTATGTTCATAATACTGGTATGCTGCTACTCTTCTATTTTTTTGTTTCTTTGCTTTGCATTGCCTACTCCCTTTGAAAAACAAATTCCTATCCATTTCAACTTCTTGTAGGATTTTTATCATGAATTAGTGGTAGACTTTGTGAAAACCTTTTTCTGCATTTATTAAGATGATCCTGTGATGTTTGTCATTGGCTCTGGTGATATGGTGTATTACATTTATTGATTTGTGAATGAGGAACCATCTCTGCTTTCCTGGGAAGAATCCTACTTGGTCACAGTGTATAATGTTCTTGATGAGCTTGCTAGTAGCTTATGGAGGATTTGTGCCTCTATATTCATTAGGGATACTGGCCTATAGTACTCTTTTCTGATTGGGTCATTCTCTGGTTTTGGCATCAATGTAATACTTGCCTCCAGGAATGAGTTAGGGAGAATTGCTTCCCTTTCAATTTCATCAAAGAGTTTGAGAAGTATTGTCATTCAGTCTTCTCTAAATTTCTTACAGAATTCAGCTGTACATCCCTCAGGTCCTGGGCTTTTCTCTGTTCGTAAGTTTTTCATTACATTTTCAATTTCATTGACTGATATTGGGTTACTAGGATTTTTATAAATTCTTCATTCAGCTTTGGCAATTCATACATTTCTAGGAATCTGTCCATTTCTCCTGTGTTTTCCATCCCAAGTAAATATTTTAAACATAAGTATTGATGATCTTCTGAATGTCTGCAGGGTCTGATTTGACTCTTCATTTTTCATTGTATGAATTTAAGATTTTTTTCTTTCCTCTTTTGATAAGGTTGGCTGGGGGTTGAACAATTCTATTTATTCTTTCAAAGAACCAACTCTTCAATTCATTAATCCTTTGCATTCTTTCCTTAGTCTCCATGGCGTTCCTTGCTTCTCTGATCTTTATAATATCCTCCCTTCTCTGGGCTTTAGGCTTGACGTCCTCTTCCTTTTTGAGAAGCTTGATGTGCAGCTTGAGGTTACTTATTTGTCCTCATTCTGTTTTCTTAAGGTGAGAAGTCACTGTTATTAGTCTTACCTTATGTTTCTTTGCCTCATCTTGCAACTCTTATATTGTTACTTCCTGGCTCCTTGTTGTCGTCCTTATCTTGATAAAGGTTTTTATTTTCAGGCCCCTTGCTTTCTGTCTCACTGGCTCTGCTATCTCTTGGTGAGTGTTCTATGTTGCCTGATTCTTCCACTGCCCTTGTTCCTCAATTGTCACATATTATCCTGCTGTGAATTTCTCTTCACTGCCTCTGGACAACATCTCCATGGCAATATGTGGCCTTGTTGTTGCTGTAGTTTTTATTTTATGTTAAGTGCACAGAATAATTACTGGGAAACAGACCAGGTGATGTTTTCTATTTGTTGTGCATGTTAGTTCTTGTGAATGGCTGTGTAGCAAATTACTCCAAGCAGCAGTTCAAAATGACAGTCATCCTTCAGTATTCATCTGCATTGACCTGAAGACTCCTGTGAGTTTGAAAATCTGTGGGTGCTCAAGTCACTTCCACAATATGAGGAAGAGTATGTGTCTAACCTCTGCATGTCTTGTACCCTTAACTAGTCCCGAGATGATTTACAATACCCCGGACAATGTAATGCCATATAACTACTTGTTACATTGGCTGTTTAGGGAATAAGGATGAGAAAAACTTTACACCTGTTCTGCACAGATGCAAGTGGTTTTGCTCCTCATTTGGTTGAGTTCATGGATGCAGAATGCATGCATATAGAGTGCACCTGGAGTTTGGCTTATCTCATGGTACGGTAGGTTAGAAACCCCATGGGCTCACCTGGCTTTCTTGCTCAGGGTATGAAAGGCCAAAATCAAAGTGTCATTTGAGCAAAGTTCCCGTATCTGGAGGCTCTGGGTAAAACTCCACTTCCAAGCTTGTGATGGCTTAACAACTGGTGGTCAGCTTGTAATACCCAGCTGAACTGAACCAGTGTGGTGCTTGGTGGATATGGGAGACCCACCTGAAGATTATTGGCAGCAGCCTAAGAGGCAGAACTGGAGAGGAAGACAGAGAGGCTGTTGGGGGCTGGTAGAAGCTTTTAGGGGGCTGCTGGTTCTCTTGGGCTATTCTGCTGGAAGACCTCATCATGCTGGCTTTCCTGACGAACTTGGCTGTTCTCATCTGAGGAGGAGCTCAGCACCTCGTTGTCCCTGAGAATGGCTGCAGTTCACTTTGGGGGAGCTTTGGTCCTCACTTTGAGCATGGCTTCCTGGCTCCAGAGGGGAAGATGGTACACTGCTCAGTGTCCTTGGCAAGCTTGTCTTGTTGTCTTTTTTGATGGGAACTTGGCTGTCCTCGTCATTGGAGTTCAGGACCTCACTATTGCTGAGGATGGCTGTGATACTTTTCAGGGGAGCTCTTGTTCTTACTCTCAGCGTTGCCTCCTGGCTCCAGTTCAGATCTCTCATGCTGCTCCCACAGATCCTTTATCCTGCTGGTACAGACTTTTTAGCTTCTACCGATGACCTTTGTTCCTTCCCAGCCCAGATGCATGAAACAGGTCTGCATCAGATATTTTCATGGGCTCTAGGCCTCTAGTTGTACTTGGAGGAGGCATTTTATGGATTCTAGGTCTTCAGCTGGACTCATGCAGAACATTACTGCAGGGTCCAAGCCCTCAGCTGGATTCTTTGGTCTTCAGTGTGTGGACAGATTTCCTGTACTCTCTTCGTATATGGTTCTTTGGGTGACTACTATAAAATAATCTTATAAAATATGTGTCTTGTATTGTATTGTTCCCCCTTGAAAAACCCAAAGTACAGCAAAGCTCTTTCTGGTTCTTGGGAGAATTTTGCTTCTTGGAGTTATTGGACTGGATTTCCATGCTTTTGTCTCACTGTCCCCTGGATCCCTCTCTTTTCTGAAGCTTCTCTTAGTTTTTTGCTTTGGAGCACTCATGCATCCTGCACCATAGCCTTCTCCGGTTGAAACTCTCATTGGCTGCCATTTGATGAAAACCTTTTCAAATGCTTTAGAAGGGCACTTGGCATGCCTTTATGCCTACCTCAGATCCTCCCTGTTTTAATTCAGTCATCCAATTCATGTGCTAATTTGCAAGGGCTATCATAACCAGACCCAGTCATTTACAGAACAGACATTTATTTTATCACAGTGCTGGAGGAGAGCAGCCCAAATCAAGGGCTTGGTGGGTCTGGTTTTCCGAGAGCCCTCTCTTCCTGCGGGCAGATGGCCACCTTTTTACTGTGTCCTCACCTGGGCTTTCCTAGGTGCATGTGACCTAGGTGTCTGTTTTGTGACCAGATTTGCTCTTTTTAGAAGGATGACCAGTCAGATGGCAGTGGAGTCCACTCTAACAGCCTTGTGTGAACTTGCTCAACACTTTAAAAGCTTGCCTTCAAATGTAGTCAAATTCTGAGGCACTGGGAGTTAGTATGTCAACAGCAAACTCCGGGGTAAGCAGAAAGACCATGGATCCCATGGCAGGGGCTGATTCTGAGGGTTTTAGGGTCAGTGACGCCTACTGTCAAAAGTCACACTTGAGGCCAGGCAGGGCTGACAGTTGCATGGGGATCATGGTTCCTACATAAGAACTTTGGGGCCACACTCAAACCACAGAATGACTGTAGAGAGATCTCGGTGGGTTGACTCATGAATAGCCTCAGTACCATGGAAATCACTTACTGGGAAGAAATATCAGTAAATGATTAAATCTCTCTAGGCCTCATTTCCCTTAATTGAAAACTAGGATAATATCAATATTGATACCTATCACATTGCTTCTTGTGAGATTAAATGAGAGAAGAGAAAGCAGGCGCTCAACATAGGGTCTGGAAAAGGGTAAATGATCAATAAATGCAAGATATTATTATTGTCACTGAGATCATATTGTGGGGTCTACTTTTATAACGAGATGATAAGGACCACACAGATAAAGGACCAACCTGGTGCCTTGTCTGTGTCCATTTCTGCTGCCATAACGTGACCACAGATCTCTGATGCTTGGGAGTGAGGTGTGCCTTAGACAGAGCCACTGCTTTCATGGGTGAGTGGCCACAAGCTAGGGGTGGAAACCCATAGAGAGGAAACCAGATGAGCTACTAAATATAAAAGAAGAAAACTGAGTCCCTGAACCCGCCAGCTGGTAGCACTGCTCAAGCACAAGCAGTCACTTTCGCTGACAGGTGACCATGAACTGAACACAGAAAATCCTAGGGAGAAAGTAGCTGCCTGCCTGGATGGCCAGCGCTTCCTTCCACGCATGTGTGACTCCTTCTATGACAACCTCCCATCTGGTCTGTCTGTCACATTGGTAAGTGGCCTCTTTCCTGGCCATAAAAAGGTTTTCTCCTAGAGGCTGCTCCTTTCTTCACTTTGCAGGATGCCCAGGAGAGAAGCACTCTGTTGACCCATGCTTTGCCCACCAAGCACTAGCACTGTCCCAGGGGCTTGGTGATTGCAACGAGCCCTGCAGGCTGAAACGACAGTTCTGAGAAATGCATTCTTAAATGACCTAGAGTGGCCTGGCCCTGCACTTGCGACCGGGTCTGGCGCCTAAGCCTTTAACCACGTGACTCTAGGCAGGTTGCTCCCCATTCACAAGCCTGGCTTCTCAGAGAGACAGGAGGGTAATACTGGGGTGATGGAGTGAAGTCCACCATCGAAGATGTTATCAGGGTCCCCAGGCACCTCTTCCTTGCACTTTCAAAGTCTCTCAGGGTCAAATTGAACAGTTGTGAACCGATTTTTAAATTTAAAAGCTATCTTTCCTTTGTAAATTTGATAGGGAGTGTTTTCTAAAACAGGCTTTTGGTTTAGTAATTCATATTTTGGTCAGCTGAATTGACTCTTTTAGCACCCAGACATTAATGTTGATATTCAAGTAAATATGATTAACCAGATTTTCCTGTGTTAGAAATTTTGCGTAAGTATAGTGAGTTCTCCTCACATGAAGTACAGCTGACCCTGCGTATCCTTTCTTTGATTGTAAGAAACCTTGATAACCAAGCAGTGTGGTACCTGTAATCCCAATGCTGTGGGACGTTGAGGGGGTGAGGCTGGATGATCCCAAGTGAAAGCCCAGCCTGGGCAATTTAGCAAGACCTTGTCTGTTTTTTTTTGTTTGTTTGTTTGTTTGTTTGAAACAGGGTCTCACTATGCAGTTCAGGCTGACCTTAAACTCACTTTGTAGCCCAGGCTGGTCTTGAACTCACAATGATTCTTCTGCCTCAGCTTCCTGAGTGCTGGGATTACAGGCATGTGCCACCACGCCCAGCAAGGCCTTGTCTTCAAAAAACTATATTAAAAAGGAATGAGTGATGGCTTGAATGTAATCCCTGCAACCACAATTTTTTTAAAAAGTCAAAACAAAGAACAAAAACCAAGAAATCTTGAGTATCATTCAGCAACAACATCTAGTCACTGTTCAGCTGGATCTCCTCATCCTACCTTGTCCATTAACTCTTAATTTCCTTATTCATCAAATTTAGTAACTAATGAGGCCTAAATGAGTAAGCAGTACAGCATCCATGCATGATAATACCTCTAATCAAAACATGGACGCTCGAAGGAAAAAATAGTTTGGTACAAAGAGAGTATGTTTGTTTTTATCTTTTTTTTTTTTTTTTTAACTGGGAATCAAACTCAGGACCTTGCACTTGCCAGGCAGGCACTGTGCCACTGAGCTACATCCCCAGCAATAGTATGTTTGTTTTTAGTTATTCTGAGCTTGGAGATGGAGTGAGCACATCTGAATGGGAAGGTCTAGAAATTAGCTGGCCCTTCACGCATGATTTCAGTAGCAGGGTCAGGGCAGCAAACATCCATCAATGACCATCACTGGAGCAGAGTCCTTGACATTGCTTCAGGGAATAACTTGGAGGACAAATATCTGATCACATAAAGTGAAGTCCCTGGCTGGCAAATTGTCTTTGGGAGGAAGAGTGGGAATCAGGAAAGAGAGGGCAGAGGAGAATCACAGCATAAGCTTGTCTTTGTGGCCGGCAGTAATGAGCTGAGCTGCAGGTAAGTACCATGCAAATTTTTGAGTGCTTGAGATAACAAAGAAAAGAAAAGAGAAAAAATTCTCACGCTGGTGGAAAAGAATCAAGAAAAAGCTATAGGCAGTTATATCAGGAAAACCAAAGTGATGTTTTGTGGCAATCACCAGTGCCAGTTTATCTGTGGAAAGGATGGGTTACCAGCCCTCTGTTGGGGATCAATGGGGTCCTAAAGGATAAGGGTGGGAGTGAAGAGAAGAATAGATTTGGCATGGTGGATGATGGGTTTCTCACCTCACTGTAATTCCTGCTGAGTGACTATGGCACTGCCCACTAGAGGTCATGTGCTATGGCACTGAGCCAGTATGGTGCCAAAGCAATATGGCGCTGGCCACTAGAGGTCATGTGCTAAGCCCCACCCTTCTTCCTCTGAGTCAAAGTACAACTTCCTACTTCCCTTTTGTAATAACCTGTTTCCTTTCCCCACACTCCTGCCCAATCCTGCTCTGCCACATCAGGCAGTCTGCCCCCTAAACCCCACCTCCAACCTGGGCCTATTTAACATTTGACCCTAGGCCAGGCTGTCAGAGGTTCCATGTCTCTCTTTCCTACTGTGGTCTTCTCTACACCCACAATAAAGGCATTTTATTCTGCTTTACTTCTCTCTCGCTGGAAAAACCTATCAGTGGGCAGGGTTAGTATGGAAGTTAGCAGAGCCAAGGATACAGAATATGGAGAGAGAGAACAGGAAGCATATTGTGAGGGACCAGGGTATCCATGCAATCACAGGGAGTTATGCTTCACAATATTAGGCTGAAGCAGTAAGTATTCTTTAAATATTTAATGACTTAATTGAAAGATTAGCTTTGCCACAGTGTTACAAGTAACTTCTCCGTGTGCACAATTCATCCTTATCCTTGTAAATAAAAGTAGACTTTAATTTACTCATATGTTAAAGGACATGAGATCATCTTACCAATTTTGAAGTAGGGCCTTTAATTCCCCAATTTTAAAATTGTACTTAGCTTGTCCTAATCCTCCCCATGGAGGCTTGTTTTGCTCACCAGCTGCCTTGGATGCAGACAGACGGTGACCTCTTCCCAAAGGTCTGCATGAAGCTTTAGGAGCAGGGCAGCTAGCAAACTAATTAGCCTGTGAGCTTAGGAAAACGTGGTGGACACCCAGGCCAGAAAGGCTTACATGCACAGAAACCAAGCATGTAGGCCACTCAGCCATCCAAGATTGTTAACCTTAGGCTTTTATTTCAACCTTGGAAAAGTGGTTTTGTTTTGCTTCATTTCACTTCTGCATTCTAGAGAGAAGCTCAACAGTTGAGGAATAATGCTACATTTGCACTGGCGATATTAACATTAGGAAAATGTGTATGCTGTGCAACCATTTGTCTAAGGGAGATCTGCAATTTGCCCAGCTAGCAAAATGTTGTTGAAATTTTGAGATAGCTTAAAATTGGCTTAACTTTTGGGGTCATGTAAAGAAAGGAACTGCATATATTCATGGTTGGCTTGGGAAATATGGTACTTTCTGCCCAGTTCCTGCCATGGCCTAAGCCATACAGTTAGGGATCTGGAGTCAGAAGCTGTAGCTTTTGACCCAAAGCTCAGACAGTTTCCAGCATAACTTGCTATACCATCCCTACCTCCTTCAGCCCCACAAAGGTAAAAAATTGTCTTGGTTACTTTTTTCTTGCTGCTGGGACAAAATACCTGACGACCAAAATTAAGGAAGGAAAGGTTTATTTCGCTTACAGTTTGTGGAGGTTTCAATCCATACTAGGCATGATTATAAGGCAGAGTGGCACGTGGCAGAAGGCTGCATCTCAGGGTGGCAGCACAGCAAAGCAAGTACCAGGACCCACACACCAGGGAGGAATGGGGGAGGAATGCCCCAAGCACTCTTTTCCTGTCCCTTACATATGCAAACTATCCACTCCCAGGCGGATGCAGCTCTCACACCCATATTCAAACTCTAATAGCCTGCCCCAGGGCCACAGAAGGCTTTGGGGGGACACACAGACATAAACCACAACAAAAATAAAATCCTTCCAGCTGTTTTTGCTACTTTGATACAACCATGATCTTACTCCAAGTCTGGAGTAATAATTAGAGGGTGGGAAAGTTTGTTCCAGCTAAAGATTAAGCTTCCAAGACCTTAGAGTGTAAATACTGTGCAGTTTATGTAGAAGAGACAAGATTTTGAAAGTCACTCTTCATTCAACCTAATTCCAAAGACAACATCTAGTAACGCAATTATACTCCATGTGAAAATAGCACTTAGCAGATTCATTCTACTTAGCAGATTACCAATCTACTTTTAAAAAACAGTATGCTTTTACTTGTAAAAGCATTGCAACCCAGTCATCATGTAAACATGAACTGATCTCTGGTCCTGTAGAAGCTGATGGTCTGGAACTGTGGCACAAGACAAGATCAGCCTGCATTTCTCTCCTTTCTCATCAATACTACCCTCCTCATGATATAAGGGAAAGAACTCCCAACTTGAAAGATACCTTGGACGAGTTTGTGTTCTCTAAAATTGAAGAATTAATTTTGGGAATAACAGAGGCTAAGAACAGAATGTATTTATTGAGGGAAAGAAAGCTTCTGTCGAAGGGGGCCCGAGTGGGCTGCCCAGGGAATCTGTCTTTTCCAAGGATTTTTATAGAGCAAACACATGAGGTGAGGTGGGTCCAAGGTGGGGAGAAAAATGGGAAATCACAAGGTGAGCATGAGGTTGTAATGGGTTACCCTGAATAAAGAACCGAGACCAGAATCCAAATTGGAATTTTCAGAGCCTTTATTAGCCGGGCAGGTGGCTGTCAGTCTGTTCATGCAGGGAGTTGCTGAGTAGCACAGACCCAAAGAAAGCTTCAGTTTTAAACTTGAAAACAACATCCTGGTTGGCCCAGGTGAAAAAATTTTTGCAAGGACAAAAAAGTGGAACCTATTGGTTCCAGCAAACAGGTGTTCCAAAGTTCAGAACAAGAAGTATACATTGTTTTCAAACTAAAGTAACAATCAAGCAGTTTCTCTTTCGTGGGTCAAAATGACATTTTTCCTCCACCCAATAGCCCAGTAATTTTTCACCCATTTTATGTGTTCACCAATTATGTGTTCACTACAGAGGTGGGACAAAACTATAGTCAACCAATAAGAATTGTTCAGGTAAAATTGATTAAATTGGGATCAAATGGGGAAGCGAGTCACACATAGCAAGCAGGTGTGAATACAGAACAGAGGCTTTTCCTGTAAGGGGTTGGGTCAGTGACTCTTTAAGGTGATCGTTACCTATTTAGAATATCAATCCCTGATGTCCATTCCTAGGGAGGTATGTGGGTGGTTATTTAATCTTTTGTTTTGAGGTCTGGCCTGCAGCAAGTACATCTCCATTTGCAAGGTATCTTGTCTTCCATATTAGCTCCTTCTAGGGCTTGGCCCTATCAAACTGCCTATAACATTTCCATCTAACTCAGATGCCTATACCATTCCCCTCTCTGAAGAAGTAACCCAAACTGCCATGAAGGAATAAAGGCTTCTTCAGGCTGAAGAATAATGGCTTCTTCAGGCTGAAGGGGAGAACGCAGGATCTCTGCAATGATCCATGTCCTTAGGCCCCTTCTAATTTTTTTTATTTTAGAACAGGGTCTTTCTAAGTGGTTAAATTGCCCAGCCTGGGTTCCAATTTATGATCCTCCTGCCTCAGCCTTCCAGAGTGTTGGCATTATAGGTAGCACCACCACAACCAGTTCATTCCTTCATTTTCCATCCATCCTGTGCAACCAGGAATCTGATTAGTCAGGCTTGACCAATGAAGAGAAGGGAGCAGAGAACGTGAATTCCCTTTCTTTGTCTCAGTCTAGGCTCCTGTAGGACATCCTTCCTCACAGCCCAGCCCTCCAAATACTCAGCCCTTCAGGCCCTGTTGTTTCTTTTCCCTGATCTGAGCCTTGCAGGTGGGAACGCAGGACTTAGGGTTAAGGTGTTCAAGGAGAAGAGTTTGCAACAGAGCTTTGTAACTAGCACCAAACTCTCTATGGGAACCACCACATTCATCCTAAACTTACAGCCTAAGCTATAATCAAAGTGGCTTCCACTTCTATGTCAGCAGGATACAAGAGTTCTTATAAATAATAAAACTGTCCTTGCTTCTTTTACTCTGTTCTACAACCCATACTTTCTCTTTCTCTCTTGCCATATACACATATGTATATTTGTTTACAAACTTAATTCATTGCACAATTCTGGGGCAGATGGCCACATTCATGTTCTGTGGGGAAATGGCCATAGTCATGCTGGTTACTGGATGCAAAGTTTGCAAACAGTAGCAAAATTTTTCACAAAATGCTTGTGTTTGGGAACCAAAATAGGAAAAGAAGCATTCATGAACCGAGGTGTTATTGTGCATATACATATTGCTTTTTATGTTTGTAATATGTAACATATACATCTCAATCAGAACTTACCTATGGTTGGAACAAATAAATAATAAAAATAGTGAACAGTTGGTGAACTGTCAGTACTGTACTTCATACAGTAGGACTTTATGTGCCTGGCTCTGGTCTGAGAACTTTACTAAACAACAGCTCTATCAGATAGATATTATTATCATCACCACATCGCAGATGGGAATCTGAAGCCTAGAGAGGTTAAATCCCTACCTAACGTCACACTGCTAATACCTGACAAAGCTGGAATTCAAAGTGGAGTCATCCAATTAAGTCAGCTTTTCTTATTTTTTTTAAGGGGCTTTTTTTGGTTTTCATTTTCTTTTTTGGCATCAAGAATCGAACTCAGGGCCTCATGCTTGCCAGGCAGTCACTGTGCCGCTGTGCTATATCCCTGGCCTAAGCTTTTCTAATAATAATAAAATTAAATTTCTAATCATAGTGGAAATAAACTCCATCAAGAATACAACATAAAAAAAGAGTACAACATTAGCTCAAACAAATGCAAATAATTCACTTCCGCTGTAAAATGCAGAAAAATTTCTTTCATCTGGGTTTTTCTGTTCATTACTCCTTAATGAATTGAATCATTACTTTGCGTCAATTACTTCCAGTATTTAAAATAAACTCCAATATAAAGTTGCATAAAAAAAAATAAAGTTGCACAACATGGCTTATGCACATGCCATTATTTACATTTTAACATTGCATTAGGGTGACTTCGCATCACAAGCATTGCTTTTTAAAGAATATAAAAATGTATAAGAAAAGAACCCATGAATCTGTAAAACACAGTGTGGACCTTGTTGTCACAATGAAACATGTCCACACAGCCGTAATTACTTAGCCATAAATATATGAATATCAGCATGTGTGTCAGTACAGACTGAACTGGTATTAACCTTTATCAAGAATCTCCCTGAAGCATATCTCATATTAGATGTTCTGTGTAATCTCACTCAGTTCTCATGATACCATGATGAGTGAGGTCAGTCTTGCTGTTATCTGGCCTTTTGGGATGAAGTAACCTGAAGGGATTAACTTATTTATCTGAGGTCACCTAAGAGATAAGCCATGGATTGAGAACCTGAGCACACACTGGCCTCAATAATGTCAGGGTGGCAAAAGTAGGGAGAACTGTTAGCTCCACAGTGGGAATATGACACCACACCCTGGTGGTCCTCAATCTTCCTGTCCTCAGGAGTGTTGGTGGAGCAGTAGCAACCAAACCAAACTAAACCAAATCATGTATGTCAACACCTTTCTATTTGTAGACTATTTACCTCTGAGGTAACATCCAACCATGTAGAATTTTAAATATTATTAAAGGTTATTCTGGGGTTTTTTGGGGGGTTTTTTGGGTTTTTGTTTTTTTTTTTTTCCAGTACTGGGAATTGAACTCATGACCTCACGCTTGACAGGCAGGAGCTATGCCACTGAGCTAAATCCCCAGCCCCAATAAAGGTTATTCTGATGTACCACCAGTGTTAAGAGCCACTACAATTCTGTAAAGTGTAGAGTTGTACAAACATTTCTTTTTTATTACACAAGCATGATATAAAGTTTCTATTAAATGATTCAAATAATATAGGTAGGGACTGGGGATTTAGCTCAGTGGCACAGTGCCTGCCTGGCAAGTGCAAGGTCGTGAGTTCAATTCTTGGTACTGGAAAAAAAATGATATAGGAGTATGCAGAATGAAAAGAATCTGGATGCATTTCCATGGGGTCTTTAGTTACTGTCTTGCTGCTGGGACAAAATACCTGACACACACAAATGACAGGAAGAAAAGTTCATTTTAACTCACAGTTTGTAGAGGTTTCAGTCCATAGTTGGCTGGTTCAAAAGCAGGGCAGCATGGCAGAGGCACATTACAGAAGAGAAACAGTCCATGGCAGGGTAGGCAGGAGGAAGCAGCCAACAACAGCCTTCCTTCTGCTTTTCCTTTTATTCCATCCAGGCTATAATCCTATTGGATAGTGTCACATACACCCAGGGTGGGTTTCCCCATTATCCACATGCAGAACTATTTTCAAGCAATCAGTGGGCTAATCCAGTACCATATACTGTTAATCCATTATCACACACCCCAGATCTAGCCACTCCCCAAATTCCCACCTGTTAGTGCATGAGGCTTCGGGGGGCATATCTAGATACAAGCCATAACACATAGTCTTATGCTTTGCTGTGCTATTTCTGGTATCTCCAGCACACATTCTTATATGTGCTGATACAGATCCTTCTCATGAGAAGCAGATTGCTTGGAAGGGAAGATGGTTCTTCTGCCAAGATGGATCACACATATCCATGGACTGATTTGTTTTTTGTGTATCCTGTTCCCTCCACAAATTGATGTCATTATCTCAATGTTCACAAGCCCTATGGATTGTGTAAGGCAGGAGTCTGTTTTATGACTCACAGTAGGTCTCTTCATAATTTGTTGCTTAGTCATTCTTGGCAAGACTTGTCACTGTCTGTAGTTCAGCCTTTCTCCATGGACCTTTGGCAGTTTGGCTTAAAATAATTGCCCTAAGATACATCTATCAGCCTGGCCAGGGATCTCCAAGCCTTTCTTGTTCATTTTGATTTTTCCAAAACTTATATTTTACCCCACTCCAGAATTGGGGATAGATGGAATGGGACTTTCTCATGGACAGAGAAAGTCACCCATGAGGACATTCTGGCTGCACTGTCCCTTGATTCAGGCAGCCTTGCTGGACCATCTTTCTTGCAAGATTCCTCAAGCACCATGCAGAGGGGCAGGTGTCTGCTACAGCCGGCAGAGACTGATTTGATGAGAGTTCAAGAGCCACAACGAAGTATGTTGCATGCAGGTGTGCAGTGTCACCATGAAACCTACTGTTCTGTATGCCCTAATAAATTAAGGAAGGAAGGAGGGAGAGAGAGGGAGGAGAGGAAGAGAGGGAGGGAGAGAAGAAGGAAGGGTGAGTCAAGTGATCACTAATGACTTACTTGTTCCGTCTAGTAACTTTGGTCTCCTGTGATTCATTCACTCTGCTCTAAAGAAGTTCCTTTGGTACAATTCCATAAGATCAACAAAATATCCATATTAAAAGTCATAATGAAAAGCTTGAGAAGTGGTTTTCTCTCCCAAATAAGGTGGGAAATGGAAGGAGGGAAGTTTCCCTGACTCATTCTTAGTCTGGCAGAGTGCAGGAGAAATTCCTTGTACTTCGCTGCCCCCTCCTGCTGTTCTACTTCCTAGGATGCTCATCTGTAGGGACTTCCAGATGTCACCACAATAGGACCACAGGCACGAGAACCTCAGGAAGGACAATCAAGTTGAGCTATGCATCCCCTGGGGTCTCTCTCTTTTGGGCCACAAGGACAAGCTGCACCCACTTAGGACTCAGTACCAGTCAGGTGGCCCTGCCACACAGCTCTTCGAATTTGCTCCTGCTGTTTCTCCTTCCCTTCCTCTCAACTTGGGGACAGCAGGGCCTGACTGCCACTAGCTTGTGGCATGACACTGGCCCTGGTGATTTCTCCACACAGTGCCCATCCCTGGGTGCAGCACCCTGTTGTTAATGACTCTTAAATTACCACTTCTGTGTTGTGTCCAGATGGCAGGAGAAGGTTCCCAAAGCTTTGAGAAGGACTCTAACCAACTCTACCCATAGAACAGGATGAGGCCCTGGAAGGCTTTTGTTAGGCAGAAATTTAAAAGTACACAAAGAAATAGAGGCAGACCCTCAAGAGAAAGAGGAGCATTATTTCCTGGAAGGGGGAGCATTTCTGCTTCTCTAGAAACCCCAGGAGAAGGGGAGAGACACACCAGATGGGTACTGGCTCATATTACAGGTACAAGCCCAGTTTGGTTTTTTTGAAGATGGATAATTTTCGTATCCTTTGAATTTTCTAAATCTGTTCCTTAGTCTTAAGCTCAGGTTCCTTTAGGCTCAGACTCTTTACCTCCTCAGTGAAGCCAAGGGAGTGGGACAGGTCTGGAAAGAAAGCGCCTAAGTAGAACCAAGGAAAAGGGGATATGGATTGCCTCAGTGGCTTCCACTAGGCAGTGGAAGTTGCAGTCTTGTTAAAAGTACAAATTTTCAGTTATGATTTCTCTTCTCCTTTCTACTTATCTCTACTTCTTCTGTTCTACCTTAAGTGTGACATTTCTTTTTGACTGGGGCCCACACGCAGCAAATGGAAAGTATTTCTGTAATTCTCCAAAACAGCATAGGGCATAGAACCAAGCCAGTACCTTAGATGCTACAGTCCAAAGAGGACAGTCCAAAGGGCAAGAGCAGCAATATTCTCCCTGCAGCGTTCTCAGGAAGCTGTGCTATGGAGTTTTCTTGTGCCTCAGGCCATGGCCACCCCCCGAAGGAGCCCTACCCCTTGTAGGAACTGGCCTCCCACAGGCCTTAGCTATGTGTTCATCCCAGAACCGAATTCCCACATTCCAGGAACCACTCTTTCCTCTGCCAATCACAGATGTGTGCAATTTTTAAATGAACTTTTCCATTGTCTTAATAAATATGTTAAAGTTAACAAACACCATGATTTAAAACAGTAATAAATGTTGCTCCTGCTCCCACAATAAGAAAAATGAGAATTATCTACAAAATCATAACTATTCTTGAGATAACAAAGGAATCAGGAAACTGAATTCCAAAGACTGAAAAACACTTCAGAGACAAGGATACACAAACTGAGTCACCTTCCTGTTGTAGGTCTGGGAGGAAGAGGCTGCTATACAAGTGAAACGAAAGAAATCTATCTGTCTATCTATCTATCTATCTATCTATCTATCTAGCCATTTATTCAACAGTACTAGGGATTGAACCTTGGGCCTTTACACTGAACTATATCCCCAGCTCTTTTTAAGTATATTTTTAAAAAAAATTTAAGACAAATTCTTGCTAAATTGCTAAGATCCTCAGACTCCATTTGATCCTCCTGCCTCAGCCTCCCAGAATGCTGGGATTACAGGCATACATCATCCTACCCAGCACATAATTTTTTAAAAAACAAATCCCCAAACCTTGAGTGCAGATGAGCACATCACTGCAGGATACAGGAGGTGCCTGACTTAAGTGTTCACTCACCCACAAGATGTTTTGCAACCAGTGTCCACAGCTGCCCATGGCAGGATAACACCAGAGCAAGCTTCCACAGATGGCTCCAGGGTGCAGTGATAACCAGGTGCCACTGAGGCATGGGCATGAGACACTACTGCTTCCCAGACCCTCCTCATCTCTGTCACCTTCTCATAGCTCAGACACAAGAGTCAACACCCCTGACAGTGGTTTTCAGGGGTTCAGTGAGTGCAAGGGAGTTTCAAGGCAGTGAAACCCTTCTCTGTGACACTGACACCCTGCGTACATACCGTTGTATGTTTGTTCAAATCCATACGATGCACACTAAAGCAAGCCCTAATGCAAATTGTGGACTTCAGTTAATGATGATCTATTGGTATTGTAGCAGCTACACTTCTCAAAGGCAGCCTGGTAACAGGAGAGGAAGGCTTGAGCACAGAGAAGAGTGCATAGAGGAGCTTTCTGTACTGTTCACTAATTTTTCTACAGTCTTAAGACTGTTCAAAGAATACACCATTAATTTAAACATATAGGCCCACATATTAATATATAACATCTATATAACAGAAATAGGAATGTATGGCAAAAAAACCCCAGTATTTGCAATATACTCAGTGTGTCATCTGATGAAACATGAGGCTTTTTTATTGTTTGGATAGTTTGTTTTTTGAGCCAGGGTCTGGTAGTGTTGTCTAGGCTGCCTTTGAACTTACTTTGTAGCACTGGCTGGCTTCCAATCCATAATTCTCCTGCCTCAGCCTTCTGAATGCTAGGGTCACAGGCATATCCCATCATGTCTGTCAAAATGTTCTTAAGACAGGTCTTGCTGAGCTCTTAAATTATTCCTCATGAACCGCGTTACTTCAGCAGGGCTGAGCAGTGAGGCCCATGTCCTATAGGAAAACTAAGGGGCATTTCACTCTCTGGAATCAGAACTGCATTAGGAACATACACCCCTCCAGTCTGATGGAAACAGCTTCAAGTTCTAACTTAAACAAGAAAGTTTATTGGTTAGGAAAAGCCAGGTCAGTTTGGCCACCAGAAAGACTGACATGGAAAATATTCCCACAGCTTTTACTCTAGGTATATTTGCTCTTCAGCCAAAGTTCCCATTTCTGAATGCACGTTCCAGCCACTGAGATGGTACAATGTGTACTGCAAGGGCCTTCATAAAATTCCTCTTGGCCAGGAGCCCAAGCCAGGACCAAACAGACAGAATCAGGACTGAGGGCTCTCAGTAGCCTCAGTGCTCCATGAAACATGGAGAAAGATATCTTCCAGAGCAATGACTTGGGGCAGATGAGGATACACACATGGAAATCAGGGCATATTTGAGCCATTTCATGAGCATATTTCATATATCCTTCCAAAATCAGGTCATGAGCTGATGAATTTGGAATTAGAAAGAAGGGACAAAAATCCAGGAAGGAGGCTGTATTAGTTGGGAAAGCTTCCTACAACACACACTCACACATATGCCAGTAAGGTTTTGTCTGGGACAGACTCAAACACCCCTGGAATTAGAGGACATGGTTATGGGAAAGGAGCAGGACAGATGTTAGTGACCCTAAAAGAGGGACTCTAAATAAAAAGGAACTTTCTGTCATTAATATTTTGGGTTCTCTTGTTACTGGTGGTGTTGGTTGTTTTCTGAGCAGGAGTGGGATTTAAGAAGGGTAATAACACAGATTCTACTATAAATCACATAGATCCTGCAGTGTTAGACAGATCTTCAGAACTATTTATCATTCCTCAAGCTTCCACAGTATGTTCCATGCAATCCTGGGGATTTTTGGAAGCTCCTCTAGGGCCATGTTTGTGAGAAATTTAAGACAGCTCAGCTGTAGGCCATCTGATTCCCACTTCTATCTGCGCACTTCTGCTTTCATGCTTTTGATACTGAAGAAGCACATAATTTATTTGTGCACTCAAGAAAGGATTTCACCTCTTCAAAGAGTATATTTTTATTAAACCATCAGTTCCATCAATTCGAAGAGAGAATCCTCTAAAGCTAGTGAAAGTGCCTGCTGTCATAAGTAGACAAAATAAATTCCATTACAAAAAAAAAAAATCCCTCTATAGAGTTCTTCAGATCATATTGTCCTTATTAGTGTTAAAATCTGAATAATAGGTGATATTTCAAAATTTTGTTAAAATGGTAGATGTAAGTTATAGGTTGCCACCTTTTTAGGATCAGCGGTAGGGTATGTGTTTTAGCATGTGCACAGTCCTGGCTTCAATTCCCAGTACCAAAAAAAGAGAAATAATCTCTACCTCTTTATAGTAGTCCTCTACTCACTGAGTCCTTGACATCTGCCTTAGTCTGTTTGAGTGCTGTAACCAAAGACCCTACCTCATGATAGTAATACTTATTTCTCTCTGCTCCAGGAACTGAAAGTTTTAAGTTGGGGTGCAGACTGCTAGGTTTTGATGGCCCCTTCAAGGAGGTAGACTTTGGATTTTTTACAGTGTCCCTGGAGGGTGAAAGAGATGAGGCAGCTTTCTGCAACCTGTTCTCTGTGGATGCCACCAATCCCAGTTACCAGGACCTATCCCTCATGGTCTAATGGCTTTGTAAAGACCCCATCTTTTAACCCATCACATTTGTGACTGGGTTTCAAACTATGAATTTTGGGATTAAACAAACATTTAGACCATAACAGTGTCATGCTTCCTGTAATTCTAGTTTGTCTTTTGAAGGGTGGTATTCAGGATTGAACCCAGATCCTTTGCACTGAGCTATATCCCATACCCATTTTTAGTTTGTATTTTGAGACAGTATCACTAAATTGGAAAATTGTCAAGGCTAGGCTGGAACTCATGATCTTCCTGCCTCAGCCTCCCAGAGTACTGATATTACAGGCATGCACCACTACATCTGGGTTCTTTTAATTCTTTTATCATAAGTTTTGCTTTTTTGTTTTTTTTGTTACCAGGAATCAAATTCAAGATGTTGTGCTTGCCAAGGAGGCATTGTGCCGCTGAGCTATATCTTTGGTTAATCATAGTTTTCACTAATTTAAAAATATATTTTAAATAGTTTATTTATATTTATAATGGTATTCATTCCCCACCTGGTCTAATCAAAAGAGTTTCTACATGCTGAGTGTGGTGGTGCATTCCTGTAATCCCTGTACTCTGGGAGTCTGAAGCAGGCGAATCCCAAGTTCAAACCTAGCCTAGGCAACATGGCAATTTAGCAAGACCCTGCCTTAAAATACATTTTTAAAAGGGCTAGGATGTAGCTCATAGGTCAGTATGAAGGCCCTGGTATGGTTCAACCCCCAGTACTATAGGAAAAATAAGATGATTTCCATTGAATTTTTTCCCTGTGCATGCATTGTATTTTGTTTTGTTTTCTTTTGTTTATTGTTTCACTGTCTCATCAATTTAGTTGAGAGCAGGACACTCTGGGTGTAGATTTTAGCAACTCCCACTCCTCACTCTCTCTCCGTGTGTTCATTGATCTCCCTGAAGGAATTCTTGGCAGTCTGTTTCCCTGGAGTACATGGCTATTGACCTCTGCTTAGGTCTTCTTACCAGTTTATTGTGAATTTTAAAGCCTGCTACCCGGGATTTCTCCTAGATCCACTTGACTTGGCAGTCATTCATTGGCTGATTGGAGACCTGGAGTCGAAAGTTTCTGCTCTTGGCTGCTGGGCATAGGGCTTGCTGGAAGTGTTCACACTTATAGTCTATTTTACCTTCTGCGTGCACAGGGCCTTGCCAACCGGGACAGTGACATCCTCCGAAGTCTTCCCTGGGGTCCCGGCCCACCCAGGCAGCCTGGAGCCCACACAGGGAGAGCTTCTTAAGGCTTCGGTGCTGCCTCGTTCCTCTCCCGATCTCTGTGTGAAATTTCTCTCGATCGCCAATCTCCTCGTGTCTCAACATGCTGACTAGTGTTGAGCTTCTGGGCTCATGGGTCACAGAGATCAAAGCCCTCTTCGTCGGTGTCCCTGCGTGAGTTTTTCTGCATTCTGTCCCGAATCTGCCCTCCGGGCAGCGTGTCCTGTCCTCACGGCCTGCCACACTGGGAACCACGCCCAGCGGAGAGGAGGTGGGCGTGGAGGGAGCCCCAGCCTGGGATCCCACAGTCATCACTGTTTTCACCCAGGCCCAGCAGTTTTTCTTGAATAAATCCCTTCAGGATGTTGGTCAGTTTCCAGAGTTTTGGAATTATTGCTTTTGAAACTTTGACTGTTTTCTCATTGCTTTTGAGGGAGAGCATGTGTTTAGCACTTCTCTCCATTATCCTGGAGATCTAGGTCTCTGCCACATGTGTGATCATACTTCCTTGTTCTTACCAGTGAGAAGAAGAGACATATTCAGGAAGAGAAAAAGAAGAGATTATGAAAAACAAAACTTTTATTTTAGATTTACCACGTGAAGCCTTTGCAATGCCCAAATTACAATAAATTTAAGTAAAACATAATTTATTGAATTTTGAAAATTTGGTAAGAATGTAAATTTATTATTATTATTATAATTATATTATTTTGTGGTACTGGGGACTGAATCCAGGGCCTTTGCATTGGGCTACATCTCTATTCCTTTTTTAAAATTTTGAGACAAGGTCTTAAAAACTCACCAAGTTGCCCATACTGGGCTCAAACCCACGATCGTCCTACCTCAGCCTCCCAGGATACTGGGGTCACAGGTGTATATGCCATGCCTGACTTAAAGCATACATTAAAAAATCAAAACAAAATTTTAAGTGAAATTGCTCCAGGGGAAAGTGAGCTTAGGAAGGATATTGATCCCTAGAAGTTCATGTTCTGGTTCACGAGCACAGGGGGCTACAGTGGTCCTAATGGGTTGCACTGGGCAAGTTTGCTCTGCAAAGAGAGAAGATGTTGTCCTCTTTCCTACCTGGAATAGGAACCTGAGAGAGTGCTCCAGGGCCAGGCTTTGCTGAGAAGCTGGAGCAGGATTCTCACCCAGCCTGTGCCTCATCCCACACAGAATCCCCTCCACCAAGCATCCTGGATTCTCCAGGCCCTTTGATGTTCCATGGTCACACCCAGAAGGGCAGGTGTGTCCCTACTCATGGACTGCTCTGATGTCCGATGCTCTGTTCTGCCCCTTGTGGTCACAGCCCAGGGAGATGCTGTCCTTATGGCCCGGAGGGACAGTGCTGACTCTACCTGGCATCACAGTCTGCTGGCAGGAGTGCTGATGGGGCCAGCACTGTCGTCTCCTGTCACAGCTGCAGGCCAGACAGAAGTCCAGGTGGGTGAGCTGTGCGAACAGACAGCACTCCCTTAGCAGCCAGCAGCCTTCTTCTTGTCTGTGCTGACCTCCGACCTGTACCATACTCGAGATCCCGCTCTCTCCCGACAGGATGAATTGTTGTTTCAACAGGAAATTTGATCCTGATGTAAGTAGGAGGTGTTATAAAAAACACAGTATTTGACCTTTAAGAAAAACAATTATTACAGTAAAAGATGCATTGTTGTGCATCCCCTTCAAAATTTTACCCCTTGCTTAGAACACATTTATCCCATCATCCTTGCTGTTTTCTGAAGCAACTCTGGAGTCATCTTTCCATAGTGTCTTCTGTTGCACTATCCTGGCTGCCTAGATGTTCTGGATCATTCAAAACATTGAACTTTCTTAGTCATTTTGACTTTGGGGAAATGCCAGAGTCACACAGTGACAGATCCACTGAATAGAGTGGATGAGGACACTGTGTTATGTTTTTACGAGCCTGCCTTTCCATTGGATATTGGGGGGCAGCAGCTTTCACTGTATTTTTTATCACACCTTGTAAAGACACTCAGAAAACAGGCCTCCAGAGCTGCTTCAGAAGGTGGCCAGAACAATGGGATAAATGTGTTTGAACTGTGGGGGAGGACTTGAGGGGAATTCATGGGAATGTGTCTCTTACTGTAATGTATTTTCAATTTTAAAATTCTCTGTATATTTTGATCACACCCTGTAGATTCCTGATGTTGCAAAGTCTGCACCACTGCTCCTCTATCCAGACTCACAGAGACAAATTTGAGAAGCCTAAGTTCTATTAAAGCTTAGCTGGCATCCTCACAATAATACTAGTTTCAGAACTTGGCAGTGTAGATGGGGCAAGACACTGGCATCAAGTTCCTACGTACCTAACATTAATATTCACAGATACAAATAGCAACTGATGGAAAAATTATTTTTCTGGTGATTCTCATACTGATAAATGTTTTCATGCAGAGGGGAGTAACTTTTATGAAAAATGTTAGGCTAAATTTTTACTTTGACATATTAAATATTAAAAATGATTTTGGTATTGAAAGTTGAGATAATTTTGGGGGCTAAACTATGTGGTTAATATACTTTGTGGCTTCAGTGTGATTTTTAATGTGTTATTTTGTCTGAAGATTAAAGCATAGCTTCTTGGAGTAGTTGTATTAACACTATAAAGGAAAGATAATTAGGGAGCATATTATGGTTTTTTTAATTTGTTTTCTTTTCTTTGTCATATTTTCATGAGTGAATAAGTTATGAAGAGTTAGCTTTCTTTTCATTTTTCATAATGTTATCCACATTTTTCAGGCAAAAAATTTTACTTAGTATATTATAGTTAAATCTTAATAAGGGGCCAAAAAGGGTAAAGATATCCCCTTATCATGATTTATTTTGTACCTAGTAAGTAGTTTATCTTACTAATAGATTCTGGCCCTTTTAAAGACTAAGAAAAATATGCAGAATTCAATACTTAAACTTTGAGTACTGTAATAATTAATTTTCTAAAATTATTTATGTATGTCAACTAGTAATTAAGTATACAATTATCTGATATTTCTATTTATTTATTTATGTATTTAGTGGTACATATTGAAGCCAGGGTCTTCACACTGAGCTACATCCCTACCTCTAAATATTTTAAGATAGGGTTTTCCTAATTTGCCCAGGGTGGACTTGAACTTACAATCCTCCTGCCTCAGCCTCCCAGCTTGCTGAGATTACAGATGTGTACCATGACATTCAACCCTTTCTCTTTTTAATTAGAAATTTTAAAATGTTATTTCCCATTTTGTGCTGCTTTATGATTGTGAAACTCATTTAATTCTCAAAGTACAACAATTCAAGAATATCCACTAATAAGGTATTTCTTTTAAAAATACAACTCAACTCACAAAGAATCAGAACCCACTAGTCCCACAAAATTAGTATATTTGCTAAGTTATTGTACTTTTGTTATGTCTTACTTGGGGGATTATTCATATGGGAATCTATTGTTTTCTTTTGTTTTGTTTTTCTGAGACAGGGTCTCACTATGTAATTCAGGCCAGCCTTGAATTCTCAGCAATTTTTCTGCCTCATCCTCCTGTGTGCTGAGATCACAAGCATGTTTACCACTCCCAAACTGAAATCTATTCTTCAAGTACAATGGTAACATCGAGAAGGATTTAAAAAAAATAGCTAAAACAAAACAAAACAAAATAAATAGCTAAAAGAAAGGTATAGTTGGTATTTTTATTTTTTGATAAAGCCACTATTTATTTATAGCTATATAAATCATAATTAGGGAGTATGACGGTTTTTTCTTAGTTGAAGTAATGGTTGGAAACAATTTCTGTTGTAATGAGGCAGAAGAGATTGTGTGTTAGGAAGGAGAGTCACTCAAAGATAAAGCCACTGCAATTCTTTTTTTCAGGAGTGGGGTACTGGGAATTGAACTCATAACCTTGTGCTTGCCAGGCAGGTGTGGTGCCACTGAGCTATCTCCCCAGCCTGGGATTCTTCTTAAGAGTTGCATGCATGAGCAGCTTTATCTGAAGTAGAATGATTGCCTCCTACTACCCTGCCTCACTCTTGGTGGTTTTTCTTTCACGGGTACTTCAGGGGAAACATTTTTACAGAACTAATATTTTTACACAACTTCACATAGTTGTGGGAACTTCATATAGGTCCAACTATCTTTGTGTAGCAGCTCTAAATCATAACATTATCATGTCTGTGGGTCTGAATGAGAAGTTTTTCCCAAAAGACAATCCAGGTAATTTTCATTCCTTGAAATCTGCAAGCACGTCATTTTAATTCCACATCAAGTGAAGTCTTATATAGGTAGCATTTACTTTTACTGCACCCCTATTTCCCACATTCAAATGGGTTTCTATTGTTATCTAACTGAAAGCTCAGCTGGAGACTTCTTAAGTGATCTGCACTGGGAAGGCCCAAAGATCAGTGATACAAGCTAAAAAATGATGCTAGCAGGATGAAGGATCCATGCCAGCAGGCTAAGGGATCTGCACTGGAGCCAGAAAGCAACCCTCAAGGTAAGGACCAAGTCTCTCCCATAAGAACTGGAGCCATCCTCAGCGACAATGAGGTCCCAAGCTCCTCCTACAATGAGAACAGCTGAGTTCATATCAGGAAAGCCAGCAGGACAAGCTTCTCCAGGACATTGAACCATGCACCATCTTGCCCTCTGGAGCCAGGAAGAGGTGCTCAAAGTAAGGACCAGTGCTCCTCTGAAAAGTACCACCGCCGTCCTCAGCAAAAATGAGGACCCAAGCTCCTCCAATGATGAGAACAGTTGGTTCATATCACGAAATCCAGCATGGCAAGCTTCTCCAGGAGAAGCAACAGCACCCCATCTTCCCCTCCAGTTCGCTTTGCTGCTGTTGACAGCAATCCTCAGGGGGGCCTTCCACACCCAGAACCACGCAGATTCAGTTTAGCTGGGTGTTCCAAACTGACCATTATTTAGTCCACTACAGTTACTTTCCTGCTTCTTTTCATGTCTAGTTTTTTTTTTTTTTTTTTGAGTATTTCTACATGAAGAATAGGTTTTTTGAATTAAATCCAAGAATTCTACCCTAATTTGCTTTTGTTCAAGGATAAAATTATAATAATTTAGTGTCAGGATCTTAATTGGCTTTCTTCATCTGAGGTTGTAGAATCAAGCAACACATCACCCCATAAAACAGAACTAGTGTTCCTACGAGCCAGGCAGAGGAGGTTGGTTTCATACACAGAAAAGGGCTGAAGATCACAGAAGTGTGAAAGGAGAAGTGGACACAGTGGGCACAGGCACAAGTGGGCACCAGGAGGCAGATGTGAGGAGCTGACTGAACGTTCAGCATTGGGTTCCTTGTTTGGGTCAAACAGAGGTAGAGGGAGACCTAGAACCTGACCTGCTGAGGAAATTTGGCTGTTATCTCCGCACTCCTGGTTTATGGGAGAATCAGGGACTGGCTTCATTTCCATGTGGTGCCATGGACCTTTAGTGTGAGTGGCCATTCTCATCTTCAGCCTGGTCTGCTGGTGTCCAGTACAGAATGTTAGTTCCACAGCATGGCCTCCTGTGATTTTCACTTAACACTGAAACAAAACAAAACAGAACAAAACAGCCAGCCAGGTGCAGTGACACATGGTTGTCATCCTACTGCTCTAGAGGGCTGAAGCAGGAGGATGGCAAGTGCAAGCCCAGCCTGGGCAACATAATGACTTAGTGAGACCCTGTCTCAGAACAAATGTAAAAAAAAGGCTGAGTATGCAGCTCAGTGTGAAGGCCCTAGGTTCAATTTCAAGTACTGTCAAAACCAACCAACCACCAAACAAGCAAACAAAACATAACAAAACCAAGCATGAAAACAACAAGAAGCCACTCTTGAGGTGTTGGTGTCGGTAGTAGAACTGCTATGTTCATTGTGAGTGTGAAGAATGGAGATGCATCCTGGATTACTTCTACTTAGCAGCAGTGACCCATGCTGAGGCTTGTGAGATGGAGAACATAGCCACTGGTACTCAGCCATTCATGTGACACTCACGCTTTTGTTTTACACCCTCAAAACACTGAGGTCAGCAACAAGCTCCCAGATATTATAGCCATCATCCCAAGTGAAGCCAGATCCATGTGCTTAGAAACACTTCCAGGGGCTCGAGTTGTAGCTCAGTGGTAGAGCACCGGCCTAGTGTGCTTGAGGCCCTGGGTTCCACACCAGCTCTAGACATGCACAAGAAAAAATTATAAATTTTTTAAAATGTCCATTCATCAGTTATCCATGTTACTGATTGCCTTCTACAGACCAGGCATTGTGACATAGAAGAAAACATTAATATTACAGGAGAGCTAAGTCCATAAATAATAAACCTTCAGTTTCAGTAGGCCTAGCAGAAAGAGCCCTGGATAGGGTATCTAAAGGCAACTCTCCTTTGCCTGTCTCAGTGACCTTTGGAAGATTCCTTAGCCTCACCCTGGGTTTAGTTGTCTTATCTGTTAACCATATCTAAATTGAACTGCAGCTGGAAATTCCAAGTTCCTATGAAAGATCCACTTGACTTTATTTTTAGATCAGTGCAGGTATAGACAGTTTCAGTGCTGCTGAAGCTAGTCTGAGAAGCCCTATTTTGACCCATGTTCTAAAGAAGCCAGTGCCCCTGGTCACAACAACCAGCCTTACAGGTGGATGGAGAGCCAAGGTCAGGGCTGGAATGGGCAGGGTGTGACAGGAGCTAGCTGATGATGGCAGGACAGTTTCACCCCTGTAGAACAAAGGTCCATGTGAGGAAAATGCATGGATTTGCAAAGGCAAGCAGAAACACCAAAATGATGCCTAGGCTTTGGAGGCAGATTTGTTTTACATTAACGGCAAGATCATTCCCAAAATATCAGGCCCTGATCTCTGGTGGTCTAGAGCTTATATCAGACAATCAAGCAGGAAGTACAGAAGCAGAATGGCTTGTCGACTGGGGATGGGTTCTTACAATATGCATCATAGTGACCAGCTATGCATCACAGTGACTAGCCGTTTTTGAGAAACAAAAGTAAGAGGAACTGTATCTAAAACTATTACCTGGGCAACTAATAAACTGGAGTATACTGACTAGGGTGGGGGGGCATTTTCTGCTACAGATTTTCATCACAGCAGCTCCTAGGAATTTGGTGAATGTTGGAGGGCAGGGGTAGGGGGAAGCCATCTGGTGTTTGAGAATGGTGACAAAGAGAAACTGAAATCTCGGAGAGGGCAGACTCTGTCTACTCCAAGGGGTCGGCATGATCCTTATTCCGTGAAATTCTGTAGTCCCTTTGCACAAGCAAACAAGGCACAGGTGATGGACATCCCTTGAAGTTTACTTTTATTTAAATTCTTAAACAAAACAAAAATATTACATGCTTACTGTGTACCTGTACACTCTGAGACAAGGAGCACACAAGACATCCTCACTTGCTGGAGTCTGTGTTGTAGTTGGGGAGAAGGATAATACATGTGTTAATAACTTCAGGTGAAGAGTGGCTCTGAAAAGCATAAGTCATTTCAGTGGTATAGAAAGTGCCACAAAGAGCTAGGTGTGGTGGCACAGGCCTGTAATCCTAGCACTTGGGAGGCTGAGGCAGGATGATCACTGAGAAGTTGAGGTCAACCTGGGCTACATAGCAAGACCCTGTCTCAAAAAGAAGAAAATAAAAGGGAAGTGCTAAACAGGAATGTTATAGTGGAAGTAAAAGTTACATCACCTGTTTTCCAGGGCTGGAAATCAAGCCCACGTCCTTATCCATGCCAGGCTACAATGGACTACCGAGCCACAGTCCCAGCAACAGTTTATATTTTCAATAGAGTATGATGGCTGCTGCACATATTGTTTTTATAAAGCTTTTCATTGATAAAAATCAGATTAGAAGATGCAAAAGGGTTGCATTATGTGCATGCGGATCTGAATGTCAGGTGTTATTAGAAGTTGGATCCTTGGTGTCCGGGTGCCCTATGACTCGTGAGGTAAAGTGGTAACAGGAGCAAGGTGCACTGAGCTCTAAAGAGGGGCCAGGCTGGGAGAGGGGGCTCAGGAGAGAGAAGGTGAGAGAGCAGCAGGAAGCCGGGACCAGAAGGAAATCTCTGTGCCAACAGGAGGTCACTGAGGGAAACCTGTGTAAGAGGGGAGCCTGGGTAAAGGATTGAACCTACCTTAATAAAGGATGGGCTCATGATGGGAGGTGGATTTGAGTTATGTTTGGAAAGAACAAAATGTCTCCGCTTAGTTTATTTAATTTAATGGATCAAAATTTATAGAGCTCTTATTAAATTATAGGAAAGTAGCAAATGCTAGTAAAGATTTAGATTTTTTCAGAAGATCATTATAATATATAGTGTGTTTATTTTTTGTGGAATTAAGACATATATCTTGAGGAAAATACTTTAAACCAAATCAAAATAAAACATAAACTGCAAATTACTTTTCTGTAACTGTATAAATCATCAAACATTTTAATTTATGACTTTAACATTTTAATTCATGATTTCCTGTCTTTTTTATGTATACATCTTCACAATAGTGGTTTCAGATAGTGCCACTTGGGGATTTTTTGTTTTTTGGAAACAGGGTACTGCTATGTAGCCCAGACTGGCCTCTAACTTGCAGGGATCTTCCTGCCTCAGTCCGCGAGTGCTGGGATCACAGGTGTGCACCATCATGCCCAGCTATCTCTTGGTTATTACTTTATGTGTACATACGTTACGTTAGTTTTTTCCTCTTTTTACATAATAAGCCTGTACTTGGTTAGGAATTAAAACAGCTAAATATAAAGCCATACTAAAAATGATTAATATCTAATGGAGAAAGGCTGGTTAAATGCTGTTATATAAACCACCAATGGTACAGTTAAACTTTTATGTGTGGTGTAGTTACAATTTTAAATTGATAATAAAAAGAGGACTTGAGTCTTTTGGGTTAAATTTTATCTAGCTGTCAGTTTATCTGCTCACTGTATCTGTATGATACAGCACTGTCTGTGAACTGGGTTCCACTTAATGCAATGTGGGTATAATGAAGGGATTAGAAATCACAGTAAGTGACTCTGATCTCAAAATCTTATACTAGAGGAAAAAGATACAAAATACATCAAGAAACTAGGAAACAATATAAAATGGTGAATGAGCATGTGACAATGTACACATGGGTTCTGCAGAGTTGCAGGGCAGAGTGAAGCCGTGTCCAGGGAAGTGAGGCTAGCTGCTGGGACCGAATGGATTTGTGGGCCAGATGCTGTGCAAAACATCCAGGTACAGCAAACATGGGACACAGCAGTCTGGAGACATGCTTCCCACTGTGGTGGCCACTGGCCACATGGCAGTACTGACCACTCAAACTATGGGGGAGGGGCACATCTGTAATCCCAGCACTCTGGAGGCTGAGGCAGGAGGATCACTACTAGTTCAAGGCCAGCCTGGACTGCAGAGTGAGACCTTGTTAAAATAAAATAAAATAAAATAAAATGAAATATTGATATACACTGTCAGCATAAAATGCACTAGATTTTGATAGTATAAAAAAATGTTAAATTCATTATTTTATATTAAGTATGTGTTTTCATTTTGTATACAGAAAATATTTTAGACATACTGCACTAAATTAGGTATCTTATTAAAATTAATTTCAACTGTTTCTTTTTCATTTCCTTTTATTTGTTTTTGACAAGGTCTCACTAGGTCATTCAGGCTGGCCTTGAACTCACAATCCTCCTGCCTCAGTCTCCTGAGGGCTGGGATTACAAGTGTGTACCACACTTGTTACCTGGCTACCTTTTTCACTTTTTAATGTGGCTAGCAGAAAATGCAAAGTTACGCATATGGCTCATCCTACTTTTCTATTGATTCTGCTCTGGGCTCTGTGAATCTAAACAAGAAAGCAGCAGATTAGAGGTAACTGCGCTCAATGCCAAGACAGGAGAAACAGAGGCTTAACCCAGTCAGTGTCTGCAACACTCTGAGAGGCCTGCAGCAGAGGTAGGGTCTGGGCCACTACCAGGGAAAAACCGTTGAACAGCAATGGAGAGAGAAGGAGGATGTGTGGGAAGATGCTAGAGACTGCAGCCAGAGGACACAGCCAGCTTCGACCTGTGTCAGAGACTGAGCTGGGGTGACTCTGGGGGTCCCACCTGTGGCTAAGTGATCCAAGGGCACCTCCCAGATGGGGCCTCTTCCTGTCAGTGCTCAGAAAGTCCAACCTGCACCTCTCTGTGACACCACAGAGTCTCCAAACATTGACACACGTGTCCTGGGAAGGTGGCAAAATCACCCCCAATGACAACAACTGCCTTAAGGTAAAACTTCAGTGATTGAATACCATTTATACGTGTGGTAAAGGGTATTAGTTAAGGTAATATCACTAGATGGTTCTTCTAGCTTTCAGTAACTTGATACAACAGAGTTTCATTTATTGTCCACCATCTTAGCTTCCCATTGCTGTGACAGAATGCATGAGCAACTTCAACGTAAAGGAAGATTTATTTTGGCTCACAGTTTTAGAGGGTTACAACCACGGTCATCCAGCCTGCTTGATTTCAGGCCTCTGGTGAGGCCTTGCACTGCAGCAGAAGTGCACAGCAGAGGACAGCTGCTCACCTCCTAGTAACCAAGGAGCAAGGAAAGACCTGGCTAAGACAATGGAGCCCTCCCCCAAAACACACGAAGCTATGACTTCACCAGTGGATGAGTCCAATCATGAGCTCAGAGCCCTCAGGATCCAGTCACTTCCCAAGTCCTCACTTCTGAAAGCTGCTACTCTGGGACCCAGCCTTTGTCATAGGAGCTTTTAAGGGACCACTTGAGGTGCAAACTCTAATTCTCACACAGGAAACAGTTAATGGTATGGAGCTGAGAAGAGTGCTGTGCTCATTCCCAAACCGCACTCCCTGCTGTGAGACTCCCATCTGCAGTATGTGTGTTTGGAGACTTCCCTTGGGGTGGACGTTCTTCAGGTGGGTGGGATCACACAGCAGCCTTTATGGGCAAGCTTGGGCAGACAGCACCATGCTCTGCACATCCATTTGCCAAAACACACTCACATTTTAAAATTAATTTTATTGCTACACTTTAGGTATACATAACGGTCACCTTCACTACAGGGAATTTGTACCTATACATCATATAACTTGATTCTTTCCTCCCAAGTGCCTCCCCTCCCTTCAACCCCTCTTCCTCTCCTTATTCACAAAAGCTTTGTTTGCATTTTCTTCCATTTTTCCTTTCCTTTCCTTTTCTTTCCCTTCCTTCCTTCCTGCTGTTTATCCTTCCTTCCTTCCCCCTCCCTCCTCTCACTCCCTTTCCCGTTTGAACATTTTCTTCCCTTTTCTCAATAGCTATTATACATTTTGGTCCTTATTTACCCTTTTGGCTTTTCACATGAGAGAAGCAATGTGATGTTCAGACATGTGTGTCTGATTTATTTTACTGAAGAGTGTGGTCTCCGGAATGCACTCACATTTTCACAGTGAGCAAAGCAGAGAGTTGTCCAGTTGTGAGTCTGGGGGTAGGGAATATTAACAGTCACTACTGATGAGCCAGAAGTTACCCTGGATCACAAATATAATTTTGTCTTTGATTATCAAATTCCATTGTCTATATATAAATCAAATTAATAAAATTGTAAATCTCCTGCATCTTATAGCTGTGGCACTGCTGTGTTAGAGTGCAGCAGTGAGTTTCAGCAGAGTTGAGCTTCAGCTGTTAAAGGAAAGCAACAAAACAAGTAAGGGATTCTACATGGAATGACACACTCATTATACAAATTACCTTATGAGCTATGAAGGGTATTAGCAATGTTGGCCTTCTAAGAGATGCAGAACAGAATGACTAAGTGTTAGACTGAAGTCACTGGATTAGTCCAGAACTTGAACTTATATCTAAGTCACCATACTTACACTTCCTGCACTTGGGAGGCTGAGGGAGGAGGATTTTGAGTTTGAGACCAGCCTGAACTACATAGCAAGATGCTGTTTTCAAAAACAACAAAAGAAAAAAGTGAAATAAACTTTATTAAAATCAACTGAAAAAACAACTCAACACTTCAACTCAGCAACTTATTTGAAAAATCGAATAGCAATCAGGTAGCATCATACAGTAGTGCATGACATTTTCTAGTCTTATTCTTTGACTGTTCTAACACTTGTCACTAGAAAACTAATAAGGTGGGCAGTATGTATGCTACCTAGACTATAAGACTGTTTTGAACAATTTTTGAACAGAGGCCTGCCTAGTACATTGGAGGAGCCAATGAAAATAATAATTATGTAATGTAAGCATGTACTAATAAAAATTAAGATGAAATAAAAGTATGTATTAAAAGAAAGATCAATCCAGCCCAGCTGAGCACATGCTGCGAGAGATCTCCCAGTGTGCTGAACGTCTTCCTACTAAATGTGTCTTACACATTGGATAGTGCAGTAAGTTCTTCTTTAGAAACATAATTATAGCAGGACTTGTTGGCTAGACCATCTGCAAAGGTCTGCACAGGTCATGATGCAGCAGAAACACAAATTACTAGTGGAGAGGGCTGGAGCTGGATGTAAACAGGACCAGATTCCTCCTATTATATCTGAGGCAGCCTGACATGGTAAGTGGCAGTGGTCTCATAATAACCAACTCACAGCAATGCTGATGCACTGAAGAGACAGCAAACAAAGGACATCTGGCACCAAGTGTGTGCCAGGGAGGCTGGTCCTGTGCCATATAGCTTCCTTCCTCCTTTCCTCCACCTGAATGTAATTACTTCTGCTCACAGTGGTTTCCATGGCACTCTGAAATGCAAACAAAATGATCCTTGGGAAAATGGAGCCAGAGGTTGCAGTACTCAAACCATCTCTAGAAACAAAGTGGGGCTAGGGTAAATCGCTTTGTAAGTCTCCCCTTGTGCTTGGGAAGCAAGCCTGCTCCAGAAGAGCCAAGTGAAGCTACATGTTCAGGGCAGCTTTGGTGGGAGACAAGCAAGCACTATGGGCTTGAGGTTGAATGGTTTTTCTCTACCTGTGAGAGAGACTTTGCCTTGGCTGTGGTCTTAGGCTTCTCTACAAATATGGACAGCAACAGTATTTTCTCTTGTTATACTTGTCCTTGAAGTATACCAGCAAAATAAGTTCTAAGATGTGGGGAAGCCATATGGGGCAGCATTAGCAAGTGGATCACAGAGGGCAAATGGACCTCTCTTGAAGGAGAGAGTGCTCAATGCCTGGGTATCCCAGCCCCCTTACTATTAAGAACAATCATATTGTGGCCAATGGGCCTGAGTGGAAGTACTGCCCATGACTTCCAGGCCAAGGTGATTGAGAACCTGGTGTGACAGACAACATGGCTGAATAGAGTAGGATTCTCATCCAGAGCTACCAAGAGAAATTCAACTAAAAACACAGGTAATTGGAAGAAAGGGAAGGACAAACACACCTTGAAACCAAAATCAATCTGAAATGAAAGACTAGTAGATTAAGCAAAACATAGATAAAATGGCCAGGCAACCCACCTGGCTGCCAACGGGTTGCTGGATTGGGATGACTGCCTGCCATAGTTGGAATCTTAAAAGAATAAAAAATTAAAATGGATATACTAAAATACTGTGGCTAAATCAAGCCATACAGGATTGACTTGGGATATAGGGTCCCCTACCTCTTCTGACTTCCTCCAAACAGAGGATGCAACAGTCAAGCAGTAAATTCTGCTGACACAAACAGGGGTGAGTGAACTGCTCCCTACTGAATGAGTGGCTACTTTTCCTTTCTTTCTCACTCTTTTTCTTTTCTTTTCATGTCTTTCTTTTCTTTTTGTGCACCAGAGTGCTAATTGGAACCTCTAAGAACATGATTAAAGACTGTAAGGGTGTATAGTAAATGGAACAGCTAACCCCTGCCCTCATGACCTGTGGTTGGAGAGGTGGGGGAATTAAAAAGCCATGCACCTTGGAACTGTGCAGCCTGGGGCTGTCCTCACTTTGCCAGCAGGAACAGAAAGGCACCGCACAGCACCACCTATCTTGCCCAAGGAAGTTAGACTACAGTGGAAGCAGGTGGCAGTGGTGACTGTGAGTGAAAAGTTAGCACTCTTCCCTCAAGAGAGGAATAAGAGTTGGGACTGAGCAGCCTTGGCTAAAATAGCAGAAGCAGAGGACCACACAGCATCCCACCCCACCTTGCAGCAAACAACCTGAGAGGATGGAGACTTGCCAGTGGAAAGGGAACACAGAAGGTTGAGCAAGGACCAGGAGGAGGCAATGGTGCATAGGACTGGGAACAGTGCCCTGTCTCTGTCTGAAAACAGCACAGCAACTGGGAGAAAGACATCACCAAGAGAAACAGGGTAATGAGTGGAAGACCATAAGGGTCATATAGAAAGTACTGGCTGAAGACTCTGGTCGCAGACCCTCATAATGGAGGCTTTCGATGGAATTTTTAATTTCCTGGATATGCAAATCCAGCACAAACTCTGCTGAAGGCTTGGCAGCATTATATCACAGTTTTGGACACTTGGTGAACACCAGAGGAACTTTGTTTTTTTTGGTTTATTTTCTTTTTTCTTTGCTGGTTTTGTTTCATTTTCCTTACCCTTTCATTTTTTTGTTTTCTTTTTTTTTTTGTCTTTTACCTACATGTTAGTCCCAATCTATTCATCTTCTTTCCCCCTTTCCTCAATTTACCTCTCTATAGTTAATCATATTTTCATATGAGTGAATAGTCTCTCTAATTTTTCTGGTCAATTTTGATAATTCCTTGCTTACTCTTTGATTCTTTCTCTTCTGCCCTCTTCTCTAGTTTCCCAGTGCTTGTATGATCATCCTTTGTTCTCCAGCCTTGCTTCTACTTTACGTCTTTTCAATTATCTCTGTTTTATCCACTACCCTTCTTTAATTTCCCCACCACCGGGTAAATGGGGTAGCAGATCTATCAACTTAAAACATATGCAAATGGTTTGCATCTATTAAGGTTCATCTCTAAATATGCCCCAAGGGCCTCAGGTACTCACAGGCAGAGAGCTTGGGAAAGTGGCTAGATTAAGTAAAGTTCAACTTGCTGTTAGGAGGTGGGGTCTGACTGGGAGAGGTAGGGTCTGATTGGGAGAGAAGGTCCCTGGGGGCGTGGCCTGGAAGGGTTCTCTCCCTTTGCAGTACTCCCTTCATTCTCTGTCTGGGCACCATGAGGAGAGCAGCTCTCTTCCGCCAGGTGCCTCTGCCCTGCTGTCCTTACTTGAAGACAGAGACTACAGACTAAAATGTGAGCCAAAAATAAACCTTTCCTCCTTCAAGTTGTGGGTGTTGGATATTGTGTCTCAAGAAGGAGGAAAGTAGCTAAGATACATCCAATCCTAGCTTACCCAAAGGTATCCCGGCAGGCGGTAAAAGTAGCATCCTAGATTGCCCAATTTGAGGACATGGCTAAAGCCACATAAATACCAGCCATAGCCCACAATGCACCCATGTCATCTCTTTTGGGTGCCCATGTCTTATTTTCTCGAGTGTGGACTCTAATTCTGCCCACTAAATCTGTCTATGCCTCTTACAAGGTGGTCTGCAGTTCTCTTCTGTGCTAACCACTCTATGGGAGGGGGCAAATTGAGGTTTACAGCTGCTCCTGAGAGGACCTCCTTGGACTCCATGTGGCCACAAAAATAGAGGCAATGCCAAGAAGTGAGAAATGTATTCTTATGATCTGTGTGAACTAGCCTCTCAATGTAAAGTCTTTACTTCCAAGAAAAACAACCAAAGACAACTTTATTTGTTAATATTAATGTGGTCATAAAGAGATGTTCAACCCAAACAGCTAGCACTAATAAATACTGTGGGAAAAGTCCCAGTCTTTCTGCTGAAAGAAATAATTAATATTACCTAGGGTGAAGAACAGATCCATTAGAATTTTCATGGAGGACTGTTTCCAAAATCATCATTGCCAGTATAATTCACTTGGAGTCTGTGGAGTAGAAGAATATTTAGTGAGATTGTCTCCCTGCACCAATATTAGTTTTGCAGACTTCTGCAGATACAAGAAAAAACACATTACCAAGAAATCTGACACTACAAGTGCTGAAAGGAAATGTCCAGTGAGTTAAGCATTTGAGGAACCTTAAAAACTCTGTGCTTTTATTTAGTGCATGGGAAAGTACATAAAGATACTTTTGAAGTTCCTAGAACAGCAGGAATCTAGGTTATATTGTCACTATTATTCTTCTCCTGCTGTTTCCACATCCAGCTGCTTTTTCTCAGTGCAATACTGCACATTTGGGAACTTAATATAAAAGCAGTTAAAAATTATAAGACTAATAAATCCTTTTGTTTTGTTTTGTTTGCTTTTCTGAATATTTTTAAAATCTCTACATGCCAAAAACAAAGCAGGCATTTACACACACACACACACACACACACACACACACACACCTTTAAAGGAATTTACTAGTCTTTCTTCTAACATCTGTGTTTTAGGGTTCATCCTAGAGTTCCTTGCCTAATAAGTGTCAATGAAAAGTAAATATCTATTGAGTTAACACATTTTTTTCTTGTACTCTGAGTAACTATTTTGTTTTTTTTTGAGTTAACACATATTTGTAGAGTGACTGAATGACCAAGTGAATGATGGAGACCTAGAGACACTTTTCAGGGGGCTTCGTGAGCTGGTCCTCTTTGTAATGATCCAAATGAGTAATAGGAACATGAATCTTGCTTGCAAATTGAGACACTGTGCCCATGGTGGACAAGGGAGAGAGGTGTCATGGCCACAAGTCCACATATCCTAGAACATCCTCTGGGAACAACCTGGGAACAAGGAACAGGGAAGACACAAGCCTATTATTTCATTGATTTTCATTTTTTATTGAATTATATTTAAAGGTTATTTTCCTCCTCAACTTTGAAAATCTTCCTTTTTCTTCCTGTCCCTTTCCTTTGCCTTTTGGCCCTCTTTCTTGCTCTCTTTCTCACCTTCTTGACTATGTGTTTCCTCACCTTGTACCACAATGACTGTGTTGCTGGAGAAAGGCATCAGTTATTGACTAGTACAAATTAGATGTGGCTTGCTGAATATTTTCCTCCTTAAAACATTTCTTGATATCTGTAGCAGGTTTAAGCTATTAGAAAAAAAATATAGTTTATTTGTTTTAAAATGAAATGGATCTTTTTTATAGATGCTGAAGCTGGATTAATGATAGAGACCAGAGGTATTAAAAGTGCAAATTGATTGAACAGAATCACAAAGGACACTGCCAATATGGATTTAGACCTCAGAGTCAGCCAAGACCAACACAATGGCACCCTCTTGCTTTGTGCTAAGCCTTTAAGTTTGGAAATATCTAGCTTTATCATGGGGTTAGAAAATTGATGTCCTTCATAATACTGACTGAGTAGAATGGAGAGAAACTGGTTCAGGTCCTCTCAGCTCCCTAAAATGCAGGCTAAAATGCAGGTTCTGATTTCTTCATTGTGAATCTAGCTTGCTATTTTGGTTATTTTCTTGAATCATGGGATTCAGCACAGATCAATTGATAGGAAGAAAGGACCAGCCAAATAATTACAGTGCAGTGTCAAGGGCTGGTCACAGTTTTGGAGTTGGTTCTGCTGCTCAGGTGAGCCATCAATACCCCAGGGACACAGATGGCCTAGCAGCATCTGTGGAATGTTTCATTCCTGGACCTAACAGCTTCTGACTGGGGCTCCAACTGCAAAAGAGAGGGGCAGCATAGGACTTCAAGGTCAGGGTGAGCTCTTGCCTCAGTCTGCCTGTTTCAGGGAATAGCTCACTCAGGGCTCAAGAACAGGTATTGTTTCCAGCTCCTTGCCTCCATTGTCATCTTTCCCATCTTTCTTGGGATTAGACCTGATTTTATTTTTCCTCAGCAGTCCCGGCAAGTTATATCCATGAGCCTTTCCTGTTTTGAATTCTTGATGCTCTTTCCCTTCCTTGTTCATTTTTGCATTTATTATTCAGTAAGTAATCAGGAAACATTTATGTGTGTCAAATGGGGAACAGATACTGGACTTTATGCTTGAAATAGAGAATCATAACACAAGTGTGAAAAGCCATGGGAGGTGTGGTCTAGGTCGAGAAATGGTGAGCCTTGTAGAGCTGTCAATGATATAAACAACCCCGCTGCAGCACGCATGCCATAGGTTTGCTGCCACTACACTAGGGCCAGTGGTAAATGACCACCCTTTTACTCCACTATCCTGGACATACCAAGTGGGAACTGATTGGGAGTAGCCTTTCCAAACTGCTTCTGTCTAAAGTACAGTCTTTCAATTTAAGATTGTCCAATGCAAACCATTTGATCTAGGTGGGTGCTTGTGATGTTCCATTGTTCTCCATGCAGGCATAGATCCCCTCTCTTTACTCCTTCACCCCCAAGGGGCAGCCTTGATGGATCCTCGATCATCTAGGTCAAAGCCTCTTGCCACAGACAGTCTTCCAGTGTCTGTGGCAGGCAGGACGGGAGGCCCTGCTGCAGTGAGCACATGTGTTGCATTGTGAAAGTCAGCAGGCTCACAGTAAACCCTAACATGTGGACCCCAGATGTGGTTGATGCACATGCTGGTCTTGCCTCCCCGCTTCTGAGGCTGTCTGCTTTGCTTCTATCCATTAGGCCACCCTGATACACTGGTTCTGATAGGATGCGGTGCCCTTTACCTGGTACAGTCAGTTTCCATGGCTTGATGCTAAGATATGAGCCTTAGACTCAAAATTTGTGCACACATATTTCCAATATGTATTCATTTATGTATTTTATGTAGTAAAAGAAAAAAATTGCACTTAAATAATGACTCCCTTATGGTGGAATTTCAAGCAGAACAGGAGAGTGTACGGCAGGTGACCATTCTAGTCCCCCTAAAGTGTTCTCCATCCCAGAGGTCTGGTATCTCCCCAGCTCAGTTCAAGCAGAGGGTCTGGTGATGAGATTACTGTCTATGTGGACCAGGTTGATTTCAAGTTAGTTTGCATATGTTTGCTTATCTGGGATTTTTTTAATTGCGCCAAACTAACATAATTTTATGTACATTCTTTCAAATGGTTTTCCTCTTCATTTTTTCCTTTCATTATAGTGAGGTAAATTTGATCCATATTTTGCCTTTCATTTTTGAGACAGACATCAAAATATCTGACGCATCAACACTTAGATCCTCTTTTTAATAAAAGTGGTGTCGAGTACTGAAATTCAGGAAGTCAGTTTGCCAAATTTAAATATACTGTGACCTGAAAGAGTTTAGAATTCTTCAGGATGTAAAATTAGTAAGCACAAGATGGACTCATAATTTAGAAAAGCTTATCACCTTTTAATTCTTTCTCTGTTATTTTGTGAGGAAACAATACCCTGGACTATTTTGCCTTAGATTATCTTTGCGTTTTTGTTTGGTTGGTTTGTGGTTGAGTGTGGTTTCAAACAGCATTTCTCAGAGTGTGTTGCACAGAACATAAGTCCCTCAAAAACTGTCTCACTAAAAAACCAAACAAAATAATTTTATCCACTAAATGTGGAAATTACTCTTACTCTTTGATCTCTGGAGGATCACACTGTCAATATCCACAGGTTCTGAAAGAAGGGACAGTAAAGAAAATCTTGACTTTATCTAACCCAGAATTGCCTGTTCTGTTCATCTGTCTATTAATAACCATGGATTGCACTTTGAGAAATGCTGTTTTCATAGCTACTTAACCCTTGAATATTTCTCCTCTCTAGAGAATGGCACTGGTGCAGTGTAATAAATATGTGGCCTTTAGACTCACACACCCTGGGTTCATACCTCAGCTCTGCTATTTACCAGGTGTGGCCTTCAGCAATGACCTCTTTCAATGTCACTCTTATCATCTCGAAAGTGAGCATCATAATAGCACCGATCTCTGAGGGCAGAGAAGATTTAAACAACTTCTGTAAAGTACTTTGGATAGTGCTTGGCATAAAAACATTCTCAAAATTTTTATAATTACTCTGTATTGCTGCTCTTAGCAGTGATGAGGTGTCTACATCCAAGCTACTCATAAATATAGAGGTTGTTGTGACCTCCACACTTCTTGTCATTTAGATGCAAAAGGTTTTCACTGGTCATGGAACTCTCACCTCTGTAGGCCAATTTTTGTATCTGGATTCTGCTCCAAACTTGTGAAGTATGGCTATGAAATACAGTGAATGTTTAAATTTTAAAAATCATTACAGTAAGAAAACACATTGCCATGAATCTGCCTAAAAATATTTCTCCTTGCTTCAAACACATTCATCCCACCATTCTTGCCACTTTCTGCTGCAGCTCTGGGCATCCTCTTTCTTGTGTCTTTAGCTGTGGTTGCCTCTATGTCCTGAGTTGACTCAAAATGTTCCCCTTCTCTGGTCATAGTATCAGATGGTGTGACTAAGATGGTTGAGGACAGAGTCATATTTATCCAAATCTGCCTTCCACTGGATGGCACTGGGCAGCATCACTCACCATCCTTTTGATCACATCTTCTGAGGACACTCACCAAGAGAACTTCCAGAGGTGGCAAGGACAATAAGTGTGTTTGAAGTGAGTGGGAGTGTTTATTTTTAAATTTAAATAAATGTATTTTGTGATCACCTCTTGGAAATGACTACATCAAAGACTACGGAAGTCAGGCTCACTCGGAGACAAACTCCAGAGACAAGTGGGGCATCTTGTCTTCCTGTTCAAGCCCCCTCATCTCAGTTTCTCTTTCTCCCCCTTCCTAATTTCTTTGTGCTTCCCCCTTTTATCCAGAATCACCTGAGCTGCTTTGGGGTCATCTGGTTCTGCTTTACTGACCACCAGTTTCACCAACGTTCCCTGCACACTCAAGTGATCCCTGAATTTATGAATCACCCCAAGCACCAGCCCTAGGACATGGCTTTTCTGAAGGGCAAAGTGGAACATGTACATCCTATGGGAAAAAGAATGAAAACGCGTAGCTTCCTCGGCAGGTGACCTGACAAAACAGTGAAATTCAAGAAGCTCCGCGTTCAGAAGGATCCACTGAAAGCTCTAAGGGAAAGTTAGACCTAATGGCAAAGGTTGAGTTTTTCTCTGGTGAGCACACCCTTTAGCCAAATGCTTTCTCTCTGAAAGCTGCTGATCGAGCTCTGGCAAAAAAAAAAAAAAAAAAAAAAAAAAAAAAAAAAAAAAAAAAAAAAAAAAAACCACCCATCCTCCCTTTGGCTGATAAGCAGAGCCCTGTTTTATATTTAACTGGCCCGGGGCAGGGCGGGCTGGGCGCGTGGTTCATAAGGGGGCCGCTCCCATCAGCAGCCCCGCAGCCAGTACTCCTCTTTCGCGCCGGCGCCGCAGCTGCCGTCCCTCCCCGGGCGGGCGGGAGCCTGGAGGAGCACACAGGACCCCAGAGGCCGCGGGGAGAGGAGGTTAAAAGCCAGGACAGGCTGCCAACCCAGGGAGTCCCTTCCAGTTTTGGGGAGGAAGTCAGCTGACACCGCTCAGTTGAATTTAACATCCTTCCACGCGTAACTTTGGACGGTGGGCGGCAGCCACGATGAACTTTGCAGACAAAGAGGACTCCAGGAGATACTGCATCCGGGCCAAGCACGTGGCCATCATCTCCGCGGTGGTGGTGGCCGTGGGGCTCATCGTGGGGCTGTCCGTGGGTCTGACCCGCTCGTGTCCCGGCGACACGGGGACCCCGGACCCTCCCCCCGCGGGCCCGTCGGAGGTCCCCCCACAGGACCAGAACCCCTGCCCGGCCAGCGAGGACGCGAGTGGGCCGTGGACGGGCTTCCGGCTGCCGGACTCTGTCGTGCCGGTACACTACGACCTGGAGGTGCGGCCGGAGCTGGAGCAGGACACCTACACGGGCAACGTGACCATCGCCCTGGGCCTGACCGCGCCCACGCGCTTCCTGTGGCTGCACTTGCGCGAGACGCGGCTCACACGGGTCCCCGAGCTGCACACGCCCGCGCGCGCTCCCGTGCCCATCACTCGCTGCTTCGAGTACCGCGCGCAGGAGTTCGTGGTGCTGGAGGCCGCGCAGCAGCTGCCCACCACGCCGGACGACGCCCTCTACAGCCTGAGCCTGGGGTTCGCGGGCCGGCTGGACGGCTCGCTTGTGGGCTTCTACCGCACCACCTACACCGAGGGCGGCCGGGTCAAGTAAGAAGCCGTCCCCTTCTCCTCCTTGCTGTCTGCCGCCAGCGGCCTCGCTGCTCCGCTCTGCTCGCTCTGCTCGCTCTGTTCTGTCTGCCTCCCTTGGGCTTCGTTCTGCCTGCACACGCCTTGCCCTGTAGCGTTTTCAAAGCTGTCAATTAAAAACAAAAAAAAAACAAAAACAAAAAACAAAAAAACAAAAAACAAAAAATCCTGGACCGTAGGTCAGACTTGCATAGACGCGAGAAGGCACGATAAGTCCCTCCCCGCAGCAGAGATGTCACAGGCTTCAGCCTCTGCCCCTGTCTGCACAGGGAACTCGGCCCTACCCCTGTCTGCACAGCTGTGCGTGGAAGATTCTCTCGGGTTACCCGCAGGGAGTGTAAACTAAGCGTCAAAGCGATAACGCATGAAATCAGTGAACGCCAGAGATTTCTTTTCATTTGTGGGAGAAGAGGGAGGTTGAAAAATGACACAAGACCCTCCAAAGATGCTTCTGTCCTCTTCCTCTGGGAAGGCAGGCTGACTGTGTCCCTGGCCGCGCCCCTGGCCGCGCCCGCCCAGCTTGCGGGGAGCTCTGAGCTCCGCAGGGCTGAACCAGGCAGGTCTAGTGCTGCTGCCCTTAGGGCCACACGCGACAGCCCACCAGGCCTGCTGCAACCAACGGTACCTGAAGCGCTCAGGGCACACAGGAGTCGTCCCTTCCCTCAGTGCTCCGGGCAGAGGTGTCTATCACACTTAGTACTCGAAGTTATACCTGACGGTGCCGCTGTGGCGGAGCAGTGGCTGCTGGCAGGGCTCTGGTACCGGGGTGATGTTCTCTCCTTGCAGCCAGCAAAACTTTAACTTTGCCCTGGGGACGTGGTGCTTGCTTCTGGGAGGAAGGCTGCAGGACACTGAGGTGTCGAGGACTTGGAACTGCAGTGCCCACCGCCTGCTTAGATCCCGAAGAGGTGGATAGTTGAGAAAGCTTAGTGTCAGGGCTCGGGAAGCGGGTTGGGCAGCTCCGGGAGACACCTCTTCTCTGTCCTTGGAAACTCTCACAGAGCAAAGCAAGACTTTGGGTCAAAATTCTTCCTACTCTTTGTTGGGGAGGTTCAGGGAGTAAAAAGAAAATACTTCAGTATCCCTATGTAACTGTGCGGTGCATAGGCAGATTGAGTAAAACTGACAACTTGAGAAAATATTTGGATCCTGACATTCTCTGAGGCTGAAGCAGAAGCCAGGCCAGGACTGCAAGTTCAAGCCTGGCCTGGGCAAGGAAGCAACTTAGCAAGACCCTGTCTCAAAATTAAAACAAAATTTAAAAGGGCTGGGGATGTAGCTCAGTTTGAAGGTCCTAGGTTCAATCCTCAAGACTGCAAAACTAAATAAATGAACTAATTAATTAAAATTGTAGGGACCATTATCTTATAGATCTTATATCTTAATGTTACCAGTAATAAAAATCTTCTTTACTGTTTGCATTTTCCTATCTATAAAAATTATACTATAAAAGGCATAGAAAATTATTCATAAGGAACTCAGAAGACCTACACAAGTAATTTCACCACTCATTGGTAATCTGTGTTAACATGTTCATATACATTCTAATATTTTTCTAGGCAATCAAATATGTAATTGCACTGTGTCTGTCTAGCTAGCAATTTCTTTTAAATTTATTTATTTATTCTTTTCATATATTTTTTATTTTAAAGAGAATAAAAATAAGAAAAAAAATTAAACATGATACAGAATTTCAAAACAAGATGATAGGAAATCAACAGTGGTTGTTATATTGCATATTATTTCAAAGTAGTTGTTCAGATTACCAGATATAAGCATTTAATAGGTTGTAAGCATTTCTTCTTATTCTTAAATATTAGCAGGAACCTGATTTTAAGATATGAATGCACTGAAGAATTTTGCTCCATTCCTTATTGTTGGACATTTAAGTTGCTTCTAGTACTTTATTATTATAAACAAGTCAGAAAACAACACAACTGTAAATTCATCTTTATATGTTTATTTCCTTAGGTAGGATATTATCCTCAAAATAGAATTTCTGGGTCAAAGGGTACAAATACATCAAGAAACTTATAACTCTTCATCTGTTTATCATTACATAAATAATATACATTCACTGTAGAGAGCCTGGAAGATAGAGGACACTATAAGAAAAAAATAAACATCCACCCATAAGTTCATTCTTTCAGTATATTCAGTGGCTACATTGCTAACATTTAGACAGAGTAGATTCTCTGTATCTTTTTCTGGCACAGATAAATATAATGTCATGATATTGTACAGCAGTAATACACTTTTTCAAAATGGCATCAAAATTTCAACTGATACCATTTGCTTTTTATCCAAAAATGATTTGATGAGTAATTTTATAGATCATCATATAACTCTAATAGAATTAAATCAATGAAAATAAGTATAATTATTATACTTACATAAATATAAATATTGGCTACTCCTACTTCATGCAATGAACATTTTATTTAATTTATGAACTTTTTAATATTTAACAATTCCTGGGTTAATGGCCCATACCACAAATGTATGACTGTATTTATGCATGCACATGTATGTACATATATAACATAAGTGCAAGAACATGTTTATGAGTATGTCTGTAAACTGGCTTTCAAAATTCATTCCCTGAATTCCACCAACAGTGTATGAAAGCACCTATTTCTCTGAGCTTTTTCAAAAGCATAATAATTTTTTTAAATGTGTTTGCTAATTTCATAGAGGCAAAGGCATAAAGTTCTTAACAACTTCACCTAAATGAGACTAAAATATTCATCAGTGTAAAGTAAAAACAAGCCAACACTTGAAAATTACCACTAAAACTTTAATAGCCATGAAAAAGTTCATAAAATGAATAAAAATTTATACACTAGAGGAAAGACCCCAAAATATGGAATAAGTTTTTATTAATAAATTTATGTTACATAGTTTGTACATTTTTTTAAAAAAAGCATTATATATTTAAATGTATGATAATCAGTCTGACTCTGGATTATTTTTTCTTACCAGTTAGCTTTACCATAAAATGTATATGGGACAGCTATACTCTGAACCTCAGTGGGCTCAGTTTTCAGCTGGCAAACTGGCACAACTGGCTCCTGGGCCCCCAGTATCCAGGGTCAGTGCTGGTGGACCTCACTGGTGGTGGCTGAGGCACTCACTGTCCACCAGATGCAGCGAGTTATTCTTGGCTCGGCTAGCTCTGGCAGTTACTCAGTAACCTCACTGATGCTGATGGGATACTTCTTGTTTTACTTGTGAAATATTTCAAGATGAGAGAAAAATGCTTTGTTTTTCTCATGCCTGGGCTAATATTTGACAATGCAGCCCCCTGAGGTTCTCATCCAGTGAGTCCATAGAGGACTGTCAGGGTGTGGTCATCACCCCAGTATTGTTTTTCCTACTATGCAGTATCATTGCATGTGACATTCATAGATATTCATTCACGCATTCATGCATTCACTCACTTATTTACCCTATTACTTATTGACACAGGGTTTACCTATGTACTAAAAGCTGTCCTAGAACTTGCTATGTGGCCCAGGCTGATCTTCAACTTGTGATCCCTCTGCTTCAACTGCTCAAACACTGGGATTACAGGCATGTGCCACCCTGCCCACCTCATAGTTCTAACTGCATTTTAAAAATGCAAGCGAGGTATATTTTTCTTATGTCTTCCGTATATAAAAATTGTGTGATGTTCAGATCAGGGTGAGCATATGCATAGTTCCTCAAACACTTATCATTTCACATTCAAAATTCTTCCAGGCAGCTTTTTGAAATATGGTATCTGTGACCATTAAGTACAGTCACCCTCCTGTGCCACAGCAGCTGTAACTTAATGCCCACTGACCAGTCTTTCCCAGCCCCTTTCACCCCTGCTACTCTCTCTGGCCTCAGGTAACTACCATTCTACTTTCCGTTCTATGAGGTCAACGCTGTCCAGTTCCATATACGAGTGAGCTGAGGCAGTGCTTGTTTTTCAGTTTATTCCAGTTAACATAAATTCCTCCAGTTGTGCTCGTATTGCTGCAAATGACAAAATTTCATCTTTCTGTGACTGTGTAGTATCCCACTGTATATATGTCTTTTTTTTTTTAATCCATTCATCAGCTGATGGACGTGTTGGTTGTTTCCATGTCTTAGCTATTGTGAATAGCTCTGCGGTGAACATGGGAGAGCAAATGTCTCTTCGACATATTCATTTCATTCAGTATGAATATAAAATTTAATTCTGGGATTGAGTTCCAGTACTTTGGGATATTATGCAACTCCCACAGTCCAGGCAGAACACGATTGCCCTCAGCAGTAACCCAGGCAACTTGAGGTTGCTCTTGGTAGTAACCCAAACCTCTTGATTTCTGCAAACACAACCAGAACTGGAATTTCACAAAGAGGAGACAACAATCCCTGATGCTTGCCCTCAGGGTTTTGTGGCAAAGGGAAGCAGCTGAGGATTCCTCAGCGGTTGTACCCACATCTGCTGGCTGGGGACAAACTTGTAGTGAGGCTTAGAGGAGAAAGGCTGAGGAACACTGGGTCACATGTCCTTTCCAACACACCTCTTCTTTCTTTCTAGTCTGTTGGTCTGAGAAATACCGCCAAGAAGAATGCTGGCCTTCGGGCTGCATCCTCACCACACTCTTCTCCCCATTCCTCACTGGGTTATGCACCATTTCCAGCTGTTCTCTTCCCCAAAGCCACCCACCCACCCAGTTCCCCAAAGTGTGCATTCTCTTCTCCCAAACATTCACCACTTCATTTCATTTCCCTCGATCTTAGCCAAAAGGCCTGAATTACTCTGGCACAGCATTCCTCTAAGTGTGTTGGGTTCTGGCTGCCTGGAGTGTGGCACAGAATCCCTCCCAGAAGAAATAGCAAGGAAGGGATCATGTGTCCACATTCATTTGGGCAATAATACTAAAGACACATTTTGCTTTTCCTTTTCTTTTTTCTTTTGAAGTTGTGTCTTTTCAGGAACTTATCTGATAATGCTCACTATGAGTCTGTAACAAACTGACAAAGGATGTAACATCCCATGTGCCTGTGACCTGGGGTCCTCTTCTGTGAGGCCCCTGAGAAGAGAGCTGTTACTCCTGTTTACGACCTAGCACTCAGGGAACACTCAAACAATGGAGAGACTGTGATGGAAACATTTCCAACGACACCCAGGTGACAGGTGTTCTCTGGCACGTGAAGGATGTGCTGCATCTCCACAGCCCACAAATGATCTCAACTTTCAGTGGTGACGTTACCTTCTCCCTGAGTCCGGGTGGAAAATTACTCTCCATTCCTTTCCCCCCATCGCATGGGAAGGAAGTGGATTGTTTCAAATCTTTTTTTGACTTGGGAATGTAGTTTTCATAATTTAATGAGTGAGAATAGCTGGAGTTGACAGGAAGTAGAAGAATTTGAGTAAGAAATAGATCATATCTAGCTTGGGTTTTGGGAATGATCTTTGGGTTCTGGTAAGATCTGAGATGAATTTTAATTAGGATCTCAATAGGCTCAGGCAAATTGAAGGTAAATGTAGACAAAAAGGTAAGGTAGCAAGTCAGAAAACCATACCAAGGAAGAGAAAATTAGTCTGCAGCCCCTTACATGAGGAGGTTAGCTAGGGTGACTCTACAGACCACTCAAGGAAGACAAGGGAGGACAGTTGTGATAGACACTGTGGAAGAAGAATTGATGAGTGACTCTTTGGATGTGGATAGTGAAGGAAAGTGGTAAATCAACACTTGGGTACATGAGAGGACCTATAAGAATCCAGGAAAGAGTTGCCAGCGAACAGATAGGGCAGAGATGCCAGGATGGAGAGAAGAGGATACGATGGAAGGTAGTTTAGAGGAAAAGTAGTTAAGACTTAATTGATTGAGTATGGGATATGGGGAAGGGTTAAAGTTAAAGTTATGGGTGTCAAGTGACCTAGAGATCTGATAGTCCCCTCCTTTCATTTGTATGGGAATTAGAAGAAAAAGAATGAGGTTAGAAAGGAAGAGACCAGCAATTCAGAGTTAGACCTGTTAGACTTCTTAGAAGACGTTAAGAGTTGGTATTTGGATACATACACCCAAGGCAAATGTTAAAGTTTGTGATAAGATTCAGAAATTGAGTAGAAACATCAATGAAATGCTCATTTTTAAGTGTGTGCGTGTGTGTGTGTGTGTCTGTGTCTGTGTGTGTGCATTTTCTCACTTGCATGGATATTTGTACTTGAGCACATGTACTTTTGATTGTGCAATTTTAGTTGTAGTCTGCTTAGTACTGTATTCTTACTCTGATCTGTCACCTATTACTATATTCAATATCAATAAATATATGAGTAGCTGAGATAACTGCATTGCTGATGTCTGATGGTATATTGAAAGGAATAGTTAATGATTAAAATTTTTTATGTTCTGATCAATTTTGCATGCTTGTGTCTGGTAATCTGGGCAGCTGGTTTGAAGGTAACAATATGCAATGGAATTACAATGGTGAATTCCTACCATCTTGTCTAGTGAAACTCTGTATTATCTCTAATGTTTTATATAATAATTATTTTTTTATTCTCTTTAATGGTTTGAACAATCTTCCCTTCTTACTTCTGGTAATCTGAGCAACGTAGTTGAGGGTAGCGATATGTAATATAACAACCACTGTTAATTTGCATTATTTTGTCTTGAAACCCTGTATCACTTTAAATGTTCTTACTTTGGTTTGTTTATGTTTGTGATACTGGTATGCTGCTATTGCTCTATTTTTTGTTTGTTTGTATCTCATTTACTATTCTCTTTTAAAAACAATTAAGATTTGGGGATGCAGAAGGGTCTTATTTACTTGCTGTGGGAGGTTTAGTAATTTCCTTATTTTAGAAGCAAGGAAACAAAGAGAAATTTTATTTGACCTTGAATACCTTCTGCATAGAACAAAAAGAGCAAATGGACATCAAGTAATTGATTAATTCAAATCACCATAAACTACCTTAAGGCTTGCTTAACCTAGATGGGTTGGCTTGCATGGACTGACTAGCTCCCTGTGGAATTCTGGAACCTTTACTGAGATGGCTGGACTTAGTACCCAAGGCTGCCTTTCCTCTGCCAGAAACTTTTTGTTCAAGGGTTTTACCCAGACTTTGCTGTTTATTTGGCTGGTCCAGGTTATGAAATTGCTGAACATAGCCTGGGAGTCTTGTTGGAAGAAATATGCCATATAATTTATGAGACTGTCAGATAGTTTTTTTTGTTTTGTTTTGTTTCGTTTTTAAAGTTGATACAGAGTGAAGTGAGCTGTGTCTTGTGTCATCACCTCCTCTCCCTCAGCTTTCTCTAAGGTCACCTTGGCCACTTGTATGCTGACAAGTGACAGGGACATTGGCCCTTTGGTGAATTAAGGATTTTAATGTACTAGGTCAGTGAGGGCCTTCTTAACACAGCACAGAGATGCCTATGGGGAAGTGGCTCATTCCCTCCACCTCACCAGCACCCTTATTCAGGCCACCCACGACCCACTTCTGAAAGCTTTCTGCTATTATCCAGGCTTTTGCCATTAATTTGCTACACAAGTCATCAGATTTTTAAAAAGAGGAAACTTTAATCATGGAATAAAACCTCTCCAGAAAAGCTGTGACCTAAAGTTGTGTCATAATGCCCATTTACCTTGTTTTCAAGTTTGCATAATGTTTAGGAATATTTATAATTTATAAGTAATAACATAAGTATTTCTAACAATTTACAAATGGTGAATAATTCAAAAATTTTTGATTTACAGATAATATACAATAGTTTACTCTTGACAAAACTTGGCATTCATAAACAGAGGCATGTGAGTTATTCAGCAGTCCATGAGAAAAATAATGACTTGCCATTCTATTTTTTTTTCCGCTTGCCATTCTAAAAAGTGGTCCTACTGTTTATAGTTTTTAACAAGTAATTTTGTTCTGCTACATATTCTAGTCAAATGAGTGAATTCTAAGTATTGTAGGTTGTAGGAAACGTTATGTCATAAAACATACTTAGGCCTCTAGTACATACTGTCCCTCACTATGTCAATTTCAAGGGAATCTCAGATATACTAATGAGATCTTCCTGTTTCATACACTTCACCTACAAAGAGTCTGGACAAATCTAATGACACTGAAAGAAGTTTTGTGATTTGCTCAAGATCACATTTTTATTTTATTCTATTCTGTTAGATTCTCAAGATCTAACAGCTTTTATTCTCAGAAGAGAGTTTCCCTCTAAACTCACAGGACTGCACACTTTAACAAAGAAAAAGACATTCTGTAGATTCTCTGGTGGGTGCAGTCACTATATGCACACCAGTGTCCCTGGGCTGGACCTGTTGTGATTAACATTTACTGTGAAGACCACCAAGATAACCCAGTGTGCTACACCATGGCATCTCCATCACTGCTGTGTTCCACATCTGTGGGCAGCTCAGGATTGCTCTAATTCGGGAGGGCCATATTAGTCCACAACCAAGTGGAATCTCTATTAAAGAAAGGATATAAAAGGATTGAAAAGTCCTCTCTCCTGGGTTTTTAGTAGTATGATTCTAGCATCTAGGAGAGAGTCAGACAGTATTTAAAAACCTGCATGAGGGGCTGGGGATTTAGCTCAGCGGCAAAAGCGCCTGCCTGGCAAGCGCAAGGTCGTGAGTTCGGTTCCTGGAGAAAAAACCAAAAAAAAAAAATAAAAATAAAAACCTGCATGACAGCCCACATTCACCAATTACTTGGCACTTTTTCCTTTACCTCTTTCTCTCTCCCTTCCCTCCTTCCTCTCTCTGTTCTTTCCTCTCTTTTTCTCTTTCTCCCTGATCTTAGCCAAATGGCAGAGAAGCAATGTGGACAGAGGCATTTTCTAACACAGCCATAGTACAGTTATTAAAATCTGGAGTTTAGTATAGCACCTGCCTGGAAAACACAAGGTCCTGAGTTCGATTCCCAGTACCAAAAAAAAATTTTTTTTAAATAAAAAATAAAAACAAATAGAAAAAAACATAAAATCAGAAAGTTTAACACTGACACAATTATGTTTGTAACCCGTGGTTTGTAATCATATTTCATCAATTCATCTAATAATATCTATCAAGTTGTCTTAGTCCTATATCCATTTTGGAGTCATGCATTGCATTTGTTCATTTATACTCAGTTAAGCCGGAACAGTCTGTAGCTTTTTTTTTTTTTTTTGGAGACAAGGTCTTGCAGTGCAGTTTAAGTTGGCCTTGAGCTAACTGTGCAGCCCAGGCTGGTCTTGAACTCACACTATCCTCCTGCCTCAGCCACCTGAGGGCTGGAGTCTTAGGGGTGCACTCCATGCCTAGCAACACTGATATTTGAGGAATACAGGTTAGCTGTTTTTAAAATGTCCCTCAATTTTAGTTTGTCTAAACTAAATATGCAAGGATATGTGTCAGGAATATCACATAAGTGATGCTGTGTTGCTCTCAGGAAATGACATCAGGAAATGTGTATTATTAGTTTGTGTGATTATTAGGGATGCTACCTTTAATCATTTGTTGAAGGCAGTATCCAACAGGTTTTTCCCCCTTAAGGTGCGGGGTTTTTTTATAAGTAGTAATCTGGAAATTCTTTGAAATTCTGCAAATATGCCTTCTCGCCCAACTCCACTTTCTACTGAGGCATCCACTGATGGTTTTCTAGATCTATCACTTCTAAAATTATTGGTCTGTAACCTACTTAAGGAACAGCTTTCCCTTCTCTTCTATTTATTTATTCATTTTAAAAATCCGAGTAAGGGTTCATGGGTTCTTATGTTATTTAATGGCTCTAATCCCATTATTTACTGTGATGTTCCAGTTCCCCCAGGTTTGACCAGTGGTGAGGCTGTCCAGGAGACCCTTGTGTCCTTTTGACTCCTTCCCATGGTCCCTGACGTACTTCCTTTTTGGCAGAGAAAGCTGTCCCAGTGTCATCTTGGACTTTTCTTGACCCAGCACTAGAATTGGCCATTCCTTCTCGGAGTCCTAGTTTCCTGTAGTGGGAAATAGGATCTCAAAATCATCTTCTGGGAATTAATTGTGCTCCTGCCTACAAGCCATTCTCGGCTTCTAGTGTTGCTCACCACACCAAAATAGGAAATATGTGTCTCTTTGTGTGTACTTCTGTAGACCCACATCTTTATTGAAAATCCTGGAAGGCACACTGACACCTGAAACTACAGTTTGGTACTGTCGGCTCTGCTTTGTCCTTTCATACACATACAACTGCCTTGCCCTGCAGTGAAACCCCACCTATGGTTATCTTCCACATCTATTTTGTCACTTGCCAACCTTAGAAAACAGAGAGAGTTATTTCCAAATGGCTAACACAGAGCCACTGCAAAAATATTTCTTAGCATTGGATATTTGTTTATAGAGCTTGATATTTACTTATAAGTTTTCAAATGAAATTCATACACACGGCAACACACATCTCTAATGAGCACAGCTCGGTGAGCTCCAACAAAGGCCCATATCTTTGCTGCCCCCATTCAAGAAATTTCCCTTCTCCAGTCAATACTTCCTTGAAAGACAGCCACTTTTCTGGTGTTACTTATTTTATATAATTTGTTATTGTGGCCAAGTTTTTAACAAGTAACTTTTTATATCTAGAAGTTTTCTGGAAAAAAAACCCAAAATTTCTTGTGCATGGATGTTGACCAATGGCATATTACTATCTAGCTAAATCAGAGTCTATAATAAATCCTTGAAACAAAATAAAATGTAGACTCTTTCCCAGGCCTGCATTATTCTCCTGAGCCAGCCTTTGCAAACCACTCAAGCCTATTTTTTACCAGACCCCAGGTTCTATGGGGCCCAGCTTCTCTGGGCACCTCGAATTCCTCAACTGCATCCAGCTCTTTCTCACTGGAATCTCGCTATCTGCTGTCCCCTCTGTTAGGACACCCTCCCCTGAACCTTTACCTGTCTGGCTTTTTGCCACACCCTGACCTCAGCGTGACATCATCCATTCCAAGGGCTGCCCTTGAAAGGGCCCCCTCACCTTGCTGAGCCTTCTCCTGGGTCAGCCTCTGTCACATCCTCTTTTTTATTTTCTGTAAAGCTCTCATCACTGTCCCAGATTACTTATTTGTCTATTATTGGTTGTCTTGTAAGATGTCAAAGACCTGCTTGATGTTGTCTTTGTTGTGTCCTCAGCACTTAGAATAATGTCTATGAGTGTGTGTATGTGTGTTCACGTGTGTGTGTGTGTGTGTGTGTGTGTGTGTTTGTGTATGAGGATGGGGCTCCCTACTTGTGGGATGAATGGGTGATCTAATAATTTAGCTTGCTGTTCTTTGTGATATGCTTAATGCTGAAGAATCCTAAAGACAAAATATTTTCCTTATATAAATTATTGATGACTATAAATCAGCATTTCTTTACTTTTCCTTTTTTATACTTTTTATCTTGCTTTATTTTCCAATAAGCAAATATACAACACTATTGTTTTAGTATAATATGCTCACATGTAAAAAGTGTACGTTTATTGACTTTTTGAGCAAATTGCTCAGAAAATAGTATTTTCACTTTGAAATTGTAGAAATATTAAACATTAATGTTTTAGCAAACACAAGCATATGTGTAGTAAGAGTCATAAATAGTGCTGCTGTCTCTTCAAGAGTAGCTTTTTAAAATTAAAAAAAAATATATTTTGATGCTGCAGATTGAACCCAGGGCCTTGTAATGCTGAGTTTGTGCTCTACCATTGAGCTACACCCTAGCCCTTCCAAAGTGGGCTTTTCAGCAAGCCAAAGTTTACTTAACCTGGGAGATTACTCAGCACCTCCTTCCCATGGAAATGAAACCAAGGTTCTGTCCCCAACGTAACATAAATAAGAAAGAATGTGTCATTAGGGACAGGAGCTGGGGATGCCGGGAGACAGTCCTCTGGCCCGTGATGGGACACAGCTGCTCACCACCCTTGTTAGAAACAAACTTTTGAGCTTGGCTTTGTGTTTGTCGCCTTGTTGCTCAATGGCTTTGGGGTGCAGAGAGTCAGAGCTCATAATTCGATTTATTTTTGCTCATCTAACAGATTTTCAGTTATGGCACCAAAATATCTCAATATCAGAAGCAGTCTGTCTCCAGATTTTCATTTATTTATTAACCTTAAAATTCCAGGAGAGAGTCTGGAAGAAACTGAAGAGAGTCTTTGCCAGCCACTTGAGTGTTTTGTAGCTGGAAGCTCAAGCTAAGCAATGCAGTAGTTATGGTTCCATAGTTAGTTCATTGTTTGCCGTAGGAAGAGGAACCAAGGGGCTGTGGGTGGAGGCAGCGTGCATGAGTTTGTGTTTGTTCCTCAGGAGCATCGCGGCCACTGATCATGAACCAACAGATGCCAGGAAATCCTTCCCATGCTTTGATGAACCCAACAAAAAGGCAACTTTCACAATATCTATCATCCACCCCCAGGAATACAATGCACTTTCAAACATGCCAGTGGAGGTGAGTGTTTTTGAATGTTTCATTTCTGGGAAGGTCTGGTCACAGTATCAGCTAAATTACCTGATTTCTGATGGAGAAGTCCCACTGAACTCTAAAACTAAATGTGCACTAATTATTGATTTACAGGATTAAGAGTATAGTCTGGCAACTTTTTTCTTTGGCTTTTAGCAGATATCTCAGTCCAGCAATAAAATCACTTTGGAGATATAAGCAAGAGAGAATTCAATAGACATACAATGGGTGATCAAAACACATAGTGAATGTTAAATTTTTTTTGAAAAAATTACTACAGTAAAAGACATTGCCATCAGTCCCCTTCAGAAGACTCCCTTTGCTTCCAACACACTTTCCCCATTGTTCTTGACACTTTCAAAAACAGTTCTGAAAGTCTTCTTTTGTGAGCGCTGAATGCTGCTGCTGAGTACCATCCAAGGGAAAGGCAGTCTCATAAAAGCATTGCAGTGTGTCCTTATCTACCTGTTCAATGGATCTGGCACCATATGGCTTCTGATTCTTCCTGAAAGTCAAAATAACCATGAAAGGTAAGATTTTGAATGAGCCCAGGAAATGGAGGCAGCCATGACAGAGCAACTAAAGACACTAATGAAAAAGGACTTCCAGAACTGCTTCAGAAAGTGGCAGGAACGGGGCTGGGGATTTAGCTCAGTAGCAAAGCGCCTGCCTGGCAAGCACAAGGTCATGAGTTCGGTTCCCGGTACCAGAGAAAAACCAAAAAAAAAAAAAAAAAAACAAGAAAGTGGCAGGAACTATGGGTCAAGTGCATTCAAAGTTATGGAGAAGATTTTGAGGGGAATTCATGGCAATGTGTGTCACATTATAGTACATTTTTAGAATATAAGCTTTCACCATACTTTTAGGTCACACCTCCTACACGGGCTAGGGCTTTTGCTTGTCATGATAAATTAATGCGAAACAATGGAAGCGTAGACTCAACATGTTCCAGTGCCTACTCACTGTTTTTACTTTCCAGCAAAATATAAGCCCAGGTTTTTAAATAGATAAAGTTCTACTTAAAACATTATTACTTAAATACTGGGCTGTAGAAGCCAACTCCAGAGAAAACCATGCTTATAGACTTTCTGGTAAAAGGGAATGTTTGCCAATGTTAAATAAATAACAGGCTGTACTAATTTCTGTCTGTGTAACTATTAGTTAACATTAGACTCTTTCCTGTGTTACTGCTCCTCATGTTCATAATGGGTAATGTAATTAACTAGAATGTTATTACTTCAAAGGAGAGGTTTACCATAGTTTATGCATTTGACATGTAGAAAGGTCAAGCTCATCCTTAGGAAAGACTGAAATTATCCCTCCTAACTTTCTGATTCACTCTCCAAATATCATCACTGTAATTCATCCCTCTTAATAATAACAGATTCCTTGAAAAAATAAAAAAGAAGAATGTAAGAGGATTAAAATCTAAGCTCTTATCAGCCATCTGTGCCTATGTGTGCCTTTATAAAATTGTTTTCTTCTAGTGTCAGGCACCTGAGACGTTAAATTTGGCTTGGTGAGGAAAGAGGAAAGGATGCAATCAAAGTGTGACACATTGACTCAGGAGATGGGATTAAGTCATGGTGCTGTCAGAAAGTTTTGACAGGAATAGGAGGACAAAGGGCAAAATAGGAGGAGAAAGAAAACAAACTTACCTCTACTTAAAATGATCTCCTGTTTCACAGATTTACTCCTTTGCCTTCTCCTAAATCCAGATAATATGTGAGAAAAAGGAGAATATTCAGGGTTATTGAGAGATCCAGACTGATACTGCTAGATTTTCACTGTGGAATAATTTAACCTTGCTGGAACCCCAACTCTTTTATTCATGTGCACATGCACACACACACACAGTGTTAGCTATGTACAGATTTTAGTGCAGCCTGCCCTGCTAAGTGTCTTTTTAAGGCTTCTCATTTAGTGACTACAAAAGGATGTGGAGATTTTAAACACACTTATCCCAGGAATTGGGATAGGGTCCATGGGGATGGCTACAGGAACTGGGCAAGTGTCCATGGTTCAAGTGTTAGGACGTGATTGGCAGGGAGGACAGTAGTACTGGTAAGGACCCCAAACCAGAAGGATGAGTAGTCAGGTAAGGCGTGGAACCTTGTCTCTGTCCATGGTCACCAAGGTAATGACCACAGCAGCCATACTTTCGGTCCTCGATGTATAAAACTAGAGGTGGAAAAGAAAAAGCAACATTCAGTTATTTCAGATACAATGATGGAACATACAGCGCACAGTCAAGTTAGCAAATACCTACTGAGCAGTAGCTTATTCTTCATTAAGGGATCATCATACCCCCTAGAACTTTACAGTCAGGATGGTGTATTTATTGAAGAGAGACAAACTCTTGTCCAGTTGATATGACATTCAAAATTTTATTTCTCCCTGAAAATCTGGTAGTGTATGGCTCAATCACCCACAGAACTGAAGATTAAGTAAATTTTCCCTTATTCTTGTGAACATTACCATAATTTTACTTCAAGGATTTGACAAAAGAGGTATGACTGAAGAATTCGGTCTGAACTTATCTTGTATGGGATTAATCTTTTGCCAAATAAAAGATTACCTTTTGTTTTCCATAGAAAACAGAGACACTGGATGACAGTTGGATTCGAACGACTTTTCAGAAGTCTGTTCCCATGAGCACTTACCTAGTGTGCTTCGCTGTGCACCAGTTCACCTTCGTACAGAGAACCTCCAACAGTGGAAAATCCGTGAGTCCCACTAACGCGGCAAAATTTACTGTCTATGCACTTATGATTAATTTTCTGCTTTTTAATATAGTTTTTTGTGTGTCTATTCTTCACATAACAGGCCAGGAAAAGCTCTTAGTCATCAGGGCCTGTGAGCGTGATGATACATTAAGCAATATAGAAAAATGTAGGCTCATAAAAAAAAAAAAAAAGAGAAAAATGTAGGCTGAAAATACACAGGAGAAATAAACAAACATGGCCGGAGTAAATATGCACGGTTTTGAATTTTTCTACGGGAAAACTGCTCAATACATCAAAAGTTATATCCTAGGTACATCAGCATAAATATATGAAAATAGCTGGAGTAAGCTGACTGGAGAAACGACGGAGGGCCGGGTGAGGTCCTAGTGCAGATAAAGAGGCAGGGGAAGACCAGAGACAGTAGCCGAGCAGTGAGCAACACTGGGCCCTAGTTCACAGGATATTCATAACAGTTAGCAGTGGAGGAGCCAAAGCATTTTTTAAAGTATGAGAAAATATAAATCTTTTTTAAAATCAGGATGAAAGTTCTATAGTTCCCTTTTGAAAAAACAATACTTTCACTTATTATTTTTTAATTTTGGAAGCCCCCATTTTGCTTATCTTTTTTCTTCATGTTTCCATTTTATTTGTTTCCAAGTACATACAAAAGTCAAGATTCCTACACCAACAATGTGAAATGGGATCATGCAAAGCAACTGTGTACAGCAATCATTTCTCCCCTTTAGATGTTCTGCTTTATACACATGTATCCTTCAAACATTTGTATTGTCTATAATGTGAGTTGATTCACCTCTGTGCCTTATATACTACTGTGTGTGCATATACATCTGTTAATATAACTAGGGCAGTATTTGCAATTATTATTTTATAAGGAAGAAATTACCACCCTATTTTACAGACGGGAAAATAGAAGCTTAATGAGTTCAACTCTTTTGCTCAAGATCCAACTAACAGGTCATGAAGACAGATTCCAACATCTTTCCATAGAGTGTGCCCTGCTAAGCATTATAAAATGTGATATTGTGGAAATACCTTTCCCTCTTTGCTAGCTGTTGGGGCAGAAGGGATGGTTTCCCTCTTTCCTGTGAAACTAACTCTCGGGAAGGTTCCTCTTCATTTTGGTGTGGTAGGGGACGATACTGAGATATGCTGAAGCTGGGTTTCTAGCATGTGCCTAACCTGTGTCCAAATTCTAGCAAGGTGAGGAATGACCAACAACCTTCTCAAAGGGGCTGTGTGAATATCAGGATGACTCATCAGGTTTTCTTCCTTCCCTTGCCGCATACCTTGCTTTGACATCACTTTCAGGGGTCAAGAGTACTTACTACTGCGGCTGACAGATAATATTAGGCATGAAAACAGATGGCACTAGGAAGAGGAAGCTGCATTTCCAGATAGCACTAGGTGCAGTTGATACCACTCCTCTTGCTCCTCATACAGATGAGCACATTAGTCAAGCTTGCCTTTTTCTTTCAACCTTATAGCAAATATGGAATTTTTGTCTGATGGTACTTTTTCTTCATAAGAGTTCAATTGCATGCCTGTCTTTGATCATGCACATTTTTTCCACATCCATTTTTTAAAATTATAACTACATTCTGGGCAAGTTTTTCTATTTTGAATAGAACTATCAAGACAAAGCAGAAAAGCTGATCAATTCTATTAATGATTACATAGTTTCAAATTAAGCATAATCCAACCATTCAGTCAACAGAAGACATTATACATGGAGTTACTTTCCATTAGTGACAGCAGGCTTGGATTTCCAGTGTGACTCTGCCCTTTGGCCCTCTGATGAGGGCTGAGGGACTATAGGTGGCTCTACTTGCTGGGTGAACCATCATTTCATCAGCAGGATTTAAGGTAGATTTTACATAAAGAATTTGGAGTGACATAATGGAAAATACAGTTTGGAAAAGGACCACCAAATGTTCTGTAAGTGGTAAATATTCTTAAATGATTCTTGCATGAAAGCTCAGAGCCCAGCATTCTATCTTATGTCAGTGGAGCGTTTCATCATTGGGAGGGAGATTGGAGATAATACTGTCCTCATATATCACCTTCTGGTTATCTTTTAATAAGAGGGCAACTTCCTGGATGCTCTTAGTCAGGAGATTTCCAAGGAAACAAGAGGTGGCACTGAAGCCAATACGTGGCTCTTCCCTTCCTGTCCATTGCTTCTACCCAACACAGGCAACCAGAGCTTTTCCTCTTGCAAGAAGCTGGAGCTGTTTCCTTTCCAAGGCAAACAGAATCTTATGGGAGAAATTAAAGCATAGGGTGTGAATGTTCATGTTCCTCAATACATTCATCTTCTTTGGCATTTGAAAGGTTACCCTGTTCTGGTCTCACTCACTCTATATTGAAATCTAAACTGATACTCTACTGCAAAAAGCTCCTGCTATGATTTCTCATTCCAAAGAAAATTCTCAGGAAAATCAACCTACTAAGTCAACCAAAGTGTAGCATCCAGGAAACCCACACCAGGCTCAGAGTCCTACAGTCTTCGAATCTTAAGACAAGGTATAGGAAGAGAAGAAGAAACATAAAACAGAAAATGCAAGAAAAATAATAGCACAGTTGGAGTAAATGGTAATAACCGGAGAAACAAAAAAATTTTTAACACCTGTGGGAAACTAGCCTTCCTAAGGAAAAGCACTAAGTTTTGCTTTAGAAATCATGTTTTGATCTCCAACTCCTATTTCTGATTGTTTTCTCAGCACTTTTTGTTTTTATTTTGTGATGACCACATCTTTTTAAATCTCTGAGTGTGTATGTGTTGAAGGCTAAGCAAGTTAAACTGTCAATGAGTGTTTTGTGTTACCTGAGTGACCATATTGTTTTTCCTCAAACAGCACATCCTAGCAGTTAAATTTTGAACTCAAAAGTTTGAAGATGTTTTGAATTTGCACAGCCATGGCATTGAGAGAGAGAGAGAGAGAGAGAGAGAGAGAGAGAGACAGAGAGACAGAGAGACAGAGAGAGACAGAGAGAGGTGAAGGAGAGAGAGAGGGAGAGAGAGAGGTGAAGGAGAGAGAGAGAGGTGGAGAGGGAGAGGGAGAGACAGAGACAGAGAGACAGAGAGACAGACACACACAGAGAGAGAGAGACAGAGACAGAGAGAGGTGAGGGAGAGAGAGAGAGAGAGAATTTCCCCAAACTTTGAGAAAGGTTTTGGGTGAAGGGTACATCACATTGAAAAGGCAAAATTTGAAAAATCAAAAACAAAACAAAAAACCCTGATGTGTCACTGTTGTTTTCTACCAAGTATCCCCTCCCCTAACTTTCTCCCTACTGCTAGGAGAACATAAACTTCTAAAATTTAGCAGAGGCTGTCTTGTTTAGCAATAGCAATTATGTACATTCAGTATGGATTTATAGAATTTTAAATAGTACAGATTTCTCTGTTTCCTCTCCAGTTCTGATTAAGAATCAAAGCAAAACAGAGGTTCCTTCAATCGTATTACTTTCTAAGTGTTCCTAGAGGACCTACTGTGCATGAGAGGATGCCAAGTCCTGCAAAAAGTGAGATGCTGAGGCAACTGTCTGCCACCCAGGTGTGAAATAGAGGCATCACTGCTCCCCAGTGCCACTGAATGTGCCCTCAGCTTTTCCCTGGTGCAAGCCTTCAAAGTGCCAGGGACCTCACCTTGTGTTTTAGGGGCCCCACACACATCATGGCTCATTTAATGGGGTGTGTCTCTTTGGAGTCGGTCAGGTGAGATTCCTGCTGGAGCAGCAGTGGGAAGTCAGGCTGCTGTCAAAGGGGAGAATGACCATACACTTTATCATCTAGAAAATACAAATAACAGAGGGGTTGTAAATTATGTTGGACAAGAGGTGTAAATAGATAAGTAACAGACATGCATTCCTGGGATGGTGCTAGGAAAACCTGGATGTTTGGTCACTCATGTGGTAGAAGTTGTTCAACAGACAAGAACTATGAAGATGGGGAGCCAGGGCACAGCTGAGCTGCAGCACTCCTGGGGAGGCCCATAGGCCTGGCCAGGGTCCGGCCTGGGTGGTGCTGGCAGTCTGTTCAAGCTAGGTCCTTCCCATCCGTGTGGCCTTTCCATGCAGTGCCCTCATTTCAGACCCAACACCTTTTGGGCCCTGCCCCCCTCACTTCCTCCTTCCCCTCCTCTGACTCAGGGAAGTCTTTCCCTCAAGACTCAGCAGTCCGGATGTCTCTCTATTCTCTTTCCACTCCAGTATTGCAGCAGAAATTCTGTGATTTGCTGTGTTCCTGCCTGTTTTTATTGCTAAAGGCTTTCAGAATGAGGTTCTTGCAAGTCAAAAGGTTTTAGCTTTCAAGTTTATTATGTGAACATCAAAAACATAAATTTACCTTTCCCTGTAGTCCTCTAATGTTCATCATGGCTACCATGCACACCGCCATGTGATATCGCTCACATAAAAGGAAACTCACATCAGGAAAATCCCAGAGGTTAATAATTCAGTGTATTATCTGCAGTGAAACTGATGCTGTTTATGGGACACACAGAACCAATATGTGTCAAGTGCTGTGTAAGCAATACCTTATTTAATCCCTGTGGCATCTCTGTGATACAAGTGCTGTTGTTATCTCTAACTTGCAACTAGAAATTTAGAATTCAATCTTACCAGTAAAGAGGCAGAATGATACAGTAAGAACAAAACTTCTGCATTCTCGTGTCACTTGTGCCTTGACCTTTAATTTAATTTTATTTTTTATTTTTTTATTTTTTTTGGTTTTTCTCCGGTACCGGGAACCGAACTCACGACCTTGCGCTTGCCAGGCAGGCGCTTTTTGCCGCTGAGCTAAATCCCCAGC
>NW_004955457.1:15742076-15922071 GCF_000276665.1 Chinchilla lanigera | reverse complement strand
TTTTAATATGCCCTTCAAGCTCTAAAAGTTCAGATAGGAACCTAAAATCTTATCTAAGCTCTTTGTGACCAATTATATGTTGGGATCCATACATTTTTTAGATTTGTGAAAGGTATTGTGTTGAAATACTGTGCATCATTGAGTCCCTGCTGCAGGGTCTGGGGTAGAATTTTATAATTCAGCTGTGATGTTCTGCAGCAATAGTTTTCAGTGGGAAAAGTAATGATACAAAAAATCAGTTCAGATCAGGTGATACTGCCAAGTTAGTTTGCTTAAACACATAGAAAGCTTCTAATTTTCAGAGCCCTTTGGATTTTATAACTGTGAACTCGACCAGTACAAGAATTGGAACAAAGAAATCCTCAGTAATGCAAAATACTGTATTCTATTTTCATTCATAGCACAAGAGTCATAGAATCGACGTGTAGTGTGAAAGGAACATGCATGGGAAGTGCTTATTATATTCTCTGACAAGTTTTAAAAAGTCTAAAGACTCATTAAAAATCATAATAGTTGTATTACTGAACTTCATACATGGTTTTGGTCTCAGAGACATAAATAATCACTGGACATAAAGATGGTGCAGGCCTCATCAGATTAATCTAAGAAAGGTTCATCTAGGACTTTAGGACTCAGCACATTGCAGAGTGCTGCCTAGCAATGTTCAAGTATTGCAAAACTAAAATAAAAGTCTCACCTCCATGGATCTAATCATGACTGTCAAGTCTGATGAAGGGACAGGCAGAGAGAGTGGCAGCAACCAGCGAGGAATCAAATCTCATGAACTTGCATTTCATCTCTCAAATTGCTGGAGACATTTGAATAAAGGGGTAATGTTAAGAACTCTAAGACTGACTTTACAATACATTCCAATATGATAAGAAAAAGCACCAATAATAATGACAAAGCAAGTTATTTCCTGTCTCCCCAGAGAAGAATCAATTGAATATAGAGCCTAGCAATCCCAGACTCTCACCACTGGTAACACAACAGATTCAATGTTTTGAGGGACGATGGCAAGTATCTCTGCCCCGGTGCTATATCCACATAATTCTAATTTGCTCTTTTTAAAAGTCAATACAGGCATAAAAATTAGGTTCTTGAAGCCTTACACGCTTCATATTTACATTTATATGCAAAGTTTGTGAACTTTATACTTAACCTTCAGTTAGGTCCTTGAATAAGGGAGGCATTATAGAAGGTCTCTTTCAGAACATAAAAAAGCAGAACAAAATGCATAGACACATCCCCGTTCACTCCATACTATGTTCAGTACAGTCACGCAGTCAAAAAAAAAAAAAAAGTCACAGTAAAGCCAGCACATAAACTAGAAAGAGGGCAACTATTATTAAAAGTGATGCCAATTCCAGGCTAATTTTCTAAACTTTGACCTGGATAAAAATGTGGAACAGATTTCTGAGGAGAGTTAGCCACCTCTGCCAAACTCCAGAGAATGGCCATGTGCTTGTGGACAGAGCATTCAGTTGTGGTACTGGGGATAGAGCCCAGGACTTCCTGCATGTTAGACAAATACCCTACCACTGAACTACATGCCCAGCCCTTTTTGTTATTTATTTTGAAATACAGTCTCATTAAATTGCCCAGGCTGGCCTTGAATTTTCAATTCTCCTGCTCAGCCTCCCAAGTATCTTGGATTATGAATGTGTACCACCAAACTTGGCTGCAGATGGGCCACATACTGTATGTTGAGGATGGGGTCATGGAGCAGGAACGGTCCAGCAGAGGAAGTACAAAGGTGTCTGCAGAGTGAGGGATGCTTTTCTAAATCCCCAAATCCAAACAGTTCTGCGGTTAAATGCATACCACAAATGGCACTTGGGAGGTTCAAAGGGCAGATAATGTCAGCAGGTTTGTGGAGTCTTCAGTGTAAAGATATGTTCTTGACATACAGAGGATAGGGCTCTCTCATAGATAGACTTTGGCTAATTACATTACAAAATTAATGGGCTGTATCCATGTATTGTGTGATTCCTTAGCTCTGTTGATCAAAGCAGTGGTCATAAAGTAAGATCGATGACCCTTGCGTGGAAAAGTCATAGATCACAGATGATCTGCAGACTACTCAGGCTGCAAAGACAGGACACTTCTGTGGGTGTAGCCTGCTCAGAAGCAGACGAGTAGGAACTGCCTTTATTTTGATTGAACTGATATTGGCATCAGTCTTGTGTAAACCCTCTACATTTCTGCTGCTTATGCCAATATGGAGTACAAAAAAATGGAGGATATTTTTAGATGCATACTGCTGAAAGGGGATCCATCTACCAGCACAGGAAATGAGAAAACCTTAGCAAGAAGAGCACGCCCCGCCCCCTGCAACTGCTTCCTCTCCCCTCCTGTTATATTTTTCTGCTTTCTCAACTTTTTTCACTCCCTAAACATGTGCAGCACAGAATCACTCCCTAAACATGTAGACAACAGTGGAGTGAATTGAGATGAGCTGCCCTTGCTCAAGTGGTCAATGGTGGAAAACAAGTATAGCAGGAAATCTGGGAGAGCTTTACCACGTGTCTGAGAGTCTCACCTGACAACACGGCAGTCTCATGGGAACATGTTAATTTTGATTTCATATGGCCAGTTACTAATGCACTGGCCAGGGGCCACCAAATGGCTCCTTAGTTGCACTTAACTGCTTGGAAAATATCTGTCATTGTTTACCAAGGAAACAGGAGGACAAGGAAGGAGAAATGGATCATGTCATCACTTCTGGCAAATGCAGTCAAAGAAACAGTCAGAGAATATTGAGGTGATCTTTAAGTGAGTTGTTTTGTCTTTATGCAAATAGGGCAAGAATGTCATTTACTCAGTGGATGGGAGAGTGATGAGACAGGCGTGGTAGTTTCAAGGATGCTTTTTCAAAACTTTGTCCTTCACGTATCTTTCCATTGCTCTTTACTTCTAAGAAAAGATGACTCAAGCTGTGCGCCTACATGAAGAGTAAAACTAGCAGTGGGAAATGTACAGGACAAGAGTAGGAGTCATTTCTTTTTTTCTTTTTTTTTTTTATATCTTAAGCTATCTGGTCTGGTTAGGTCAATGGTCTTGAACTAACTAAATGATGCATCTTTTGCTTTCTTTAGGGGTTTTGGATGAGGGCGTGGAGTTAGCATGCATATTTCATTTGAATTTCTCACAAAATTTTAGCAGACTCTAGTTGTCTGAACAGACATCTTCAGTCCTAGTTGTCTGAAGGACTTTTTCCTGCTTCTTATGCTGAGAAGTGGGAAACACCTGTGATATTCTTGTATATAAATGCTGATGTGTAGGGACCATATCTACTTCCAGAACACTATGTTTAAGAGGATTTTGGATCATTTTTGTAAAGTTATACATGCTTAGAATTGGAGGGCAAGTCTCCGTTTGGTTTAATATATGTTATGTCATTGGAACAAAATATAATATCCTAGCAGCTTAGAGAGTTGTTGTAGCTTAGCAAGGTGATACCCATGAAGATAATTTTTGAATCATTATATTTTAGGCTCTAGGAATAATGGAAATATCAGAAGGGTAATTTGGAAAAGCAGGATGGAATAGCACAAAGGGAAAATATGTATTCCAGGACTCTTTAGATGAGAAAAATCACAATAATTCATTTTCTCCAAGACAACACACAGAGAAAGACAGAGACAGACAGAGAAAGATGAGTGGGCTGGTGGAGGTCTGAATAGAAATACATTCATTGATACTAAGACAGCATATGTTTTAAATAGAAAGAGTAATAACATCTTTTAACGTGTGGGATAAAATGCCAACCATTGTGTCTTACACTGTTTCTAGTCACTGAGATCAGTCACTGAGTTATGGAATTTAATTCATGTTTCACCTGAGTCTCAGAGATGTAATTTGTCCAAGACGACATGACAAGTATGAAGCAGAATTTGGGTTTAAATTAGGTTTATCTGACTCCAGAGTACTCCTTATTTCAACTATATCATGTGTCATAATTTTTTTGTTCCTTATCAATGGAAAATAATTCTCAATTAGTATTTTGTGTTTTCTTTAATAGCTGAGGATTTATGTCCAGCCAGAGCAAAATCACACAGCTGAATATGCTGCAAACATAACCAAAATTGTGTTTGATTACTTTGAAGAATACTTTGCTATGAATTATTCTCTTCCTAAGTTAGGTAAGAATATTTTTTTAATTTCTTATTTTTTAACATTGTCTTTCTCTTTACCTAAGTTAATTTATTCCACCCATTCTATCATCATTAATTAGTGGTCATGCCCATAATTTTATATTAATGCTTACTACATAGCAAAATATCTATTCTGGATTTCTCAACAAATAGTGCAAATATTCTTCCTTTCTGATAAATGTTTAGGTGTCATTTCCAAAAGTGCACACACAGAGGTGAAAGTACATGCACAAAGCTGCAAGCCTATTCATGGTAGAGCCAGAAGCAGCACTTAGATCAATGGATTTAAAAATCAGTACCAAACCCAATCACTTACCTGCCTTCCTAACACCAGTGCATTGAAAACCATGTGGGTAAATGATGTGGTAAGAATCCCATGTGCTCCGAATGTTCCCATTGTTGAGTAAAACCAATTCTAGATTCTTCAGTAGTTACTCCTCTCAAAAATGTAGGTTTTTCCACCATATGGAAGGAGGCATGTTTTCTTTTATCGATAACAGAAGTACTTTATTCATAAACTTGAAGTGCATCAGCAGAACTTTTAAATGTAAGCCCCCTAGAGATATTTGTAGGGGTGAAATGAAGGCAGTGAGGGAACCAACCAACCAACAATTGGCTCCCCTGGGCTGCCTTTGCCCTTTGTTTAATAAGTTATCAATGCAAAGTAACTGTGATACCTGGGTCTCCCAAGGAAGACTGTTGTGGCTCTGAACAAGCTTGTAGATGCTCCCTTTTCTCTTCAGTGGAAGCAGTGCCAGTTTTTGCGGGGTTTTTTGTTTTGTTTTTGCTTAACAGCTATCAGAGGAAGTAGAAAGAACAGCAGCTTTTTGTCAGCATCATAAAAATAATTAATAAAATATCAAGCTTCTGAATTCAAGGGTCTTTTTCCCTTTATCTCACTCATAACCCCCCAAATAAACTGGGTAGTGGACCTCTGTTTCTTTCTCCCCTATCCTGTATTCATCCCTCTCCCCCACTCTGTCTTCTTACTCTGCTATGTGCATTTTCAGTACTTTCAGAATTAGCTCTAGCATGGGCTCCTTAGAAGTGTACTGGTGTTAATTAATTATAATGCCAATATTCATCAGACAAATGAAAGTACAAAAATTCCTTTTGTTCAAGGGTTAGGTGAACATCATGTTCTGCATTATAAGAATATAATTATAAGAATTATAATTATAATTCAACATTATAAGAATACTGGCCCTTAGGGGAGGGACTTCTCCACCTTTTAAGGAAGATTCTTAAAACAAAATACCCAACCCTTAAAATGAAGATAACATGGAAAAGAAGCTACTACTGTACTTTTGACCTCTACTTAAAAGATATATCATTTTTATTATTTTATAAAAAGCTTGAAAAATATTTTACCCAGAAGAAAGGGCCTTTCTTACATGTTGGATGAAAAATTCAACTTATTTTCATTTCTGTGCCCTGTGTAAATTATGCAAGAAACTACATTCTGATTAGAGTTCATTAATGGAGGAAGCTGTGTTTTGTAGTAATCAACTGAGCATTTTCTATTTTGGGATTGATTATAGAACTGCTCCACACTGCCTCCTCCTTTGGAATATTATGTCTAAGATTATGGGTCACAGAGATGATAAAGGATAGAAACTCTTCACAGAATCTAACAGTTTAGACCTGGAAGAGAATTGAGAACGAATATACTCAGTTCCATTTTTCTTCAGCTTCTTCAATACATCTAAAAAATGGTGAGCTATTAGATTGGAGGAGAATCAAGCTGACCTCAAATTGCAGAGTTAGTGAGGAAAATGGAGTTTTACATTCTCTGATATTCTGTGTCCTCAGTTAGACTTCTATTTCTGTGCACTTAGAAGCTCTGCATTCCTTAGTCTTCATTTAAACACTTCATCCTTCTCCCCACAGCTTACCCCAAAACAGATGCTTCCCATTACCTAAGTGAAAATCATGGGAGGGAAAAGCTCCTAGCAATGAAGTACTGTGCAAAAAGGAACACAAGACACAAAATAATAGAGGCCTTGAAAAAATCATCCACGAGGAGCCTTCTTTTTTAAAAAAGACCACATTGATGTCTAAAACCAGCAGGAAAAGCTCCATGGAAATTTTGAGTGTATTAAGACGGAAATGTTTGCACAGATGATTATGACTTTTCACTCTAAGAAATTATTTTTAGTCTTAAAAAAAATTCAAGGAACTTAATTTGGTAAAAAAAAAAATACTATGATCAAATGGAAAGAATGTCATTCTCAGCTGGACTTTTCTTTTTCCATAGATCAAATTGCTATTCCAGATTTTGGCACTGGTGCCATGGAGAACTGGGGCCTTGTCACTTACAGGGAAACGAACCTGCTCTACGACCCTGAGGAATCGGCTTCATCCAATCAGCAGCGGGTGGCCATGGTGGTTGCCCATGAACTTGTGCATCAGGTATAGGGTCTTGACATCCAACTGCTTGCTTGTAAAACTTGCTTAAGGCCAGAGGAGTAAATTTATTTATGATTTAGCAAGCAAAAATAACCAACTCAGAAAACCCTGAGTGAAAACCGTTCTTCATGTTAACAAACACTGAATCATAAGTTTAAATCCATTGTTTTGCCATTAGTCAATCCATAGGCAGCCTTTGTATATGTTTACTACTCCCAGTAGAACCTAAATAAAGGCAATAAACCAAGAAGCATTTAATATCATTCAAAAATCAGGATAAATAAAGCAAGCAATAAGTTTTGAGTTCAATGCCTACCACTTCTGTGACATAGTGACATAATTTACATGGAGAAATGTTTTGAAGTTCTCAAGAACCTCTAGCATAAGAATAAGAAAGTAACTATCTCTCTGTTGCTTTTGACTGCAGTGGTTTGGAAATATTGTGACCATGGACTGGTGGGATGACTTGTGGCTGAATGAAGGATTTGCTTCTTTCTTTGAGTTCCTGGGAGTAAACTATGCAGAAAAAGACTGGCAAATGGTGAGCCTTAAGTGCACATGCTCCAGATCTCTGTTTCCTTTGTGCAAAGCAGACTGAGAGTTTTGAACTCTGATGATTCCCTTGAGTCACGGACCCAGGGCAGTGGTGAGTCGGGAAGTCCACTGTGGGAACAGGGAGGAGCCAGCCTTGCTTAGAACCTCTGCTCAGTCCTTAGAGAGCAACTGGCCACCACAATCTGTGGATATCTAAGACAGTGTCACTCAAATCACAGGTCAAGACAAGACCAAGACATCTAGCAAAGAAAATACCAACCCTGTGATCAAGAAAATAGCTGCCATGCTAACTCTTTGAAAAATATCTGTCTCGTTTTTTGTAAACCACTTACCCTAGACAGGTTGTTTGAACTAATGTAGAGAAGAAATAAAAGTATAAACTTAGTGTGCAAGCTCAAGTCCTGAGCACATTTCTTAGATGCAGAAATAAGTCAATTCTGTGTGTCCCTAAGGGACCAGGAACAAAAACTTTTCTGCACCCTACAGATTTTTTTTAGAAAATCTATGTATGTGTTGTATTTATATTTATATCATGTGAGTATGCTTATCAGATTATATATATGAATGTGTGTGTGTGCGCGTACACACATACATGGACACAAATGTATGGATAATTACTCGAGGTTGTGTAGTATGTAGAATACTGCCCTCTACTGGAGAAAAGTAGAAAATTAAGTGCCTGAAGCCTTTGCGTTCCTCTAATCTACTTTAAAAGTAAAAGAATAATTTGCAACAATTGCTTCTTTAAAAGTGTACGATACACCAGGATTTTCCAAGTATGGACTGTTGACACTTGGAGAAAGAATTCTTTGTGATATGAACTGTTCTGGGAATTGTGGTATATTTAGCAGTATCCCTGGCCTTTGTCTACTAGATGCCAGTGACCTTCAGGGTTCAGTTGGTAGCAAACAAAAGTGCCCCACATCCTTCCATATTGGCCCTCAGGGGACAAAATCTCCCTCGCTGAGAACCCTCGCTGAGAACCACTCATCTACATGAAAATTGATGATTGCATATTTATTGGAAATAAACCACATAAATGAAGAATTATTCTACCTTTTCATTTCCTTCTTAAAGTAACCCAATACCCTTCTTAAATCAAACCGCTGCAATAAATTATGACATTTTAAGCATCATTTTAAACATCATCTAATATTAAGATTTCAGGGTTTCCAAAACACTGACTGAACTCCAGAAGAAATTGTAAGGCAGGTCTTGAGCTTTCAATGAAATTTAATCACGTGGTGTAACCACACTCACTATTCATTCAGTCAATGCTAAAGGGGACCCAAACATGGCTAGAATATATTTTTAGCTTTTAAGTTCTCAGTTTAAGGTATTAGGAATGAAGAAATAAGATAAATAAAGATATTTGATAAGACACCTTGAGGATTACTACAATAATGGAACTTCCTTTCCTCAGTGAAAAATCTAAGGGCCAAGGATGTAATAAAACCTGACAATTATTAAATAGACAGTTGATGTCAAAGCCAAGAGTACACTCAAATTTTCTGATGCCAACAAGAAAATTCTTTCTTTCTGCTTACTTAAACCTCTCAGGTATACAAAAAGTCAAAATCCAGATCCAAATTATCTTGATTGGCACTTATCCCTTAATGACAGAACCTTGTTTATTATAAATGGAAATCACAGAATTAGAAAATGTAGACTAATATAGCATGCTTCTCTTTTAGAAGTATTTTTAATTAGCTTGGATCAATAAAGCTTTTGATTTTTTAAATTAGTAGTGGCTTAACCGATAAGAATCTTATGGCTTAAGAATTCAAATAGCAGCAGCTAATGTGTTAGATTTCCACTCTGTGCCAGGTGCTCTGCCAAGTGCTTCATATGAATCCTATTTTTAAACCTGTGTAGAAATCCAAAGTGTAGGTGTTTTTGTGACCCCCATCTTAATGAAGGAGGGAGCTTGCTTAAAATTCCAGGAGAATGGAAGGATTGAGCTTTGAGCACAGGAGATCTGACTCTCCTGCTAGACCTCTCAGCCACTCTATTTTGCTGGGAAAACCTAGGACTTAAATGACAGCTGATTGTTGAAACTAAAGATAAACTACTGTTTTCTTTGTTAATTAATCCATATTCCAATACTAAGTTGACACGAAGTAAAAACTGAACTTCAGCACTGGCAAACTGACATGTTACCTCACTTATTTCCCAGAATGAATCTGGGAACTGATGTCATAGCACAGATATGGAAATGGGTTCTGAAAGTCACACAAAAGTGGCTGAAGCAGAAGCCCTAAATGCTTGCATTTTCTTGGCCTGTCATATAGAAGAAGTCAAGGAAATTACACATTGAAGAGAATGAAACCAATATAGAGCGGTATTGTGGTTGAGATCTAGACTGTTCCCCAGCGTTGCATTTGTTTGGAAGATGATGGGATCATGGGGGTGCTGGACTCATCTGTGCATTCATCCGTGGATGAGTTCACAGCTAAAAGTGCTGTTGAGATGCAGCCTGGTTGGAGGTGGGTGCCTGGGAGTGTGGCCTGAAAAGGTTTTGTCCCTTGTGCCTCTCTTCCCTCTCTGCTTCCTGGGTACCATGGCATAAGCAGCTGTCCTCTTTAGGCCTTTCCAGCCGGTATTTCTGTCTTAGAGCCAGATGACCATGGACCGAACCCCCTGGAAACTGTGAGCCCAGTCAACCTCTTCCCTTAAAGCTGAGGGTGTTGAGTATTATGTCCCAGTGACAGGAAAGAGACTAATACCAGCAATTAGCACAAAATATAATTAGTTTGAAGGCATACTATTTTTTAAAAATAATTTGAGTGCTTTTAATTTATTTCCCCCATTCTTGTCATAGGTGGTATTATAAAACATGAATGAGTATAAAGGAAGTGCTATATGTCTTTGGCTCATTCTGTCATTTCAGCTTGACCAGGTGTTACTTGAAGATGTATTACCTGTACAAGAAGATGATTCTTTAATGTCTTCTCATCCTATTGTTTTTTCTGTGTCAACCCCTGCTGAAATCACATCTGTTTTTGATGGAATATCCTACAGCAAGGTGGGGAACATGTGGCATTGTCCTGAACATCTTTCTATTTATTGACTTTTCTTCCAGTAGATGCTTAAATATGGTAAGAATGGTTAGACTGTGCTAGATTAGTTCTGGAAAATAGTATAGAGCTTATTCCCACTGATAGATATTTAATAGCTTGTGCTTTTCAGAAGAACTGATTAATATCGGTCATTGCCATATGATTTTGAACCCAATCTTTTCAAATCTCTCTTTTTACCTTTTCTTATAGCTGCTTTCATTTTGATAAGTCAACATGTAGGATTTAAGTATCAAATTAAAATTTTTCCTTAATGATAATAAATCTTACTTTCTGCTATAGGGTCAGTAAGGAATGTTGTATATGAGGGCACCTTTTGTAGCAGAATCCTTTAGTTCTCCTAGTGAACATTTAAATCCTACTCTACTGGAAGGAAACATTTTTATAATTTTTACATAAGGTTTAAGGACAGCTCTGCTAGCATATTCTAAATGTGGCATTTTTATTTATTAAAATTCTAGGAAATGCTGCTGAAAATCTATAACCTAAAGTTTTATGTGACCCATTCTCTTCCATAACATCTCCTCCAGACATATTCCATACCTGTATCAAAATAATTTAAAGTTTTATTTTGATAATTTTCTACCCATTTCTTATAGATTACCCACTACATTAAGTGATTCCAAAGCTGCTCTAAAGCAATCTTTTTGTCATTTGGAGTGATGCCTAAAAATACTATTATTAATTTATAATTATTTGAATGGATACTTAATAAAACTGGCTTGAATGAAAAAACTACATATTAGTACTTCAAATTTCTGGTGTCATATTTTTGGGACCTCCTTACTGTTTCCATAGCATCTTTCCAGGGTTGTTCTACTCATTTTTTCACATTCTTAATGTTCCTTTTTGTCTTTGCATTAAAATGAAAATGTCCAGTCTACTTCTAGCCAATTGTAATAACTCACATAGAGGAAGCTAGAACCGGTTTCCCCCAAGTTCTAGATATCCCAGGGGCTTAAGATATTAGATCATAAGTAAATAAGTAAATAAATGTTTTAAAGCCCTTAGCCTTCTTAGTAGGTAGAAAAACAATTTAAAATGTTGGATAAATTATAAAATACTAAGTGGAGAAGGATTTTTTTTTTCTGGTAAATTACTTGGAAATTGACTTAAAAACTTGCAAATAGTACATTTTGGTATTGAGTTTATAATGCACAAAAGGAAAGTAGAAAGCAGAGGTGTGCATCAGACTCTTTGATGAAAGAAAACCAAATGAGAAGCTATGTTTGAAGAGTTTTTAATGCCTATATTACATAAATATTCATATTAAACAGATAATTCTTCAACTCTCTACTTGATTCTGCTAAATATAGTTATTTTTCCAGTTGCAATATATATATTAATAAATTATTGTAATTTTACTCTGAAACAACGTTTTTAATCAAAAAACGTGGTTTATAACTGTTCCTTTCTTTAACATTGCTCCATCTGCTGGTTCATTTGAGGAAGTGCAATCGTTATTGGAGTAAGTGGCCTTGAAGCCACTGAAACGACAATTTTAGCCACTTTCCTTTACCTTTTAGTTATTTCAGAAGCATAGATTTATGAAGGGTGTGCCACGTCATACTTTCATCCTAAAATTATAAAACTGTAACCATACAGTTTTCAAGAAATACTTTCACAAATATGATCAAGAAATAAAGTTCACAACAGAGATAACTGATAACTTGTTCCTTTACATAACTTTAATCAGCTTGATTTGTGATTTTTTTCTCCACCCTAGGGAGCTTCCATTCTGAGAATGCTGGAAGACTGGATGACGCCAGAGACATTCCAAAGAGGATGTCAGGTCTGATTTATTACTTTTAGTGATATTAAATGTAAACTACACTGACAGGTGGCTGATGAATGCGAAGGTACAGGATTATTAAGCTCAGTTCCCTCTTTACCTTCCCTTTTTAGGGACAAATAGCACAGCAAAAGATAAAAAGCAATATCACACCCAGAAGTCTCGTGGGAAAGTTTAAACAGATCTGTTATTTTTGTTCCCTTTCACACATGTATTCACTTGGAACAAAATGCCATATAGTGGCTTGGACAACAGAATTTTATTTTCTCACAGTTCAGAACACAGAAGAGCCCAAGACTGAGATGGCAGCCAATTTAGTCTGTGCTCAGGGTTCTCTTCCTGGCCCCCTCCTGGTCACACCAGCCACCTTCCTCCTGGGCCCTCGTGTGGCAGTGGGAGGGGCACTCTGGTGTCTTTCGTAAGAACACCAATCTTATCATTCGGGCCTCCCCATTGCCAACTCATCTCGACTGACACAAAGCCCCATTAAGAACACAATTCACCCATCTCAACATGATGTAAAATTTAAATATGTCCAAATGGCTATTCTGTTACAATAAGTATGCAACTTTATCCTTCTTGATGGGCTGGAAAATGACTTGATTCTTTTTTCAAGGGAATCAGTGAATAAAGAGAGCCCATTTCTTTTTGGAAAGAGAAATGAAAGCAAGTTTTCTAAAGGTTTTCCCACATCCCACTTCAGCATATTCCTCCAGTGGGTATTTTGGGCTCATTTTTATTTCTCTAGAAGATCTAAGCCAACAGTCTCAGAGCTGCTGCTTTATAATTTGTGTCACTCCAGTCGTCACAGTGTGAACATCCCTGTCTGTAGGTTGGCCCTGTAGAAGGCTGGTAGGATTGGATCCTAGTCCGAATCCTTGCTTCCTGTCTTTGTTCTCCCTGCCTGATAACCCAGATATTTAGGTGCAGCAGTGCTGGGTGTATCCACCCCACAAAGAGAAAACAGGCTGGGGAGCAGCACCCCATTGACTTTCACACAGAGCACAGTACTTCTTTGGCACGTGACTCCCTGGGACAGAGCCAACAGCCCCATTACGGCTGTGTCTCAGTGACATTTAGCTCTTCCTATGATACTCTCAAAAGAATTGCTTTCATTTGGACCAATGCTAAAATTTTTGGTGACTACTAAAGTAACAACTAAGACTGAGATTTCAGAACAATATATGGAGTGTGCCAGTATTTTAGTCTTGTTTACCAACAAGGTATTCTATGCAGAGATGAGGCACAAAAGGAGAAGCTCTGTGCTTCTGCTTATGTGCACATAAGTATATTTGTAACTTTCCCATCAGCTTCAAACTCCCAGATCCTCACACTTTGTCTGATTGTAAGTACCTTCACTGAGAAACTCCGTGTATCCTTTCTATCCTCCAGTGCCTACCAGAATGTGTTACACACAGTAGATGGTCCAGATGACATTTGTTGAATGAAAGCCTGAATAGTCCATAATAGTGAGAACATAGTTATTAAAGAAAGAAGGTTCATTTTCAAAAATTAAAATTCCATTTGCATAGTTTTTCAGTCTACATCAAATTGTCATTGGTAAATAAAATAACATATCTTTGGTATCTTCAGAACTGACCTCAAATTAAATGATCTTTCATATTAACTCTTTTAGGGAAGCACCAGAAGAGTCCTTAAAAGTGAACAGGTAGGGCTAGGGACTTAGCTACAGATTAAGTGCTTGCTTGGCTTGAACAAGGCCCTGGGTTCCATTCCCAGCCCTGCAAACAAAAAGAGTGAGTAGGTGGTCTAAGAATTCAGTGATGCACCCACATTTCCTTTACTGTGCCATCTACATTATAATTAACTTTAAAATTCTTTTCTAAGGCTAATTATGTCTCAAGTTAAAACAGTCTTGCTCCACCCTGTGAATGCAGGCAGTACTAGAAACTGAATTAGGATGAACTGAGAGTAATTTCTTCTACTAGTACAGTGCTATAGAGTGATTTACAAAAAACTCCACCAAAACACTCTTTTTTTCATCTTCAAATATCAATTAGTACCTGAAAACAGCATGTGGTCCGTATAAGCCACCTTCCTTAAGCTCTCAGGCAGCTTGGATATTCCTTCACAGCGTTGGAGCCCGCACACGGTGTCTCCTTGAGCTGAGGTGATCACACTGGTTCTGCCCCTGAGTCAAGTCGCATTGCCCCGGCGGACTCTAACTTCCGGGCAATGCATTGCTCCGTGAGTTAACCTGGGGGTGCTGAACCTGGGCCCGGCCAATTGTCTTCTCTCTTTCATCTTCATCGCCTTCCCCCAAATCCAACAGCAGACAACAAAGTAGGTACAGGGTGGGAGAAAGAATCGCAAAACCATCTACTGCAAAACCCTGTTGGTAATAGGTACAGTTTGTTAATGGGGCATAGTAACAAATGTGGTTATCAAACAGAAACTAAAAATCACATCTGCCCTTTCTTTTTCTTTGGGTGCCCACAATATAGCTGCTAAGACAGGAAGGGCTGAGCTGGAAAATGTCCTCTCTCTTCCTGGGATACACGGATCCTGGCCTTTCAGGTTCTGCAGTTCCTGCTGATGAGGGATTGTGACCTCGGCTTTCATGTCATTTTGACCGGAATGATGGCATTGTGATTATTCACAGTGAGGAAGGAAATTTCTTAAATGTTGAATATTCAGAAGCACTAATTAGACAAATAAAATCAGAGCCTTTTGCTATAGTGTTTATATAAATTTCCATTGGACCTGTAGTCAGGAGAAGCAGTAAAATGCATTTTGTAAAATTTAGTAAATTGCAATTTAAAATACAACCGCGATGGAAACCATACTCACTGGCAGGGTTCGGGACTCTCTGCATAGTAATCTCCAGCCAATCTCTTTACCTCTGTGCCCACCAGGCAGAGCCACTCCCTTCACTTCAAAAATGTGGGATTTGTAGTAGAGAATATTAATGCCCATCTGATTCCTGAGATCACAAACTTTGTGAATATGCAAATAAATATTCCAAATTAATTTTAAAAGATACTATTCAATATAAATTGTTATTAACACATACATATGGTTACAGCGATTAGGAGACTAAGCATCCAATTGTTTAGTTAAAATACACTGGTTCTCCAAGCACTCTGGGAGCAATACCTAGCAGTGATAGATATTCGCTGCTTCTCCTTTCCTCTGCCTGCCCTCTAGTGGTAACATTGAGAAGTGCACTCACCTCTAGAATAAACATGGAGGCAGCGCGCCAAACCCTCCTCTAGGGTTCTCAAGAGTTATGCGAATTTTGTCTTCTCTCTGTGCGTGAAAGAAGAAGAATTGTAAAAGTAATGTGACTTGGGTACAGCACCTACTGAAAGTGATGCCATGTTAGATTGCAAATGGTATGTGTAAAGTTAACAACTAAGAACATTTAAGAAGGGTTTGGGGGTGTGGTTCAGCTGTAGAACACTCACGTAGTGCACATGAGAGCCTTGGGCTCCAGCTCCAGCCCTACAAGCCTAAAAAAGAAGATTCTATTTCTATATTTCTATCTAAGACGTCTGCCTTTTAATCAGGATTCATACTTCTAAGACAGCAGGAACGTAGGAAATTTCCTGAAGAATCCCCAGCAGTGCCTGGTTGTGGGATTAAAAGACTAGAGGTTTTCTCCGGGAACATGTTAAACTATATGAGAAAACTCATCCACAGGAGGTTTTGTGAACAGAATTGACCAAAGAGGAAGTTTTCTATTTAAAGATATTTTAAGATATTTTTAAAATACTGGAACAGTGAAGAACTTATTTTGTAGAGCACATAATTTTCTCTCCCATCATTATTATCAATATTGTTGTTCCAGAGCTTGCATGTTTATTTTCTTAGAGCACAGATCAGTAAAGTACTGTGTATAAGCCAAACCTGGCCCACCCTCCATTTTTTTTTAAGGTTCATGACCTAGAAAAGGGATCTGTATTTTAAAATCATTGAAAATTCAAAAGATTATGTTATAACATATGGAGATTATATACAATTCAAATATCAGTGTGCATAAATAACATTTTATTGGAAGACAGCAATGCTGTCTGATTTACATTTGGTCTGTAACTGGTTTTGTGCCACAGGGGCAGAATTCAGCTGCCGTGAGTTTGAGAAAAGCCAACACTGACTTCTGAAATACTTACTATGTTTCACATACAGATTTACTTGCAAAAATTCCACTTCAAGAATGCAAAAACTTCAGATTTTTGGGAAGCATTGGAAGAGGTAAGAAAGAGTGTCTCCCCAAAGATTTCTTTGATTTACAAACCGCATCTTTATGACCATTCTTTTGTTTCCCTTTACTTACAAATGAACTAGTCTCTGTATTTTTTTCTATCATCAGGCCAGTAATCTACCCATAAGAACAGTGATGGACACCTGGACATCCCAGATGGGTTACCCTGTGCTGGCTGTCAGTAACAAAACAACCATCACACAGAAACGCTTTCTGCTGGACTGGAGAGCAGATCCGTCCCAGCCACCTTCAGATCTCGGGTAAGGCTCTCCGGTGCATTTTGAAAGAGAAGTGGAAATGTGGCAGAAGCGCTGGTCATGTGCTTATAACCTGCTCTCAAGCATGTGACTGATGTGTGCAGATATAAAGGCACAGTGCCTGTAGGGGAACCACATGGTCCCCAAATAGCTGAGTGGTTCTCAGGTTCATGACCGTGGGCTGTGCACCTATCTCGTGTCTATTCCTCCTGGACACCCCTGGATACAGGGATGGAAGCACTAAAGGAATGAACTTATGACAGTAAAGAGAATAAATGCACCATGGAATTCTAGAAGAAAAGCAGAGAAGAGACAGACACAGGATGAGGAAGGTGAGGCCAGGCAGTAAGAGGGAGGCCCCCTTAGCCCTGGCCAGGTACTGGGCTCAGTGGCAGCATGAAGAATGGAAGCCAGGGGTAAAAAGAGGTGCAGGCAATAGGGCAGTTAGGGTGACCTCTACACACAGGTCAGAAGTGCCCCTGTGCATTCTCTTCTCCTACTACCAACCCCCTCTCTGTGCAGAGCTCCCAGAAACTCACAATAACCCCAGGAAGAAATCTGCAGGACTTGATTCCTAGCGCATGGACTAATAGCAGCGGGGAATGAAGGGTTTCTGTCCTGCCCCTTCTTCCATGATGAAGCTGCCTCAGGGTGGGACTGGGGCTTCTGGTCAGTGCTGGCCGGTGGAAAGGCTGCCTCAAAAGCACACTCCTTCCTTAGTAGTAGACAGATCAAGAAAAATTGACTTAGGATATTTTCTTTTCAGTGCTGCAGATAGAATTCAGGGCCTTCACACTAAGCTACATCCTCAACCCCTTTTTCATTTCTTATTTTGAGACAGGGTCTTGCTAAGTCACTAAATTGCCCAAGCTGGGCTTGGATTTGCAGTTGCAATCTTCCTACCTCACCCTCCCAGAGTACTAAGATTACAGGTGTGTGCTGCCACACTCGGCAAGTTTTTTCTTTTCTTTAATATGAATGGACCATCAAGGATCACAGGGTACAGGAAAAATATATAAGCATAAGAGGTTAAAGTCTCACATGAACAAACAACATAAAAAACCTGACTCTATAAGATGCATAATGGAGGAAACAAAATAAACTTCTGAAATTCTTCAGAGATCAAAGAATAAGACTGCCTAGTGGTACCTCAGTTCACGAGCTCACTTCCCACCACTGGAAAACAGTGCCCAACATCCACAACTTAGAGGAGGAGATACCAATTTAGGCTCCCAGTGTCAGTCCCTGGCTGGCTTCAAGGCAGATTAGCATGGGGAGGGGCCTGGTGGAGGAAAAGCTCACCCCATGGAGGCCCGGAAGCAGAGAGAAGGGAAGAAAAGGGAGGAGACAGATGCCCCCAGGCCTCGCCCCCAGTGACCTGCCCCTCTGACAAGAGCCCACCTTCTAACAGCACATTCAGTGGTGAACTCAGGAGTGGATTAATCCAAAGATGAGTATGGCACCCCATGACCCAATCACCTTCCAAAAACTTAACATGAGACTTTTGGGGGACATTTTAGATCTAAACCATTACACTGGGCATCATTCAGTTTCACTCATGCCCCATTTTTATTGTCCTCTCTTTCAACTTTTGATACTGTACCTAGTTTGGGTAGAGAGAACTTTATGCCTACTCACAGTGTCCTCTTGTCTCCACTGCCTGATTCTCGCTGCAGGGGACCTTTGTCCTCTTTATCTCTTTCTTAATGGGCTCATGGACATTATTTCATAATCGTATATGTAAATTATCACAATATCAGTAACAATTGGAATCACACGAGAAAAGAGAATTTTCAGATTTACAGAAAGTGTTTTGGACAATGTTTAGTGACTACAAATTGATTCCTGTATAGTTACTGTTTTATATGCTAGCACATTAGCTTGGCCAATTTTAGGACTGCTCAAGCCTTTAGATAATAAAATCTTAAACAACTTTCTTTCTTGTGAAACAAGCTGCCATTTGGAAAACAGCTCAGTAATTACTGTCTCTTGTTACATGGGTTCCCCGTTGGGGCAGGAAGCATGGGCTGAGGTTGCAGAAGATGTTTATTTCCAAGGTGCAATATTTAAGGTGAATAAATGCACATGAGTGGGATTTAATATACCCCCGGGATATTCAAATGTGAGTTGTGATATGCACGAAGGTCACAGAGTGTAATACACAGCATTGACCGAGCATTGACCCAGGGGCCCGCAGGGTTTTAAGCAGGTGAGGTGTATTTTATAAGAACAGGTGAAGCAGGGAGTGATGAAGGAACTGCTTTAAGGTCACCTAGGGAGTCAGTCATAAAGCTTTGCTTTGAACACAGAGCCAAGAAGCTGGACAGCGCTGAGCTGCAGGACAGTGCTGAGAGGTGTGTAGGTGTAAGGAGGCAGGGACAGAGTGTGCAACTGCATGAAAGATTTTTGGCAGTGGTGTGCAGGTTCATGGAGGACTGTGAGGGCCATACTTGCATTTGTCAGGGATCCCCCCGATTGCAGTTTGGCGCAAATCAAGGGGTGCGAGTTTGTGTGGAAGTCAGGTGACCAGTTAAGGTGACATCGTAGCAAGGGACCCTGTGAGAGGGGCTGGAGAGGATGTGCACAGCCCAGGAGGGCAGCTGGGCTGGAGAACCTGGCAGATGGTCCAAAGATTAGAAGGGAGCTAAGATTTTCTAATGAAAAAACTAAACAGTTTACCAGAGATCCAGTCAGATGAATTTGCAGACAGAAATCTCCCTTTAGACTTGGTTTCCATCTTGTAGGGTGATGGTCAGAGCGTATTTTTAGAGGAGGCAGGAAGGATTTGCACAGGTTCTTTAGGACAGGTGTACAGGAGTCAGTGGGTACCAGAGCCTGTTTCCTGTGTGCAGTTCAGGGCTGAGGGAACAAAGCCACCCTAACATCTCCCCAGTATTAAACTCACCAAAGCACTTGACTCTCTGAGGCATCAGAAAGAAGGGGGAGCACCCCGAATTACAAGGTGAGCTGCTTCCAAGATGCGGCTGGTGCTGGATTTGGAGCAGTAGGAAGCACGCAGGGTGTGCACCTCCATCCCACTGCAGCCTGACCTCCAGGGAGCCTCAGTTGCTCAGCTCTGCCAAGCTCAGAGAAACAAGGCCCCTTGCTCTGAAGTAACTGTTCACACCACAGCAACAGAAAACATGAGCGCCCAGACCAGTGTGAGGTTGCTCGGGGCAGGTGTGTATGTGCTTCTTTACCCTGTTTATTCTTCAGAAGGGAAAGATTATGGTACAGAAAATAGCTTTGGCTTTTTACTCTTTCCTCTTCTGATGCATGAATTCAATCGTAGATCTGACTCATTTGCAGGTTTTAATTGAATTACTAAAATCAACACAGGAATCTTCTGTGAGCATTGTGTTAATAACTATAAACTGTTTCTTTTATAGTTACTGTTTTATGTTCTTTCAAAGTAGACTGGACTTACTTAATGCTGCTAGAGTCTTTGGCTATTACAGTAAAAAGGAAAACAAATTTCTCTTGCAAGATAAATTTCCACTGGGGAGGTTTCCCTGTAACTCTTGTCCAGTGCTGTGAATCCACAGAGTGGTAAAACCCAAACCTTCCACACTGGTTTTGAATCGATAGGGTTAGACTTTTTCTTTTTCTTTTTTTTTTTTTTTTTGTCTTTTTTGAAACAGGGTCTTGCTCTACAATTCAGGCTGGCCTTGAGCTCACTTTGTAGCCCAGGCTGGTCTCGAACTTGCAACAATCCTCCTGCCTCAGCCTCCCAAGTGCTGGGATTACAGGCGTGTGCCACCATGCCCTGCTCATAGGGTTAGACTTTTTAACCATTGCTTGAATGTGAATTCTTTTCCACACAATTTTATTACCAAATGAATTAGATACATTATCACTATAAAATCACTTTTTAAATAAAAAATCTTTAAATTTTATTCCCTAAGACCTAGAGAAAAGGGCTATGTTAACATTTACATTTTTATCTCATATTTGTCTTTATTTTCTGCCCTCAGATATGGTTTTTATTTTATTTACATTCTTAAAAGCATGATTTTTAGTGATCATTTATCATAAAGTCAGTATACTTATCCTAGTTTTGTAAGATAAAAAAGTTTCATATAAGTTAGAAAAGAAACTTTAGAAAATAGGTTCTTTCTTCCCTGTTGAGAGTATTTGCTAAAAGTACTCTCAGAGAGTAGTAGCTGTTGAATGACTAAGAAAATGTATTACCGCAAAAGTGAGCCTCCCTTATTTTTCATTTCATTTAAAAAATGAAATCACAATAGATACCTTCATGTCCCCTGAAAGAAAATGATTCTTGTCCACATTCTAAGGTTTGAAATCTTTCTCTCTGTTCATATATATTCCATGTGGTAGACAGTATGACCAGTTAGTTTATGCTATGAATTAAACTATCTTCTAACTGTGTCTCACTGTTTAATCAGAGATTAGAAAAACTTATGCAACAGAACTATAATTAAAAGACCCACCTAGGAGTAAAGTATTGGGTTAATACTATGGCCTCAACTATCTCATATAAGTGGACAACTCTCCTCTCCCCCTCCATTAGAAGGACTTCCTTCCTTTCTTTTTTCTCTCTTTCTTTTTCTTTCTTTCTTCTTTCTTTCTTTCTTTCTTTCTTTCTTTCTTTCTTTCTTTCTTTCTTTCTTTCTTTCTTTCTTTGTTTCTTGCTTGCTTGCTTGCTTGCTTGCTTGCTTGCTTGCTTTCATTGTATGTGGAATAGGGGATTGAACCTAAGGCCTCTTGTATGCTAGGCAAGGATTATAACACTGGGCTACATTCCCCATCTGAGGGATTTCTTTATCAGACAAGCTTTCAAGCTGTTGACAGGCCATCCACTGTAAGCAGGTAGCATCCTGGGACTAGAGGTGCCTGCTGGGGCAGTCAAAGTCAGTTTCCTCAGAGAAAGTTAGATCAGCCACATTTAATATGAATGGAGCCTATTATATACCTAGGGCACTAATTATGCCTTTAAAAGATGAATTCTGATCCTTCTGAAGTTTAGATAGCATAGAGAATGCTCTGTCATTTCATTTATACAGTTTCATTTCTTGACATTTTACATTCCTAAATCTATCATTTTACTCAGTTTAGACAAGATTAAATCCTATGACACTAAAATTTCAAAATTATATAGCCTCAACGTATCACTTTTTTCTTACGATGTCTTAAAGACCTCACTGCAGTATTTTTATACCTGACCTAGTACAGCTGCAGGCCACTTTTAAGCATGGTGTATGTAGTCCTGGCCACCATGGTCTAGTAGGGACAGCCGAGGTCTGAAATCTCTACTATGTGCATAGGTCTCTGCCAGCTCTGTGGCTTCCATGAGGCTGGTGCTGGGGAAGATGAGGAAGAAGGCAATGTCAGTGTTGGGTAACGCAGATAGGAGGGTCAGTGAAATAGGTAGAAATAGATAGGATGGTCAGTGAAATCGGTAGGGTGGAGCTGCTTAAAAATGCTTGCTTGTGGAGGATAAGTTTGAGTTATTTGTAGGAAAATGGGTGCATTTGAGACCACAGTGTTAAATGTAATAAGTCAGACACAGAAGCTTAAACATCACATGGTTTCTCTTATATGGAACCCAAAGTATAAATGAAGAGCAAAATAAAAGATAGGCAGGGAGGTAGATCTTTTGCAAAAGAGAGGGAGACCAAGAGATGGGGGTGTGGAGAGCAGAAGGGGATGAAAGAAAAAAGAGTTAAAATGCGTTGTATACAAGTACAGGTCCCAAAATGAATGAAGCAATCATGTACTGCAAACATGCACGGATAAAAATTAAAATTAAAAATAAATGCATCTTTGCCTGCAAAGGAGCTGCAAGACCCTTAGGATGGATGCCCCTAGAGCAGAGCCAGAGGCGACCACTGCCATGAATGAGACTCCTTAAGAAGGTGTCCAGGAAAGAGTTCTGTGGCAGGGTGGGAGCCGCGTGGGGAGGCAGCCACGCAGGTGCTGTAGGAAGCAGGTCTACAAGGGAAGCAAGCTCAGGCTCGCAGGGGAGCCCTGGAGCCCAGGCAGGCTGTTTTAGAGTGTGTCTGATGCAAGGAGGGTTCTCCCCATCATCGGTCATTGCAGAGGGCAGTGGCCCCAAGCAGTCTCGACAAAGAGCTGGTGCTGTTAGGAAGGTGAGTCAGCGTCTGGGTTTAGGAGCACGATAGAGGCACAGAGATCAAGGTGACATACCAAGAGTGTCTACGACAGGTCCCCAGAAAATAATCTGTACACTGGCTTTATGAAACTTATACCCCCAAACATTCCCTTGCAATAAAACTGCAAAGGATATAGTAAAAATTCAATAGTCATAAAACAAAGGATTCCTTCTTTCATGTAGATAGCAAAAACTTTCTCTCCTTGAATAATATCAATTTTATTATTTCTTAAAAAGAAGAAATGCCAACCCTAATTCTCTGCTAGGGAACTGAATGTTAACAGATCAACCAACGCCGATGCAAATTCAGACCAGCGGCAGGCACACGGTTTCCTCTTCTCTCTAGATCGCCTGTCCTTATATGTGAGATGATGTGAGAACAAACCATTAAAAGACATTTCTAATCTTTTTTGTGAATTTTCAAGGCTACTAAGCAAGGCTGGGATTATAGCTTGGGGGCATAGCTCCTTCCTGGCAAGTGCAAGGTCCTGAGTTTGATCTCTGGTTAAAAAAATAAATAAATAAAAGATAGTGGTGATATAATTTCAACATAGTTTTTCACATGTATTCCCTTCATAGAATTTTACAGATTGTCTTTTGAATTCTAACAATGTTTTGTGTTCTTTGATAAAAATTGCAGCATACTGAGAGTTTAAACAAGTATGTGTGTGTATAAATTTTCAATATTGCATTATATTTATGTAATTTTTGTAATATCTTTGTTTTAAAGCCTCAAGAATAATTTTCCTCAGCCTTAGCTGTTTTTATGCAAATTTCTGTATTTTATGGATTTATAAAAATTGAGAGCAGTCACATGGGCTACTTTCATCACTAAACATATTGTGTTGATTGTTTTAGTTGCATACTGCACTTGGGGTAATCAATTATAATGAAAACACGTTTGTCTATTGTTTTTTATTTTTGAATTTGTATCTTTTGGTAATAAGAGTTAAATTTGTCTTTTCTAAAAATTTTAGTTACACGTGGAATATTCCAGTTAAATGGACCGAAAGTAATGTATCAACTACTGTAGTCTACAATAGGTCAGAAAAAGGAGGTAAATACCAATTGATTTATTTCTTCTTTGAATTGATGTAATACATTATAATACTATAAGCATAAAAATCAATAATAAAATTTAAAGTTATGTAGATTTAAGCTAAAAGAGATTTCTTAAATAATTTATCAGTGATTCCAAATCTTTATCTATAATAAGAACTTTTCCATCGTGAGATATTCTTTTTACAATGTAACATGACGTACAATAATATATACCAACAGCCAAGGATGGGGGACATACCCAACCATTGGAAGACCAAAGTATAAACTAATTTCCTTCCTTCCTCCCCTCTTCCTTCCTTCTTCCTTCCTTCCATCTTTCCTCTCTCCCTCCCTCCTTGCCTCCTCCTTTCTTCTTCCTGTTTCTTTCTTTATATTAGATAAGTAAAGCATTGGATTTCTTAAAATGTTATATGATGGACCTTTTCTTTGTTTTTTTGGTTTTTGGTTTTTCTCCGGTACCGGGAACCGAACTCATGACCTTGCTCTTGCTAGGCAGGCGCTTTGCCGCTGAGCTAAATCCCCAGCCCCTGATGGACCTTTTCTTTAAAAGGCTGATTTAGTCTAGTCATTTTCTTGAAATATATTTCTGTGTTCTTGTTCTATTGATTTGTCTTTTCCTTACTTGGAAAATATTACGTAAAAATAAGGAGATGTTTTACAGACCTCCAAACCATTGGGGAAATAACAAATAAGGCAAGTATTAGCAACAGTCCCAAAAGATCCTTGCTTTTCATACTTTTACCATTGTACTTGTTCTGTGTTTCAGACAATTTTAGAGCATTTTCATCACTTCAAAAAAAAAATCCCATGCCTCTCCTAAACAGCCACTAATTTATTTATGTCTATATAAATTTACCTATCCTAGACAATTGCATATAAATGAAACAATGTACATAATGTTCTCTGACATTTTTCAATTAATGTTAACCATGTTGTAGCCTGAAAGAGTACTTTATTCCTTTTCATTGACAAGTTATATCTGATTGTATAGATATGCCACCTTTTCCTTACTCATTAGGTTAGGGTTGATAGAAATTTGAACCATGTCTACCCTTCATCTTTCATGAATAATGCTGCTATAATAATTCATGTACAAGTTTTTCTATGCATCTAGTAGGTGCTCTCTTCCTGTTTTATTTTTTTAACTTTATATTGTAAACTCTTGTGATTATGGTTTCACCATGAACTTTACCAGCTCTGGTTTTATGGAAGGGAGGCTCCTTTGTCTAGGGGGCTTTCTTAAGAGAGATCACTACTGCAATAAGGCTTTCCCTCCGTCATTTATGCCAACAATTATGATAACATTGTGGTCAGCTATTCTGAATTTTTCCAGAAATCCCAGATAATACCATTTTGTCTTAGTATTTCCATACATTTAGGTTGTGTGTGAGTACCAAGTTCTCGTTCTTGTGGTCTATCTTCTGTCCATTTTCTTACTCATAACCATATTTGCCAAAAGAAAATGGAGAAGAGAGAAAAAAGACACTTCAAAATGTGTAACAGCACTAGTAAAAAGCATATTAAGGAGGTTAGGGTTTCATCGGGTGGTTTTCGTGGATTTGGTATAACTCTTAACATATATTTTCCTCATTCTTCACCATGTTAAACTGAAGGTTGGAAGAATGTCTTGGCAGCAGCTTGATTTGCTGTTTACAAATTTTGAAAATGAATAATTTATCTACCCTACCCTAACACAATTTATCCAGCGTTTTCATACAATGCAGATAAATTTATCCAGGTGAGTTTACCAGATAACTAAGCCTTCCTTTATAAATTTATTTAGAAAATAAACTTCAAAAGTTTAGAATAAGCATCTTTTAGTATGTTTATGTACTTACTAGGTAGAATATTTGTTATGCTGAATTTAATTCTCGAATAATTAGATAATTCAGGCAAGTGTTTAAGGCACACAGCTATAACCCCAGTACTTGGGAGACAGAGGGTTGAGGCAGGAGGATTGCAAATTCAAGGCCAGCGTAGGAAATATGGCAAGGTTCTGTCTTGAAAAGAAAACAAAACAACAAAAAAGTAGGTATGTATTAAAACTAACACACAAGCCAGACACTGGCCTAGAGATAATGCAGGGGTTGGGGGAGCTCAAGCCTTCCCTGTGTGGATGGTGGTGCAGGGCTGTGTCAACAGGGAGACAAGGACTGTTCTAGATGGCTGGTGCAGGGCTGCGGATATAGCTCAGTGGCATAAATGCCTGCCTGGCAAGCACAAGGTCCTGAGTTCGATCCCTGGTACCAAAAAAATAAATAAATATGAAAATAAAAAATAGATGGCTTATGTGGTGACTCACACAATGAGGGGCACCACAGGACAAGCACCGGCCCTGACTGCGGACAGGAAAGATTACTATCAAAAATGACACTGAGACAAAGAGCTTAGGAGCTAACTGTAGGGTTCAGTGGGTGACAGGGTTGACAGAGTGTAGGGGGACCTGTGCAGGGGACAGAAGGCTGGCATGCACATGGGAGGAGAGGGGACTCTCCTTTCTGTCCCTCTGGGCTGACATTTAACATACTTTTGGCTCTAACTATTGACTTATCTGTGTCTCTCCTCCCCCTGGGCATTCCTGGAGAAACGGGTGCTTATTTGCTGTCATGCTTGAACACAACATACTCCATCAGGTGCTGTCAGCAGGCGCCTAATACTTGCTTATCAAATGAGAGCATGCAAGAGTGAGTGGGTAGACGGATGAATGAAAGCGCCCTGATACTCACGGAGCTATGAGGACAAACCCACCTTTATCTGAAACTTCAGAATCATGATCAGTCACCTAGCCAGAAGCAATCTAGACATGGCTTCTTACTTCAAAGTGCCCGCTCCATTTTTAGGCTATGCACTAAGTTCCTGTTTCCTGTTTGAGGGCATCTCAGCTCCTAGCTCAGAGCACAGATGACAAACATGTCCTGAGTGTACTGAATGGGCACCCAGCTCATGTTACCCATCCTGCCTCTCTCCTCCTCATTTCTTTGATGATTCACCAGTTAGAAATTCCCCAGGCAACAGCGGGACTTCCCCCAAGATATTTCACTTGCATTCATATCGTACATCATCTTTCAAGCATTAGAAAGAAATGAAACTTATAATTTTCAAAAAGCAAACAGTACCTCTAAAACAAAACTTTTTCTGGCTATGTCAACCTGTCCTAAAATAGAAACAAAAACAAAAATAAAAACAGAAATAAAAAAAATTTTCTCATTTTAATAAATACTAGCTGGATCCCATTTTGAAAGGATTTATTCTTATCAATGAATTTATCTTAGCAAAGCATTACACATTTTCTTATCCCTAGTGCTATTTCCTCATTGGGATTTTACCATGAAATAGTCATTAGAAATACTTTTTTCTCTAGTATATTTCATATTCATTTCATTGGTCCTTATTTCTAGTACTGTTACACTGTACTTTAAACAAAGCAATAATAATTTAAGGTGCTTTGCTCTCTCTTTTCTTTTCCAAATAAATTATAAACTCCTTGAAGACACAAACTACACATCCTATTTCTGGTCCCCTGCCCACATAATAATAAGGTACTATGCACATGCTAGGAGTCTGATAAGTCCTTTCTTAACAGAGGGTCGTATTTTCCAGTCTACTGTGTTTTAGAGATGGCCTGCGTGCATTTTAGTTATGTCTCTATTTTAGTACTAGCTACTCTTTTGGAGGTCAATACATCTACATTTAGTAGTATACTATGTTTTTGTTTTTACTTTGCTACTCTCTAACAATCAGTGCAATTGCAGGTAATCAATCTTGCTAAAATAGTATTTTCAAGTAGGCATTCCTAAGAACATAGGGTCTGAGAGAGGGCCTAAGTCCTCAGAGAAGTGAAGACTGGGGTGACTACTTTTCTGACTCCTACATTTGAAGCTACCCTCTGGAAACTTTAGATTACCACATTCTGACTATCATAGAAGTGGAATTTGCTAAACATTTATAATAGCTATATTTAAAGGTGTATTCCCCGAGAAATGATGAGTATATGCGTCCATATGTGATGAATGGCAAGAGGGAAGAACTTGCTTCATTTTTTCAAGCTAAGCCACATGGAATGTGTGAACTTTGGGTGATTATGGATTTGGTTTTGCTGGTTTAGAAGCTCAGTGCATCAGTTCAACTCTGGTCAACCCCAAGTCTTGGAAGATTTATTCACCTAAACCAAACATACAAGAGATTAACCAAGAATGCTAATTTGTTAATTTACACAGATAAAATATACTGGCCAAGTGCACCAGCAAACTCACATCAGCTAATTAGGTATCTCTTCCCAGGAAGAAAGTTTACTTAGGAAGGATTAGAGGAGAGTTAAAGTAGATCGATTATTTTAAAGATGTCATCAAGCTGTGATAGCCAGATATATTGCATTATCCAAATGGGTCTAATTATTGCATTTAGCAATTATCAATAGTGGCCTGATGCCATAAAAGTTCCTTGTTTGGGCAGTAGTTCCAAAAGAGATATTCCTGGCTTGCCATCTCTCCAAGGCGGCTTGCTACCAAATTACAATTTAGAATTCTGTTTTCTCCGTTTTTGTAGTTCTACCACCGTCTGTGTGTTGGCTTCCCTTGCTGGATCTTTTATATCTGGCAGAAGAGGGGAGGCTAATGGAGGACCAGCCTAATAGCACATTTGTTACTTCTGTCTGTGTTTTGTGACCAGTTCTCAATCTTGTGCTGCTACCTAACCACAAAGGAGGCTAATTATACAGTCTAGCTCTGTGCAGAAAGCAAAGGGAATAATGTGGTAAACGACTAACTGATCTCTGCCATGTACCTTCATGTCTGTGGAACCAAACCTCTCAACTGCCTGGAGTACTTTGTAAGTTCAGCTGGGCACTGAATTTCCTGGGCCACTGGAGACACGTGGGCAGATCTTCACTAACCAAACCTCCTTGGCAGTTATTCTTTCCAACAGCCCAAATCACCACTGATGATAATGCTTCCTCATGATAGACAGGCAGGTTCCCTTTTCCCAGACTCCTTGTTCATTGCATATTACATATATAAACTACTCCTTTCTTTTCAAGCAGATACTTTAGACTACAGATTGATATTGGAGGGTGATCTTGTAATTATTACTACTACAGTCGTGAATATTTTCTTGAATGGATTACTTATTGAAAGTGTTATCATATTGACATCAATCCATTTACAATAGGTCAGGTCAGCCTAAATTTTCGGGTTTGTAGTTTTCTACCTTGACTCCAAATAAGATGATATATTTTACTTGAAAGTTTTAGCTCTTGAAGCACACTTTGTGTATCGTTAATCCAAAAGTACTGCTCTTGTAACTTTCAACTCTTTTACTGTTAAGTGATACGTAAAACTTAAAAGACGTGAACTCTTGTCTTTTTACCGAGAAAAAGCTTTGCTTACAAGAGTAGTACCACACAGCCATTAGGTACTAAGGAAAAATGTTCCCTTATCTAGGACTCTTATGTTGTCACAAGTTATTTGTCTAAGGTTTGTTATAACTATTTACATAAAATAGTAACAATAATTGTCATGCATGCCTCTTTTGAAAGGGTAATCATAAGTTTTCTCTACCATTTAGACAAATGATAAGAGGGAAAAAATGAGAATTTCTTAGAGTTCCCTACCCAGAAAAAAGTTCACTCAACGCTTTGATGCACAGAACTAGTAAGAAACAGCACAAAACAATTTATAAGTTGATGGAATATTATATGGCCATTATACTTACATTTTCAAATATGTAAGTGAAATTACAGAATATTAACAATATAATATCAAATGAAAACATTACTAATCATAAAAAAGTAGACTAGCATGATCTATGATGTGTGTTTGCATCTGTGTGTACATAGAACGTATACATACATGATAAAAACATGTTAATGAGCTGCAATTTTGATATTTTTCTGTGCACTTTAAAAAATAATTTCCAAGTGTTCTATAAAGAACACACGTTATTACCATAATCAGAAAAAAACTAAAAGGAAACATACACCTAGAGTAGGCATCATTATTTTAGTAGTGCTTACTCTTATGTAACTGAACTACTGAAGAGTATTTTGCTGTTGACAACTGTCCCAAAAGTAGTATGAACTTGGAAACCCCTTAACTACTGACTTCCTGGGTCTCAACTTCCTCATGCATAAAGTGAGAAAAATCACAGTAACTCTAGACAGGCTTAACTGGGTACATATAAAGCACACTAAAATACTGCAGTATTTAGATGGATTGCCAGGAACTTCTCAATGTTATTTATATTTGCTTTGCTATTTATGGAACTGGCAGCATATCCCCTTTCACAATAATGGGGATAGCTACCATCTGTTGGATACATAAGACATAGCTATGTGGCCAACACTTTGCCTATGTTATCTTATTTAATCTTCCCAACAGCTCAGAGGGGGATTTTTATCCATATTTTCCTCCTGGCGAAATGGCACACAGAAGGGTCAAGTGATTTGGCCAAGGTTACACAGATAATAAGTCACAGAGAAAGGGTTTTATCCCAGGCCTGTCAGACTCAAAATTTCACTTTCTTTCTTCTATAACATATGCTTTATGCCTAGCAAGAGATACTCCTCCTGACACAAACATTCAAAGGGTAAGGTTGCCAAAAGATTAGCTTCCTTTCAACAACTTGTCCATGGGAGAATGACAAAGAAAGATTAATACCACATGAGTGAGGTAAGGGTTTATAATTTGTCAAGTACCTGCTCTGAAAGGTCCTAAAGAAACTTATTGTCTTGTTGAAGAGCTTATTCATATGTAATGAAAAACTACTGTGTTCTGGATATCTTCCAGACCTTGCAAATGCCTCCAAAATTTAAATCATCTCTCCTCCCTAGCTGACCTACTTTCCTCTGTACCTCTAATGGCAGCACCATTATTCATGGAGTCAGGCGAGACCCCTTCCTTTCCTCTGAATGTTGACATCAAGTCAGAAAAGGGTTGTGTGATGTGTATCTTGAATAGATCACCTTCTTCCTATGTTCATCATCTCCACATCAGAGTAAGCCCTTATCCTTTCTTGTCCTACAAACACTGATGGCAAACTGCTCTTTCAGAGATGAGTACCAAGATGCAGCCACAAACCCACTTATCTCAGAGTGCCAACACTGCGATTAAACCCGAATACTGAGGTTTTAATTTAGAAAGAACACCTCACACATTAACATCTTTTGTCTTAAAAGAAAAAAAATAACACACATGCCATGGGCTTGCCATCACTATGCGTAAGTACAGTGCATTCTTAGTCTTCTTATCTCTAAAATCTCCTCTAAAATGTCTCTGATATTGTTATCAAAGTAAGTGTCTCCCATACTTCTAACAAACAGATTTGAAAATGTTACTTCCTTGATTAAAAATCTCCTCTATCTTCCCACCTTTCAGAAGGTAGGTTCTTGCTTGTGACTCTTCACACTGAAGCTTTAACCTTGCTTGCAGCCTCATTTTGTATTTTCTAGGGTCATTGCCTACCTTGCCACTGTATCCAACTATCTGAAATTCTTCAAATGTATGGTTTCCAAAACATTATTTATATTGTATATTTTCTATGCCCATAAAAACTACGTGAATTGAGAAGTATAGGAAGAGTGCTAATGCTGATCATGTCACAGTGCAGCTATTTTTAAGTGTGCATGTTTTAACTGAAACATAAGTCTCTGTTCCTTCAAGGTTGTCTTCTGAACTCTGTGTACTAGAAACTTGTGTTAATATTGGATGCTACTTTACAAAGAAAGTTAATTTGGTAAATCCATTGACTAAAAAAAAAAACAAAACAATGTTATAGACAATTGAAATGAGGAAGTAGGAGATCTTGCATGGATAAATAAAATGGGAAGCACAAGTATGGAACAGATTATACAATCAAGAATGCTGCATTTGGGTTTTAACTGTATTGCAGGTCTTCTTGATATTTTAAAGGCATTACTGATTTCAAATCAATGTGTCAGCTTCAGTGGTCGATGTTAATTAACACAGCATTTTTTAAATGTGTACATTTTATTCCCTTCCCAGGCTACCCAGGAAATACTCTTTATGCCATTAATACTCTTTATGCCAGGAATATATGGATTACTCCTAGAAGGCCTGGACCCTCCCTGTCTTTAGGCGTTGTTTTCCTTTATTGAAGGGTTGACCAGCATAAAATTATTTCACCCATTCAGCAAGCTTCTGTTAGTAAGAAGTGTAAGTCACGAAGGACATGATGCATACTGCCACTACTTCTTTTTCAGCTTCCCCCAGTGGCATTCTAAACTTAGGCAACTAAGTAAGAATTAGGCTTTGGGGCTTTGGATTCTAATCAGATTTGACTCCTTGAGCTAATATTTCTTTTCTTTTCTTTTTTACCCTCTGGGTCTAATTTCTCTGTGTTCACAACATATGCAAACATGTTTCTCATTAGTGTTTATTTACTACCACAGGAATCACTTTGAAACCTCCTGATCCTAATGGAAATGATTTTCTCAAAATAAACCCAGATCATATTGGATTTTATCGTGTAAATTATGAAGTACCAACTTGGGAACAGATAGCTTCTGATCTTGTGTCAAACCACATGGTAAGAGACAGCAATGGCTATGAATTGTTTTGCTTCTGTTCTAGGAACATTTTAATGGTACTAATTTTTGAAACACTTTGAGAATCACGTTTTAATCTCCTTCCCCCCGCTCTTTCCAGGACTTTTCTTCTGCTGACCGTGCAAGTCTTATTGATGACGCTTTTGCCTTGGCAAAGTAAGTTTTGTAATAATGTTAGATCACTTAAAATGCCATGGGTCTTAACATAATTTTTTGAATAAGTTACAACAATATTTAAGTGTTAATCAATTTAGTCTAAAATGCCAAAGATTTTAAACATTATTTTTCTTGACCCTTTTTAAATGTGCATATGAAGGGGCTGGAGATTTAGCTCAGCGGCAAAAGCGCCTGCCTGGCAAGTGCAAGGTCAGGAGTTTGGTTCCTGGTACTGGAGAAAAACCAAAAAATAAAAAAAAATAAAAAAAAAATAAATGTGCGTATGAGCCACACATCCAAAACACTGGTATTTTTTGGTATTTTAAACAATACCAAAGATTTTAAAACCAGGATTTTAAACATTATTTTTCTTGACCCTTTTTAAATGTACGTATGAGCCACACATCCAAAACACTGAGATTAGCTCTTAACATATAAAAACTTACCTACTCTATTGGCTTTGAATGTGGTTTGTTCTATATCAGAGTCCTGGAGCTGTTAGGAGTGATATTCGTATGTGCTCAAAGGCGAATTTCAAAATTTGATTTAATGAAATGACAAACAATGTGTTTCACTAGTTTGGTGAGCCCAAGCTCAGTGTAAAATTTTAATGCTAGAATTGTTAGAACTTCTTCCAGTGTCAGGCCAGGAAGAACGAGCCATGGTGCTCTACAGTTGACTTGAGTTAAGGTATCAACTGCTAAGGAATCTGACTTTTTCCTACATGACGTGTCTGAAGGAGGCCGGCACTTCTGCACTTGGATAATCAGCATAGGTTGAGGGGGGGTGGAAGAGTAGTAACCATGGTACCTCTACATGCGTTTCAGGTAGTCAGCATTAGTAATTCAACAAGTTTTTGGGACACTGCAGGAACTGGTGGCACAGCTGATTTTATTTCTCTGCGTTTGTTGTGGCCTCATTCTAAACCTGAGCAAGATGCTGATAAAGAGATGTCACTTGCTTCAGTAGCCTCCCTTGGCTCATTATTGGGGGTGGGTGCTCCTCATATGGGCCATCTTTCCTCTAAGTATTACACTGGCACTGCTAGTTCACTGTAACCTGTGAAAGTGAGTCTTGGGAGGTAAACTCCTAAGCCTGCTCATGGCTGCCGGCTGCCCCATAGAAGGTGCTCGGTAAGTATGAACTAAACAGATGGCATCTGGGGCAGCCGGACAGCAAGGAAGGCATGGGAGAATCTTCACATGGACTTCTTGATGGCATATTGGAATTCAGAAAACCTTTTGGACATTTTTTAAGCAAATAATTTCAGGATTTAAAAGCAAGCTCTGGAGCCTGATGGAAATCCTGGTACCATATAAATTCTTAACCTCAGTTTTCTTGTTAGTAAAAATAGGGATGACTTTATAAGACACATGTGTGATATAAATAATAGACATAAAACACCCCAAAAATATTCTGTTTTGTAGAGGACGCTCAATAACAAATAATAGGAATTGTATTACTCATTTTTAGCACTCTGGGAGACTGAGGCAGGATAATCAAAGTTCAAGCCCAGCATGGGCAACTTACCAACTTGGCAAAATGCCCAATCAGTCAGTCAATCAGGTGGGAGGGGCTGGGGCTGAAACTCACTGTAAATCACCTGGGTTGCGTCGCTAGTCCTGGCAAAATAAACCCATACATGTATTTAATGTGTTTATGCAAATATATATGTATATTACTTGACAAAATGCATCCAACATTGATTACTAGCAGCAAAGATGCATTTAGAACAACTCTGAGTTTGTAATCTAGGTTCCCTTCATAGGTGGTATACACTATGTATGATGCTTTTTAGTGAATCTTCAAATTTAGACTTCACATTTAATCTCCCAGATATGTAATAGATTATTTGCATCACATTCCTTGTGCCAATAGCTCATTTAATAAATATGTTTTAAGCACCTACTGTGTACTAGACACTGCGTGCATCCTGGGAAATTAAGTGGTAAAAGAAGATGATCAATAAATATTTTAAATCACATCAAAATCACTTAGAATAAGAAAACTACTTAGAATTTTTTTCCAAGAAGCTCTCTAGATACATCACACACCTTGACCCTTTCCAAGCCCAACTTCTTGGCTGTTAAATTGGCTATAGTTAATTTCCATCATAAGACAGCCCAGAAGAGTTTGCTTTCTTTCTCTTTCAGGAACTGGATATCAAGCAAATAGGTCACAGTACTGGAAGACTTTCTTACATTTTTTCAACTCCTTGACCAGAACCTCATAAGACTGTTAAGGGTTATAGAAAGGATGAAAGTGAAACAAATTTGAAAACCCCAAACATACATAGGATCATTCAACAGAGCTGGAAATACCTGAGCTATCACCTGGCCCAGTTTCCTACTGTAACATGTGAGGAAAATGGGATTCAGAGAGTAATAGATGCCATCAGGGCTGGTGAGGGCTCGGACTGGCCACTCAGAAACTGGAGCAGGTAAAGGCAGGAACGTGTGTGTGCAGCAGACAAGTGCCTGTGGTAAGGACTGAATTCACATAGGTCTATTGAGGTGTTCAAAAAGAAATGAAAGTATTACACATCTGAAAATAAATGTATTCTTCATTGCTCTTCAAACAGTCTGAAGAGCTAATACTATTTTACTGCCCTGGTGGAATGTCTAGATGGGCCCATGACTTGGTCAAGAGAAGGAATGAAAATTCACCCCATCACTTCTAGTCTACCAAACCTTCTTAGTCCTGTAATATGCCCAGTCAAGTAAAATCAGTGAAGCTTCTGACATCAAGCAAAGCTCCCATTAGTCCCCCATTCAGGCCTGCCACCCACAGTGAGAAAGGGGCTTGACTCACTCTTCCTTTCCCTGTTCAGAATTCCCCCATCATCCCACCTACCATGTGCCTCTGGTTCCTCCAATGTTAAGGTGAAAAGAGCAAGGAGGGAGCATCGGAGAAAGGATGGATGGTCCTGACATGCTGCGGGCATTTGTCTACCTTCAGTCTCCTCTGAACTTTGTACATCTTTCTTGCTGGCTCTTCTCATGGGAGGTTTTCACGTGGTTTTTTCCACCCACACTCATCCCATCACTGAGAATCTTTCCTGCATGTTTCCCTTGAAGAAGATAAGGGGAAATCTCTGACCTACCCTGCTCTATAGGAAGTATTTATGTATCCTTTGCCCTCACAATGTTTGGAGGAGCTGGTCACCCCACACGGTGCCATCTCTTCACTCTGAGGCACCAGGCAAACAATGTCATCCTTTAGATTCTCAGAGTATCAGACACCAGGCCATAGTGCCCTCAGGCTCCAGGATCACAGAAGCAGCCTCTTCCAGTGGTTTCACTGAACCTTCTCTGCTCTGGCTTGGTGTGAGGGAAGGGCATCCTGTACCCCTCCTCCTTGGGGAAAGCATTTGCCCCATGCTGTCTGGAGAATCCACAAACCATTGTGCTATGTTTCACTCTTGCCCCAGCCTCCCCACCCTCCTGTACAGGATGTTGGTGGTTTATTAGCTGAGGGGCAAAAAGCTCTGTCCTTGACTCTGCTAGTCTTACTGTGGTCTTTTTTTTTTTTTTTTTTCCGGTACCGGGAATCAAAATCATGACCTCCCGCTTGCCAGGCAGGCACTGTGCCACTGAGCTAAATCCCCAGCCCCTTATTGTGGTCTTGCATCTTAGCTTACAGCAAGGATCTTGGTTTTGGGGTCTTTCCCAAACTTAAGCAGAAGCCTTTCTTCCCACTTGTTATGATAGTTTTATTTTGCTTTTCTTTCTATTTGTGCTTTGTAGACTACTGTTTGCTGTAGCCAGAAAAAAGACGGGTAAGCCTGTGAGTGGGGACAGGAACCAGTAGATGAAGGGAAAATGACAGAGAAGATGACATAGAAGACCATTTAAGCTAGTGATCCAAGCAGAATTGCACCTAGGTTTCTAAGAACAATATCTCCAAGGATATCCATGAGGGCCGTGCTAGCACATAAGGACCACCAGGTGAATGTTAGCCATCAAGCAAGAGTCTGGACCCCTACCCTGGTGTAACATTTGTATAGGTATTTGAAGAGGTGGGGACAGGACACCATAGAACTTCCAAAGCAACTCTGGGCACCCCTTTATGGACTGCCCTTAAAGGAAAGAAGGAAAACAGGAAATGAGTCCTAGGAAATTTAGCTGATTGCAATGACACTGTTTTAATGCAGAAATCCAAATTTAATTGGCAAGTTAATCAGCTAGGAACTTTTCATTGTTCTCCACATCACATAGAAGCTCTGCAGACAAACTGATGAGTGTGTGGGTTACTTCCACACATCCACACACCTCTCCAGTTTACTGGCCTACTACAGGGCCCTGCTTGATGAGATAGTATTTTTAGCTCAGGGTCCTCTAAGAAGGATTGTATAGTCTTTTCAAATTATGCCCAAGAAAATAAAATGTAAAGCATTTGCTACCAGTCCCCTAACTTTCCTAATTGCCTTAGCTCAAGATAGGAAAACAAGGAAGCCCTTTATCCCTTCTCCATTGCCTTTGTAAAGAACTTTGTCCCAGCTCCCATCCTCTCTGTGCTGTGGATTGGAGTTCAGTTCCCGTGAATAATCTTGCCACAACATTGGCACTCAGCATCTGAGTGGAAGAGGTTTGAATTGACAACATTTCCAGCCAAGTCTGGCCTTCACAACTACTGTTTGTCTATGAACTTAACAGGTGGGCCAAATGTTGGGTAAGAATGGTGTTCTGAATTGAGTCTCCTAGAAGCAGAGGTGGGAATGGAGATTCTTCAAGTGGCTTTTGGAGTGTGTTCTCTTATGATCTAGGGAACAAGAGAAGCAGACTAAGCCAGGGAAAATGTGATCTCATCTGAAATCCAACTTTGCCACATCCCACTAGGAAGTTATGGATTGAACCAGATTGTGGGCCCAGCTCATAGGAGGCTTGTTGGCCTCTGTATTTCTAAATCAGGCAGTAAGTAGGCAGGGGAGGTATTGGGTAATCTCCTGGGTGAGATGATGTAACTTGTCCCAGGGATATTCTGTGGAGAAGGTAGAAGACCTGAGAGATATGGACTCTGAGGGAATCTGGGACAGACACTGGTAGATGTCTTTGTCCCACTAACAGTATCAGCACTGCCTAGGAATTCGTGAGAAATGAATACTATTGGGCCCTACTGGGAAACTACTGAATCAGAAGCTCTGGGGCTGGATGTATGTACCCAACCTTCCTGATATTGCTGTTGTGTGCTCCAATATGAGAATTGTGATTCTCATTGATATTGCTTTTCCGATATACCATGTACCATTGATCCAAGAGCTGCAGAGGGAAGGAAAAGTCCATCAGCTTCATTCTCAAAATATTATCCCAATGCTGTCAGCCAATGACAATGCACTTCTAGTCCAATGTCCTGACCCTGTGACACTTTAAGAGAATAATTGATACTAAAGTGGAACAACTATGTAGCTACCAAGTGTACTGGAAAAAATAAGGCACTGGAATAGGATATTGAGTTTTCAAGCATTCCAATATGTAGTATGTAGTTCAGACCTTTGATCACTGGTTTCTTCCTTACTTCTAGTTATGCTACACAATTAGCTAATTTTTTTGTCTCTTGTAACCAAGGCCCATTCTTCTGAATGTTTTCACTTTCATGAAATGTGCAGTCATCCCACTTGGCTTCTAACCAAAGCATCTATTGTTCTTTTTAGAGTTTCCTTAACCTGTTCACTAACTTAATACTCCATTATAAATACTCCTTATAAATTTTCTAAGAAAATACTGATTGAACATACATGTTGCTGTGTCAACCTAGGAAAGTAGAGAAATGTTAAAGTTAGAGAATTGTCCATTAAGTTATAAATCTCAAAATTCTACAATATTTTACTGAACAAACATTCTCAAAAATTATTTCATTTCATGAAATTATTTGTACTTATATTAAGGGAGACTAAATAAATGCTCCAGAAGGAAAATCCTTCCAAATATGAGAAGAAACTGAGAAAATATGAAGAGAAGTCAATTTCCTAAGCTGAAGACAAACTCTGTGTTATATCTCTTCTGTCAAAGTTTTTATTCCTTATTATCTGTTGAGCACTAGTTCATGCTCTAAACCAACTCCTGGAGAAGAAAGCAAGATATAATTGCATTATTTTTCAGTTTAAAATGACCTCAAATGTAACAGTACTCAATGCATGAACATTCTTATATTCAATACTTTTTAAAATTAATCTTTAAACTTTCAAACTGTACTTTAGGAAGCCAGGATTTCTAATATTCTCCCCAAAGGCTAGGCTAAAACTGGAAGTACAACAAGTTCCTGAAAACACAATTTCTGAATGGTTCCAAACTTCCTTTAGAGGGAGGAGAAGTTGGATTCTTTAAATTTTTAAATATCAATAGTATCTTCAAATTTTCTGAAAGAGAAAAACCCATTTCTATTTATGAAGCTTACTGGGAAATGTAAGAAAAGCGATGGTACACAGGAAAATGTGAGTTTAATTTTAATATGTTTCTTCTTCATATGCAAATAGAAATGATTTTGGCAAAATACATTTGTAATAGTGCTTTTGTGTTTTATAATCAGTTTGTGAGCTTATCATTTAAAAGCTTCTATTCATCAGTATTAACCAGGCAATAAAATGACTTTTATTTCATCTGAATTTTTGCTACAGTCAATTTTCAAATGTGCATCTTTATATTGCTTCCCTCATTTCTATTAAGTGTATGAATATATGATTTCACATTGTACAAATAAGTCATTTGGAACAAAACTTTTTGATTGGGCTTTGTTATGGTTTGTGTCTCTACATCCCCCTAAAGCTTCATGCAATCATAGGTGGGGCTTTTACAAGGTGGCTGGATCTGGAATGTGTGATTGATTCATTGTGCAACGCTAGGATCAAGGGCACTAGGATTAAGGGTGGATTAAGGGTACTAGGATTAAGAGCGTTACCTGCACTGAGTAGCCTGGATAAGATATAAAGAATAGAAAGAGCTGTGGTCATTCCCTTCCTTACTTGCTTTTGCTGTCTTCTGTGTGCAATGAATTCTTTCTCCTCTGCCATGCCACCCTGCCTTGGAGCCGGCCAACTATTACCTGAAACCTTTATGAACTGTAAGTCAAATAAACTTTTCCTCCTTTAACTTTGAGTGCCAGCTATTTTGTCTCAGCAACAAGTAACTAAGACAGGTCTCAAGAATAAGTGCAATTTCTTAACTGTTTAATAGAAGAATTATCATTAAAATTGAATGTTAGGATCCTGAGTTAGTACTTTTACTCAAGTGGAAACTACTGTCTATGTTTTTGTTTGTTTTGTTTTGTTTTGTTGAAACAGAGCCTCCCTATATAGTCCTGGCTGGTCTTGAACTCACTGTGTAGTCTAGGCTGGTCTTGAACTCACTGTGTAGTCCAGGCCAGTCTTAAACTCATGGTGATCCTCCTGTCTCAGCCTCTCATGTGCTGGGATTATAGGCACCACCACCCTGGCCCCCCTTTGTGGTTTTTAATTAATTGCATTTTTCCTTTCTTAGAGCTCAGCTTCTAAATTATAGGGAGGCTCTGAATTTGACCAAGTATCTCAAGGAGGAACGGGGTTATCTACCATGGCAGAGAGCCATCTCAGCTGTAACCTACATCATTAGCATGTTTGAAGATGACCAGGAGCTGTATCCGCTGATCGAGGTGATGTGTAATGCTGTGGTATATTATGACAGAAGATGTTTACCCATTAGTAGAATAGAATGTTTCTGAGAGGAAGGGCTCCTGGGGGATACTAGCCATTTCTACCTACTGAGTGCAATGACATGACTAATCAAAGCAGAGAGGCCATCTACTCTCATCTTGAAGTATAACAGTATTTGTGGTTCAGTGTACTGTATAAATGTGCATTTTAGTATTGGAAGGAATGCAGCTATTAATATTTTATTGAAAATTTAAAACATTTTAAAATCATAAATACTATGATTAGCTATAAATAAATACTATACATAAATACTAGCTATACATAAATACTAACTATGATTTTAGCTTATCTCTGTTAAAATAAATTTATTCTTGTCAAAATATAGCATTATATTTCCTCACTGTTACTGCTATTATGTCTACCTTGGGATTTTATCTATAAGATAGTCTTTCTAAGTAGTTTTGGTTTTTTGCTGATTTCTACAGTGTTTTTAAACATCTATGATTTTAAACAAAATCTGGATTCAAGTTCTTAACTTTTAATTACTAAATGAAAGACCTTGGAACAGTGACTTTATATTTGTGGGTGTTATTTCCTTTGAACAGGGAGAACATTACTACTTGCCTGCCTAGGACAATGAGAATCAAATGATGTAAAAGTACCTTTTGAACTGTCAATATCTATCATTTGTATTACTTTATCAGTACTGGAACAATCTTCTTATTTCCAGACATATGTTGGTATTTTCATCCTTGTTATATATGCTAACTAAGAAATGGTTATTAAAGGAGCTGACCCAACGTATTGTAAAACATTAGTGAAAAATTCAGGGTGACTCCTACCTTCAGGATTGAAACAAAATTGCATTGTGATAAAAACTGAATACATTCCTGTCTAACTCAGGCCCAAAGTTCTCTAAGGTAGTAGAAAAAAGATTACTGTGGAGGGGCTGCAGATTATGAAGACTGTTGATAAGCAGTAAATTATGACTCATGGTACATGGTGTTTTTATTTCAGGAATACTTCCAAAGTCAAGTGAAGCCCATTGCAGATTCTCTAGGATGGACAGATACCGGTGACCACCTCACAAAGTATTTTTCACCTTTTTAAGACTAACATTCATTTAACTTTTGTTAGTATATTTTAAGACATGTAGAAAAATGCTTAAGACTCTGGCTCTGTGCTTGTTTGCTTTTTAAAGGTTACTCCGTGCCGCTGTGTTAAGCTTTGCCTGCAAGATGGGTGATAAGGAAGCCTTGAACAATGCTTCCTCGTATTTTGAAGACTGGGTAGCTGGGAAGATAAGGTGACTATTCACTTTTTATCATTTATAGCAGACTTAAAACAGAAATAAATAAATGAAATCTCTGAAACATTGTATCCTCTTCCAGCATTCCGGTAAATCTCAGGCTTCTGGTTTATCGGTATGGCATACAGAACTCTGGCAATGAGACATCATGGAACTATACCCTAGAACAATACCAGAGTACTTCATTAGCTCAAGAAAAAGAAAAACTGCTTTATGGATTAGCATCAGTGAAGAGTGTTCCTCTTTTGGCAAGGTAATTTGGTGTATGTTTTATTTGCTAGTTTTTGGCTTTTTGGCCTTGGGAATTGACCCCACGGCTTTAAACATGCTGGTCAAGTGTTCAACCACTTTGATACACTCCCAGCCTATGTTGAGTTTTATCTCACTGATATGAATTATACTTAATAGTTTATATGTCACAATGTTTTTAAAAGTTGGATTAATAAAATATGATGTCATTTCCAAAATATTCATTAAGAATAATTTTTCCTATAAGAAACAAAATATCTGTTACAAGATTGGCCTAAAGAATAAAGAAATATAATCCCATGTGGAAATATTCTGGAGGTAGTAGTTTCCAGTTATGTCCAATGGATCAACATTTTCATCCAAGACCTGGGCTATGTCACTTTCTGTTCTTCCATGCTCAATGTATTGGATGTTTCCTTGCTTCCAGACCTCCAAACATTTTGTCTTCACACAAAGATGTCCAATGGAGAAAGAACAGAAGCAAAAGAATTTCTTGCGTGTTTTGTCCTTTATGCTGAGAGGACAAGTACCTTCTCTCTACATATAATCTAGAGCTGAGTCATACGTGATCATTCCAGGTCAAATTATAGGTCTACCATTTGAGCTTTTGCTGACTAAGATAAACTTGAATCCTTTTGACTGCTTTGGGCCAGGTATGATTCTCTGGGGCTGAGGTATGAGCTTACTTCCCCCTAGAACCCGGGATAGCTAATGACCCTAGAAGAATACTGAGCTCTGTCTTCAAAAAAAGAGGTGTGTCTGCTATCCAAGCATATACATATGCACACACATTTACATTCTACAGAGACTGTTGGATGCTCATCTATAAATCTCTTCCCACTCTATACCTATGCCCCAAATTAACTAGCTTCTGTAACTGAGCTATTTACTTCATTTAACCAACACTTAGGATGTCCCTTTATATATATATATATATATATATATGGCAGAAAGTGATTAAAACATGATATCTGTCCTTGAGAAACTTATAACATCATGAGAGGCAGAATGTAAATATTAAATTACAGTACCAATTTGAAAGACTACCAGAAATAGTTTGCTTCTGTAGCAACAGTACACCTTCCTCTCTTAACTCAGGGCTATAGCCATTCTGCTTGTTCTCACAAAATAGTCGATCAAGAACTTAATCATCTTAACATCACCAGGTATTTTATTAATATGTACAATTTTATGTGTTTATGTGTATATCAATTAAAATTAATTTATATTAAAAGAATTGGATTATCTTCACACCTATTTAAACATTACACTAATCCAATAGTTTATAGCACTGCATTATTTGTATCTGGTAGGGAAATTAGGAGGTACTTTTGATGCTTTAGTATGGATCTTGCAGGCTAGAGAACAGGAGATAGAATTCACAAAAATACTGATTCCCACAACTTCAGTGCAGTTTCTGGAAGCTCTGAAAAAGCACCTACAAGATGAAAGGCAAACTTTTTTGAAGATAACAATATGTAATATAACAACCACTGTTAATCCCTATCATTTGGTTTGAAACCCTGTATCATTTTTAATGTCCTTGCTTTATTTTGTTTGTATTTCGCTATTGTTCTTTCTTTTTTTTATTACTACTCTCTTTAAAATAAAAATAAGATGAAAGGTAAATTGTTTGCCTTGCGTTAAGTACCACACAAAATTTATTTTAACAGGTATAGTAAGCTTTTCTAAGACTTTGAGGCAGTATATCCACATTTGAGTGTGTTACTTCAACCAGTTATAAAACTTTCAATTTCGAGTCATGTCAGAGCAAAAGAAAGCTCTGCAGTAAGCCCAGGCTGCAGTAAAAGCTTCCCTAGCATTCCTTTTTAATCTGAAACATATGATAAATATGCAGAGTTTCATATCAGTGTAGGTTTACTTGCTCAAATACAAGTATAAAAAAGGTAGTATGTATACTTCCTATGTTTTAGTCCCAAGAGTCCCCACGTTGTTGGGTGATGAGCCAGCAAAATGGAGAACAACTGATATGATCTTTGTCTTGCAGTCTTTAAATTGAAAAACTTCCAGTTTTTAAATCAGTTGTTAAATTAGAAATCTAGTTTAAATAGTCCAGTCTTCTAGAGTCCTTTCCCACCCTACAATTCTCCTATATAGGGAAACATAAGTCACCTTGTAGTGATGGAAAAAGAAACTTGTATCCTTACTGGTGTTGCCTTCAGGTACTTAACTACTTTTGTCCTGGACCACATTCCACTGGGTTTTGTTGTTCATATTTTACCTGCTGGAACAGTATGTGGCAGAGATGAAAGTTGTGGTCCTCGTCATTTTCTCTTCATCATGAAAGGCCTCTGCTGCTGGGCATGGTTGTCTTCTCAAAAGCCTTTTAGCACCCTACATTGTATTACTAGATGGAACAACCATCTAGGTCCCCAAAGGAACCAAGAGTCTTACCTTACATCCATTAATATCTTCATCTCATCTTGCTCACACTCTACTGCCTGTCTCCCGCACCATGATGGGTATAGCACATAAGTGGACACTGGAGAGAGGGCTTTTCTCTCAGACCAGATGGAATGGTGTTCTCAGTATCTAGTGTGGTCTTTCCTTCAAGCTTGAGCTCTTCCAGTCTTTCGTGGGATAAATTTCTATGGTGAAGTACACTAACCTGGTTCTTGATGTATTAATGAAACAAGAGAAATGTGGAAGGATCTTCTATCTTTCGTGAAGGTTGACTTTCAGAACTATCTCATAAGTCATGTTGAACAGTGGTCTTTTTGTTGTAATTATCATATCCCACCTCCCTAAGGGTATGAAAGATCCAAGCAAGTGGGTAGGAAGTTACAAGATTAGAGTATGAAAATATATCTGATGGGGGCTGGGGATTTAGCTCAGTGGCAAAGTGCCTGCCTGGCAAGTGCAAGGTCATGAGTTCAATTCCTGGTACCAGAAGAAAAGACAAAAGAAAAAAAAGAAAATATATCATCAGATATATTTTGAGTTACTATTCTCATAGCAAATAATTTACCCATATTATTTGGGAACTTTTTTTCTTTTTCTTTTTTGGTAGCGAGGATCGAACTCAGAACCTTGTACTTGCCAGGCAGGCACTTGTGCCAATGAGTTAAATCCCTGGCCCTTGGGAACATTTTTCTAATGACAGTATGCACTTCTTTATGGTCATGGGCTAGAAATGCAACTCTTGATACAATGAGGATACAAATTTAATAGAAATTATCCATTTAGTTGCTTAATTTATATGGGATCTATTTGCATTATGCTATAGTCATAGTCAACTAATTAACCACAAAGATTATATTAGGTTGTTTTTTACAGTGTAGGGAAGAGCAAATGAAGTTTAAGTGTTATACTATAGCAAATAAGAGTACAACTATTCTTCCTTAATTTTTAGTTTTTTTGTTTTGTTTTGTTTTGTCTTTTTGAGACAGGGTCTCGATATGCAGTTCAGGTTGGACTTGAGCTCACTTTGTAGCCCAGGCTGGCCTCGAACTTGCAACGATCCTCCTGCCTCAGCCTCCCGAGTGCTGGGATTATAGGTGTGTGCTGCCACACCCGGCTTCAATTGTTTTTTTAAAAATCCAGTAGGGTGATAGATAAATGAATAAAGTGCTCCTATTTAAAAAGCCCTATTTAAGGGGCTGGGGATTTAGCTCAGCAGCACAGCGCCTGCCTGGCAAGCTCGAGGTCATGAGTTCAATTCCTGATAGTGGGAAAAAAAGAAAAAAAAAGAAAAAGCCCTATTTAAAAAATTAATCATTAAAATTCAATATTTCTGAAATGTTTTATTGTTCCTATAGTTTATACTTTACCAGTCCTTAATGTCATAGGTTATTTTTAGAGACATTTATATATATAACATTTTAAATCATCTTTCATCATTTGTCACAGTTAATTCACTTTGTCATTTTATGCCTGAAGAATTAAACTGCTGGAATGCAAGCTATGTTGGATTGGAATTTAGCTAATGGTGAACATTTAAAGTTAATTTTGAGTTGCTTTTCTGTTTTCCTCCTCTTAGGTATCTGGATTTGCTCAAGGACCCAAACGTTATTAAAAGTCAGGATGTGTTTACAGTCATCCGATACATCTCATATAACAGTTATGGGAAGACAATGGCCTGGAATTGGATACAGCTCAACTGGGACTATCTGGTCAACAGGTGGGAGGAGAAGATAATGCTCTATTGTTTCTGTGTTTGAGGTCATCTGCCAGCTCCTTCTTTTTCTCTTTGGTGTACTTTCTCTGACATTACACAATATCTGAAATGGGGTATTATCAGAGGTAAAGAATCATGATATTTTCCTGCCAAGGAAGCATATACTAGTTAATTTTAGGCACAGTTGTTTTTCTAGAAATTATTGTTTCCAAGTGAACTAAAGGATTCTGACAGCCAGAGAGATGACTAAGTTGCATTTTGGGGGGTTTCAGTAAAATAAATGAATATAATTTTGGCTCCTACTGTGGTAGTACCTAGAATAATGACAGGCACATATGTAGTTCTCAATTGATGTTTGATAAAAACTAAAAGAGAATTCTTGGATTTGGGCTCAAATTGGAGTCTTATACCTTACTGAGTTTATATGGGTGGTAACAGTGTTTCTGATCAGATGCTTAAACTATTAAGTGTTCTGAATGGTTCTTGAAAGGGAACTATATTCTGTAAGCAACAGCAGTACTGGGTATTCTGTTTTGTTTTGTTTTGTTTTTGGTGCTGGTTGTTGAGTCTAAGGCCCTGCCCTTGCAAAGTGTGCACTTTAGCACCAAGCTACATCCCAAGTCTGGCAATTGCAGTTTTACAATAGGAAATAGGACAAAAGAAGAAAAAAAAATCAACAAAAAGATGCTTTTCCAAATTTATTTTCCTTGAAAAAAATTCAGTTTATTAGGTCTCATTCATCTTTTAAAGTCCGGATATTTATACCTCTGAGGAAAGGTAAAATCTACTTTTTTTTACTTTTTAATTTTTTAAAGTATAATAATGAATTCATTTTTAGTGATAAAAATTGTATTATTTTAAATAAATCATATTGATCCCATTGAAACAGGTCTTGAAAATACTATATTTAATAAGCAAAAAGTGATACTTATTTTGCAAAATAAAACATTATTTATTTTTCCACAATAATTCAAAAGTAAATATTGTGCTTATTTACATATACCAAAAAGAAAAACCTTTGTGATATTTCAACTAAAACAAAACACCTACTCATTGGGCATATGTATTTCAAAATAGGTTTGTTCATTCTAAACCAAGTATTCTATGGAAATAATTAGAAACAGATTAACAGTGCAAGTGTATATGGTATACTGACCAATGTCAGAGATGAATAAATAGTCACACTAGCTAGTCACAAGAACAGAAAACAGAAAAATCTATCATAAGCAGGCAAAAACAGTGTAGAATATTTTGTTTGACAGTTAGAGGTATAATGTAGATTTCAGAAGGAAACAAAATAGCATGGTGAATTGTAGGATAGAACAGAGAAAAGACATGAAAGTTATTGCTCTAATTAGTATTTTCATCAAGATAGTCATTATCAGCAAAGCTATACTTTGGGATGGATGGGGAGATTAGGAAAGGATAACAGAAAACATTTCCTAATGTGAGGCTGACAGACAGTACAGATCTTTTTCCCAATGTTTACACATTTATTTGGGACAGGTATTTATTCTATTTTCTATTTTCTACTCTGTCAAAGAAAGGTCTTTTTAATGGTAATTGAACTAATGTTTAGAGGACGAGATTTAGAGGACATTTAGAGGACAAGAACCCAAAGTAGCAATATTTCTTCTGCATGGAGTCAAAGAAATAAGAAATTTGGAAAAATATCTTTTTATTGAAACTATGAAACTGAAAGAACCCAGTAAGTCAATAGTGTGGTGTATTAAAGTTTGATTTTGGTTTATGACTATAGATGAAAAATGAAGTCAGTAGTTTTGACTTAATGAACATGACTGAAGCAATTTAAACACTAGGTCATAAAAAAATTTAATAAGCACTTAACTAAAGTTTTTGTGTGCACCCAAATAATTTATTTTGCATAACATACTAATACATAAATATTAAGTACAAGAAGATAATTTTTATATAATTTTTCAAATTATTTAAGTTAAATAAATCATTATTTTAGTTTTTAAAATAACCAGTATGATAAATGCACAGCAAAGCCCTTTATTTTCTACACTTCGTATATTTGTCTCTCAGGATGAATGTGTTCTTTTATCATTTCTAGTACTTATACAGGCAGTTGCAGTTTTTCTTCAACCTACTCAATGCTAGTTTCCAAGCAGCTCATGTAATTTTTGTCACTAACAATAAAGCAGAGAGAAATATTTTTAAAATTTTTATTAGTATACGTTTGTGCTATATAATTATTACATCCATTGTGGGGAATTGGTACATGCATGTAACACATCTCAATTCCTTAAAATTATTTTCTCAATTCCTTTTTAGCAGAGAAAAATATTATAGAAATTATAAATTATAGAAGGTCATTAAAAGTTGCATTACATCTTCTTGCAGCAATTTAATGTACTTTTCCTTTTAAAATTTCTACATTTTTATACTAAACTATGTTCTTTCTTGCACAAAACACAGATAAGAAATAATAGAAATAATTACCACAATGCACCCATCTAGAAAGAACTTCTATTTTCCCTGTTTTTCCTCAAGTCATGGTTAATTTATGTATTTTCACAGAAATAGAATATGCATATGGTTTTATAATTTGCCTTGTATCACACATATAATATGGATATCACACCATATATTGTGGATATCTTTTCATGTATTTATACTTTTTTGTTTTTATTATAATTGTTAGCACATATTAATTGAATAGTATAATAAGTTTCTTCACAGCATCTTCATACATGCAAATAACATACTTTATATGTACTTGCCCTACTCCCCTCCCATACCCTCTTCCCCTACTCCTAATAGTCCCCATCTGCATTTATGTCATCTTTTCTAGATTGAAGTAACTTCCTTCAATGTTTATAATGGCTGAATAGCATTTCAGTGTGTAGATATATCTTAGTTTACATAGCCAGTCTCTACCTACTGGACAGTAGAATTGTCCCTCCACTACTGTCAATAATGTATTGATGAAGAACATCTTTAAATCTAAGTTTTTTTGTTTTTTGTGAATGTCCTTGACAATATTTTCAGGATGTAAAGAATGCTAGAAGTAATACTACTGGCTTAAAGAAAATGTTTGTTTTCAGGGTTTCTAATAGTTGTACAAAACTTACCCAGAAAAATTTTACTAATAAGTTCCTATTTTCCCAAACCTTTCCAATGCTCAGTGCTGTTTTCTTTTAAATAATCCTGTTAGCTGAATAGATAAAAACTAATATATCATTTTAATTATTTCACCCAGCAAACACTATGTGGAGCATCTACTGTGTGCTAGGCATGATGACTGGCACGAGGATACTATAAATAAGCAGGAACATACCTAGTTCTCTCTCTTGGCAGGGTTTAAAGTCCAGTAGTGGATCCCAACATTAAGGAAAGAATAATAGTCCAAACATGTATACTTAAACTATAATAATTACCAATAGAAGAGGTTCAGGGGCACTGAGCTGATGTAAAGGGGAAACCAACCAAGAGAAAGGATGTGGACGGAGATGGAGGCATCAGTCAGAAAGTGATGGTGTTTGAGCTGAAGGAGGAGTAGGAGTGATGGGAAAAAATGATTTTAAAAAACGATAAAGGCCCACAACCCCTTCAAAATCATGGGAGCCTCAGTCAACCTTGATGAGCTGTGCAGGAGGGGAGATTCCCCACTCCTCACCTCCCTGTCACCATAGGAGCCTCTGTCCAGAGGAACCAGTTGCCTGGCCCATCCCCTTACACCATGGGGTGGGCAACCAGAGTGGGAAGTGCCTGAGACGTGGCTCATCCAAAGGAAATCAGGGTAAATCTACTCTGACAAGGGGAAACACTTTGCATACAAAGTGTTGGTTGGTTTGGTTATATAACTATAGCCTTGCTCCTATGATCTAAAGTACAAAATTAATATTTACCACAGTTTGTCAATTTCTAAATTGTATTTGATGCTATCATTATTGCTAATTGTACTACTGTAGCTAGGATGTCACATCTGTTGCAATCAGTTGTTCTCCATTGTGTAACAATATTGGGAAGCTCTGGTGTAATAACCTCACCACACCCTATACCAAAAGATGAGACAGCGCCAAATAGAAACCAACATTCCACTCTCAATTAAATAGGAAAGTAGGATCTTGTGACAGACACAATCCAAGAATCTCTTATATGCAGAACATATCCCCAAAGAACAAACTTTTCCTAGAGAGGCCTTGATACTAATGCTATAGCTACCTACTGCCAGAACTTACAAGGATCATCACAGAAAACAAAATTTTAAAAAAATGTTTGATATAGAATATCAAGATGAAGGAGCAAATGCAATCTCAGACCTCCAGCCCACCCAAAACAAGTCTAGGAGGCATCAACATAGAAAAAAATTGGGACCCACACACCTGAAATTTCTGAAATAATTGTAACTGAAGTAAAGAAACAACTCCAGGAGGCTATAGAGTAAATCACATCAGAAAGAATCTCTCAGGTAAAAAAAGAAATGATAACCATAATGCAAGAATTGGTCAGCATATCTAGCAAAGACATAGTTTAAAAAATAGAGGAGCATAGGAAAATGATGGAAACATTGAATGAACAATGTAGGAAAGAATTAGAATGCATGAAACAGATTTAAAGAGATATCCAGGAACTTAAAAATTCATTGAAAGCTGGCAAAACCACCCTAATAAAAGTGAAGGTATATTTTCAGACCTTGATGACAAGATTGCAGCTAGCAATCATGAAAGGAAAGATCTCTTAAAAATAGCAAGGAACCAGGAAATAACAATCCAACAGCTGTGAGATGATGCAAAGAAAAACAGTATAAGACTGGTAGGTGTCAATGAAAAAGCAGGAGTCAATTCAAATGATGTAAAAAAAGGTTAAAATGGAAAAAAGGTTTTCCAATAAGGAGAAGAAGATGGGTTCAAGGGAGGGGAAGGGATTGAGAAAATAGAGAAGTCAAAATATATCATGTGCAGGTACAAATGCCCTATGATGAATATGATCATTATGTGTATCTAAAATATATCAATAAACTTCATTATATGTATAAAAAAGAAACAAAGCCTTCCTAGCTGAAGATCTATCAGGATAGAGAAGATATAAAGGCTAAGAGTTGCAGAATCACATTAAAAGTTGGACTTTGTTCTAAGAGGAGTAAGTCAGTAAAGATTTTCAAGTACAAAGGTGAAATGATTGATTTTATTTTGAAAAGAAAACTGGTGCTAAGGTGAGGTGGAGACATGGAAGGGGACCAAGAGAGTATTTGGGAAGAGCAGTTAGCCATCGCTACAGTCCCAGCAAATGATGGTAATAGGTTGGATTATGGGTGTAGAGGTGAAGGTGAAGAGACAACAATAACATTTAGGACTTGGTGGCAGATTATAATTGAGAGATGAAACTCAACTGACAAGGTTGATGCCAAGGATGTAGTTTTCAGGAGACTCGTGGAGTCAGTTTGCTCACTGTGATGGTTTTGTTTCTCTTTTGAGGGGTGAAAGTAGAGATTGTTTCAAGGAGGGTATAGTTTTTTTGTTGATTTGTGTAGATTGATGACCAAAAATTTACTGACATGCCTTAAAAGAATTTTTCAGCAAAGTAATGGAAACAGACCCCAACTGAGCAGAATCAATGCCTGAGTCAGTGAGGAAATCTCTTTGGCTGTGAATGGGAGGCAAGAGAAAGGATATTAGGAAAGATTCTAGAACAAAGAAGAAGGTTTTCTTCTTTATATATGTGAGATATTTTAATATGCTGAATGTACTTAAATGCTGTTGAGAAAGATCTGCTACAAAGTGAGAAAATTAATCTGTAAAACAGGAAAAGGACTTTTTTTAAAAATGGTGTTTAAGAAAGAGGGAAGAAACAGCAACCAAACCCCAGGCAGAAGAAGGAGGATAGGTGTATTTGTGTATTTGTAAATTAAAAGGTGCAGGTGTTATTGGGTATTTTCTATAAGAAGTAGAAGGCAAGGGTATCTTGGGGTTGGGGGAGCAAACCGCAAAGTGGAATTTGGAAGAGAATAACTTTTTTTTCTTCAAAAGAAGCAAAGGAATTGGTGAAGGTAATGTAAAGGGATTGTCAGTTTGAGGGTCCATTTAAGATTTAAATCCATGAAGTTATAATGAAGCAATGGAGGAAAGTTCAGTGACTTCCCTTGACAGACCTTGACCACCCAATTCAAACTCAGAATAGACAGTTCATTTCTCCAAAGTTGAGGTTCTGCTAGACATTAATTGTTAAAATTCCAGGCAGCTTAGTACTAGAGCAGACATGTCATTGAAAATGGTTAGGCCGTGGTATCCAAACTATATAAATAAGCAACTGAAAAGAGGAAGAGTTGATGGCCCAGGACAGAGAAGAAGTAGGGGTGGGCAGTGGGCCAGAAATCCAGGTTGAGTTCACATAGCAGAAACTAAAAGATATATTACATCACAGAGGGCACATAAACTTGTGATTTTAGATGCAGCTTACTTATAAATTTGATCACAAATTATCATGGGAATTGAGTGGCCAAGGTGGAGCTCAGGAAATACCATTGGAAATGAGATCAAGAAACATAGTTTTTCTACTGAAACAACTATGTTCTACTGAAACATCTATTTCTTTGCTGAAAGAAACTGTCAATGAGTCCTTGACTGATCAATATTGCATGTTTCTATCTGTTTTCATGAGAAACCACTTTGAAGATATCAATATGTAATACAACAAGCACTGTTAATTTCCTACCACTTTGTTTGTAACTCTTTATTGTTTGTATTGTTCTTTTGCTATTTTGTAAATGGTTGTCTGTTTGTTAATGTTTTCCTCCTTTTATTTTTAAAATTAAAAAAAGGAAATGAGATCAAGAAACTAAGGAGTTGACACTTTGTTAGATTGATTGTCCATGTGACCTTGAAATCATCCAAGAAGATGGTCTGCCATGGAAGAGAGAAAGGAACAAGTATCAACGAACATTGTACATGGCAGGAAATATCCAGAAGGAGCAGAGGTTTTTTAAAGTGAATAGAGGAGTAATGGTCTGGCATCAGCAATGGGGACTGTTGTAGTTTGGAGTTTTTTTGCTAAGGGAAACAATATAATACAGGACACATATATTATAAGATTATTTATAATAGTCACCCAAAGAATCATATCCAAGACAGTGCAGGAATCTTTCCATACACTAAAGACCAAAGAATCCAGCTGAGGGCCTGTATCCTGCAATAATGTCCTGCATGAGTTCAGCTAAAGACTTATAGCCCATAGCAGTGCCTTCCATGTGTCCAGCTGGAAGCCTAGATGACATGACAATGTCTCATGAATGCTTGTTTCATGAATCTGCGCTGGGAAGGCCCAAAGGTCAGTGGTAGAAGCTAGAAAGTCTGTGCCAGCAGGATGAAGGATCTGTGCTAGCAGATCGAAGGATATGCACAGGAGCCAGGAAGCGATGTCCAAAGTAAGAACCAGAGTTCCCCTGAAAGGTACCACAGCCATCCTCAGCAACAGTGAGGTCCTGAGCTCCTCCAGTGATCAGGACAGCAGAGTTCCCATCAGGAAAGCCAACATGACGAGCTTCTCCAGGAGACTGAGCAGTGCACCATCTTTCCCTCTAAAGCCAGGAACTTATGCTCAGAATGAGGACCAGAGCTCCCACAAAGTGAACCAAAGACATTTCAACAACAACAATATCCCGAGCTCTTTGGAGGATGAAAACAGCCAAGTTCATCAGGAAAGCCAGCATGACAAGCTCTTCCAAGAAAATCAACAGCTCCTTATAGCTTCTCTCCACTTTCAACAAGCTCCCAACAGTTTCTCCCAGCTCCCAACAGCCTCTACCATCTTCTCCCATTCTGCCTCTTAAGTTACTGACAACAATTCTCAGGTGGGGCTCCCACACCCAGCCCCATTCTGGTTAAGTTCAACTGGGTGTTACAAATTGACCGCCAGTTGTTAATCCACAACAGGGACCATGTGTACACTGACTGCATGCCCTGACCTGGTGTTACAAAGGATGTGGGGAAACAAACACCCTCTATGAGGGAAATGGTCCTGCAAGCAAAGGAATGGTTCTTGGGGGCCAGGTAAAAGGATCCAGGAGATGGCATTACCCGATGCCTCAGAGTCACATTTTGGATAATAACTGGTGACAATAGGGATGAGAAGCAAGGTGGATTTACACTTAAGGATTACATTTACATTTACATTTAAGTCTGTGGTAAGAGTCGGCATTGCACCTGATATACAGATCACATATGATTACTGCATAGAACATTTTGCCTTTTCTCTACCAGCACCAGTTCTTTGCTTTACTCATTTCACATTGGCATACGTCTCCCTTTTCACCTTTATATGGTAAAAATACTTACTCTTTATCATATATGTTACAACAATTGCCTGCTAGTTTTTAGTTTTCATTTTATTTGAAGTTCTTCTTAGTATAAAACTTTTAAATATGTATAGGACAAACTACCAGTTTTTAATTTTCATAGTTCTGTTTTCTGTTGCTATACTATAATTTTTAAACATAAAATTTCTTACTACTTTTCATCTAGATATATTTTCCTGGTTTCCTTTACAACATTGTGGTGGTCAAATTTTATACTTAATTCTGTGGTCCTATTCCTTGCACTCTGATTGGTTGTTAGATCTGTACCTATATGATGCTCATGTACATTATAGTTTATAAGAAAACTTTAGATTCTTTATTTTAAAGAGAATTTTAAAAAGAGCAGTAGCAAAATGTCAACAACATAGACAAAAACAAAGCAAAGCAAAAAGAATAAGAATGATACAAGTTTCAGAACAAAATGATAGGGATTAACAATGGTTGTTATATTACATATTTTGATCTTCATTGAAGTTGATCAGATTACTAGATGTAAGGATGCAAGATTAATCAAACCATCAAAGAGAATAAAAAATAAAAACAAAAAAATTATAAATGATACAGAATTTCAACAAACAAGATGATAGAAATTCAACAGTGGGTGTTACATTGCAGATTGTGGCCTTCAAATTAGTTGTTCAGATTACCAGATATAAGCATGCAACATTGGTCAAAAAAATAAATAAAACATTAACTGTTCCTTTCAGTAAACCATTAGACTTCAGCAGTACAGTTATCGCAGTGATCCTTCTATATACATGTATATTTTTCCCTTCCTTCTTTCTTTCCTTTTCTCCTTTCCCTCATCCCAGTTGTTTCCTCTTTTGAGCAATTTGTTTCCCTTTCCCAACACCTTTTGTGCATTTTGGGTTCCACTTACTTTTTCATGTTCTTACACTAGGGAGACAACATAATGTCTACACATGTGGGTCTGATTTTTTTAACTTATGAGTATGGTCTCTATTTGCATCCATTTACCTATAAAAGCCTTGAGTTTATCTTTTTCATAGCTGAGTAATGCTCCATTGTATAAAAATACCACAACTTTTTTATTCATTCCTCAGTTGAGAGCATTTGAGTTGTTTCCAAGATGTAGCTATGACAAATTGTGCCGCTATAAACATGGGTACACATATATCGCTGTGGTATGATGTTTTCAATTCTTCCAGGAAAATACCCAGAAGGTGAATAGCTGGGTTAAGTGGAACCTCTAATCCTAGTTTTGTAAAGAATCTCTACCCTGATTTCCACAGTGGTTTCAACAGTCTACACTCCCCCCAGCAGTGAAGAAATGTTCCTTTTTCCCCCACAGCCTCTCCAACATTTGTTATTGGTTGATTTCTTAATGATAGCCATTCTTTCTGGGGTGAGATGGAATCTCAGTGTTGTTTTCATTTGCATTTCTCAAATAACCAATGATGTTGAACATTTTTCGTATATTTATTTGCCATTAGTATTTCTTCATCTGAGAAGTGTGTATTCATCTTAGATGCCCATTTTTAGATTGAGTCTTTGAATTTGGGGGGGTCTGATATTTTAAATTCTTTATATGTTCTAGATAGAAGTTCTTTGTCTGAGGGGCAATTTGCTAAAATTTTTTCCCAATTCATGGGTTTTCTTTTTACTCTGTTGGTGACTTCTTTTGGTATGCAAAATCTTTTCAACAAGATGAGATCCCAGTTTTTGATTCTTTGAAGTATTTCCCTTGAAGTTTGGTTTTTGTTCATAAACTTTATGCCTACCCCCTATGTTTTCAAGATTTCTACCTACTTTTTCTTCCAGTAGATTTAGTGTTTGTGTTTTAATATTTAGATCTTTGATCCATTTTGACTTTAGTTTAGTGCACAGTGATAGACATGGGTCTAGTTTTAGTCTTTGGCATGTGGAGATTCTTGTTCTTTGAAAGAGAATATGCAGAAATTACAGGGATATAACATCAACTCTAAAATTCTATGTTTTCTTGGTAAGAACTGGGTCACATCTCTGCCCCAAACAATTGCTAACTGAGTGCTCAGGTATGCAGGAAAAGAGAATATTTTTGTAGAATCCACTGAGCCATTCTACTACATATGAGAAAATGGTGTGAATCTGTCTACAGAAAGAAGCACAGAATTTACTAAGAATTTCTCCTGAATGGGATTATTTTAAGTTAAACGTGTTTTCTGACTGTGTTTAGCTTACTTTGAAAAGTACTTTAAAACACACACAATAAAAGGAAATGTTTGCATCTAGAAAGAAATTTAAGGTTCTTTGTACTTTATGTTTCTTTTCACTCCTCTATATTTCTTTTCAGATTTACAATCAATGACAGGACCCTGGGCCGGATTGTCACAATAGCAGAGCCATTCAACACAGAATTACAGCTCTGGGAGGTATGAAGAGAATTCCTCTACACTTGTCTAGAAGGAAACATATCAAATTTATTTCTCAAACAGAAATGCTGTTTACTACATTCAGATCAAAGAAGACAATGAGAAACAAATCATTCTTTTATCCTATAAAGATATGCCTATTGTTTCTAAACTGAAAAAAAAAAAACAAAAACAAAACAAAACAAACAAAAAAAAACCTCAAATGGGCAAGAAACAAAATTTTAGAGCTGGGAAAGGTGAAAGGTTAGGGATGCTTGGAGACTGTTTGGTGTGCCAAAGCATGAACACTATGTCTCCCCTTGCTTGGTAATTGTAACTCTGGAATAAGCTCAAGATTTGATTCCACTCAAATTTTGGAATTTCCCAACAAATTTCAAACCTGATTTCCTGGGAAGGAAAGATATCCATTTATGATGGACAAATAGAGTACATGAAATTTTGGTATGGGTTAGATATTGAAATATTAAGATTCTTGCATCTGTGAAGAAATAAAATAATTGTTATTTCTGTAACTGGCAATTAATACTATGCTTGAGTTTGAAAAGAGTTTTGGAGGACAAAAAGGGGGGCAGAACAAGTGGAACAAAGTTTTAAATTCATCTTTAATAAATGAACTGGAATATTAAAATACTCCAGGCTCCTAGGAAGAAAATGTAGACTAAACCATCATCCCACGGACCCGGTTTTCTAGGGAACACAGAGGACATAGGGAAATAGAAGCAAAAATGGGCATGCCAGACACCAGCATTCTGATTTCTCACTGGTGAGAGCTTCCATGAGATTGACGAGCTGTTATGGCATCCAACACAATTACTAACCTGAGACACGGGCTCCATCTGAATGTTACACCAGGAAGCACATCTCGGTGTTGTGTGGGGATACTGATTTTCCATGTGAAAAAGCAATAGTTCTACTTTATAAGTCAAATTCTTGAAGATAAATAATTTGGTTTAAAACAACATTCTTAATTATTTCCCTCTCTTTTCTAGATGAAGAGCTTTTTTGCAAAATATTCAGAAGCTGGAGCAGGAGAACAACCTAGGCAGCAAGTCCTGGAAACCGTGGAAAACAATATTGAGTGGCTAAAGCAAAATAGAAATGCCATAAGAGAGTGGTTTTTTGATTTACCAAAGAACGGTTAATGTGTCAGATGTCATGTTTTTAATTTTGTGAATCTGTAGTTTCTCCTATGAAGCAAAAACATTTAATATCTAATTTAGCAACACTGCAGAGGGAGCCTGATAAATGATGCTGCTTTTACTAAGTGCTACGCTGATGTCTGGCAAAGCTTTTAAATTGTTCTTCTTTGTTTATGAAGGAAGATACTAATGGAGTATTTAATATACTCAGGGATTTCTTCTAAGTGTACTTCATAGGAGATTCTTTACAAACTGAAGAGAATTTAATAGTCATTTTAATGTCTTTAAATATCATTCTTTGTATCTTAAATCTGTGAAAATAGAACAATTTGGTCTTAGCTTTACATTTTCAGTACCAAAGAAACACCACTTAATCTTCTCTCTTGATTGATTTTTAAAGTTTAAATACCAGTACTTGAGGGACATATTACCATCTTAATCTTTATTTTATTATTCTGAATTACACAGACCTAATATCATTTTATTCACATATTTCTTACTACTTTAAATCCTACCAAAGTAACCTGGGCTTAAGTTTTGCTGGAGGACTGCATGAATTAGCCAAAGAAATGGCTGACTGTTGGCTTTTCTCTTATAAAATCAATAAGGGAACTCTTCATTCTTTTTAAAATAAATCTAAACTACTACCTTGAAAAATATTGTTTTTCAGTGTCACTTTCTCTTAAATAAACATGACAGCAGCATTCCCTAAATAACTTAGTGAGTCACATGTATGATTCAAAAAACTGGCCTTTTTCATTCTTGGGACTTTCTCATCTCACACGGTCCCTTACAAAGCTCCTTCAAATATGCTATGAAATTGGAGGGAATGGAGTGCTTAACTGTGCTCCGTAGATCTTAGAGGAAAAAAACTAAATAATTGGAAACTATTCAGGAAAGAGATGGCAGATCATTCCATAAAGCTGAATGGAATTAGCATGTCACTTTGACCTTGCCTAGCAATCTAAGTGTGAAAATGGAGAAATGCATAGAAGTCTCTAGCATGACTCTGCATATCTGAGGATGTATCTTCTCACAGGTAAGTTTTACATTTAAACCCTTAGATCCACATTCATACAGAATAACACTGATTGAATTAAAATGCATGAATTGATTAAAGACATCAATTTCATAGGAGCTGGTGGCCAGAATAGCTGGAATGTGGCGCTTGATGCCTAACAGATCCACAGAATAAGTCCAATAGACAGAAGAGATAGAAAATTACTGTGTCCCAATCTGCTATATCCAGAGAAGTCTAAATTTATATAGAAATTTCAGATCTATAAGGTAACTTAGGATTGGTGTGATGAGAAAGGAAACCAATGGGTACAAGTGAAATCTTAGATTTGACTTTATTTATACAACCATGTGTCACAGTGATATACTCAGAAACTGTAAACTTTCCTACTCCTGTTTCTTATGACTTCTTAATCCACATAGCTAAACCAGCAAATTCAAATATAGGCAGAGAGCAAAAAATATAAAAACATTTCTATGCAATTTTAAAAAACATTATCTTAAATTATTTCAAAAGCAAAAATGACATAGATATCCTGAATCATCAGGAAAATACCACTCACCTGATAAAGATTATCATAGCTTCAAATTATGAGCCTATTGAGAATAAGCCCCAGAAGCCTCTACACTGTTTCAAGGGGACAAATTCACAAATGAGGCGATTTAGGCTTTTTTGAAGCAAAGTATAAATTTAAGGGGGATGATAAATAAGGCAGATTCCAACTTGTCTCTATGTCATTCTACCTCCTTTCATTTTAAATGTCAAAACAGAACCAATTGCTGGGTTCACTTTACCCCATATGAAAAGAAAGAACTATCTAGATTTCATCACAGTAAGTGCACTAGATTCTTCATCAAATCCTTCTCAAACAGTATCTGGTTTTGTAAATGGCTTCATGCCCACTAGATAGAGCTATGGTTTTGTTACAATTCTCATAAGGGGGAAATTGCTACTGTATGTTACGTCCAAGTCTAGCATTTTTTTGAGTCTAGCATGTGTAGTGAAATATAAGTCAAAGTGATGGATGTCAACTGCAGGCAGAAGTGTCCAGAGTCATCACCTGGCTTGCTCTACTCTGTTCTTCTTCTGCTAGAAGATCCAGCAATGTTCCAGTTAAAGCTTACCCTCTTAGGGTAAGTTCCAGGATTTACAAAAAACACCTGGAGAAGAATTCAGTCAATACACAGTACACTACATTGTGAGTGAGAAATACTCCTTTATTGTTGTTAATCATAAAGATTTTGAGGTTGTCTGCTATTTTGAACATAATCTAGCCTACCCTAATACAAACCACATACTAACATGATGCTATACCATAGTCATTTATGTCTCAGATCTTCTCCTTTCTCTTAGGGGTTGGCAAATTTTGCCAGCCTGTTTCTGTAAGGCCTGAATACAAGCCAAAATAGTTTCTACATTTTTAAATGGTTGGAAGAAATTGGAAGTAGTATAATAGTTCATGACATGAGAACCCTATGAAATTCAAATGTGACTTATTTAAATAAAGTTTTATTGGGAGACACCCACATGTATTCAACTGTTAATTGGCTATGGCTTGCCTTCTTGCTGTAGCAGCAGGGCTGAACTGTTACAGTAAAATCTGACTGCCTGCAAAGTCTGAAATATTTACCATCTGGCCCTCTCCTGAGAAAAACTAAGCAAGTTTATACAGAACAGCGTTTTGCATGGTTCATGTTTTTGTGCACTCAGAGGCATGGCTTTTGCATCAGCTCAGCTCTGGTGAGGACTTCGGGACAGGTGACAGCATAGTATCGTGTGTGACAGAGATCAAGTCACCAGATGAGAGGCCAAAGAGCAGCTCAGGAGTCAGGCTCACTTATAGCAGCTTGCTCTGCCAAGAACTCACTCAGGGCCCTGTGATAGTACACGAACCCTTTCCAAGTGTCTTGTTGCACGGACATAGCAACCTCCCCCCACGTCCACCTCTTCCCAACATCACCACGCTACAGCCCACGCTTTCCACACACAAATCCCTGGGGGTGCTCTGTGTCCAACTTGTTCAAACTATGTCCAAACTCTCCACACGGGGAATTGGGTACTCATATGCCATTCAAAGGGCTTGAGACGTAGGAATTAGAGGGTCAAGGCGAGGCTTCTGGTTTTAAAGTGACAGATCCCTGTCTATTATGGTTTGTATCCAGCTGTCCCCTAAGAGTCTCATATTCTCATGGAGGAGGCTTTTGGACCAAGACTGCACTATAGGAATGCTAAGCTGACTCACTGTTAGGAGGTATAGTTGGAAGGGGGGTCACTGGGATAGCCTGGAAGGGTTTCTTCCTCTCTGCAGGTCCTCCCTTCACCCTCAGCTCCCTGGTTGCCAGGACATGAACAGCTCTCCCCAGACCGCTGGCCGAGCAAGGACTGAAACTTCTAAAACATGAGTCAAAATAAACCTCTCCTCCTTTAAGTTGCAGACTTTGGGTATTTTTTTCCAGTGAAGAGGAAAGTGACCAAGACAGTCTTTCTGATCCAGAGATAATAAACTGCTAAGGTCACCAGGTTGTGAGGCACCTCTTGAGGACCATGCCACCCTGTGCCACAGAGATAAGAAATAGCCAGGGACATGTCATTCAGAGGCTGCTGACTCATTTCTGTCCTCAGAACTCTTCCCCTGCACTCCCATGAAAAAGTTAGGCTCTGCCTCTCCTCCTGTTTCCTTCCAAATCTCATACAAGTACACATCCCAGAGAAATCTAATCACAGGAAACCTGGAAAGTATCACCATCCCAGACCTGTAAGACAGAATGATGGGACATGAACATGGTAAAAAGAGGTCCTGACACTGACGGACGGACGATATCTAGCACCCCTTTAAATCATGCAGTCTAAATTGCGGTTAGGTTTCAAACATTGATGTGCATAGGCGGTAATGTTAATATTTAAGGGCTCATTACTGGAGCATTAGGGCGAGACACTGACCGCTAAAATTAGCCAACTTTTTCTTTACCCTTTTTGTCTCATTCTCCTCCATTTACCCTTTCGGAGGTGGTGGTTACCAGATACCTGAGTTCGACTCCCAGTCCTTCCAGTTCCCTCCCAACACACTTCTTTTTATTTTCATTTGTGTTCTAAAGCCATTTACTAATCTAGGACAAGCATAACATAAAATAAGGTTTACTATACAACAGAAGCATTAGAAGTATTAATTTTGTGGCTCTATGAAAGAAGACCTTATTCAGTTACGATAGTTACCTTATGTGCCAACTTGACTGGGCCCCCCGGTGTCCAAATTAAGAATTACTTCTGAATGTGTCTGTGGGGGAGTTTCCAGAAGTGGTTGTCATCTGAATCAGAGGACTCTGTAAAGAAGACTGCCCGCTCCAGTGTGGTGGTCACCGTCCAGCACCATAAGGGCCTGGGTAGAGCAAAAGATTGGGGGAGAAGACCCCCTTTTCTACCTGGGTGCTCACCCTGAGACAGTTTCTCATCTCATCTTCTGCTGTCTTTGCACTTAAATTAACACCATCAGTTCTTCTGATTCTCAGACCTTCAAACTTGGGCTGATTTTCACCAACTTTCCCGCGTTTCCAGCTTACAGAGGCTATTTGTGAGACTTTTCAGTCTTGGTGAGACTTTCAGTCTCTCAACACGAGCCAGTTCCCCATAATAAATCTCCTTTTCACACATCTTCATAAATAACATGAGAATAACATTGGAGAGAAAAGATGGAAATACAGGAAGGGACAATATTTTTTTTAACATGGAACGCTTCACAAATTTTGCATGTCATCCTTGCACAGGGGCCACGCTAATCTCTGTATAATTCCAATTTTTTTTTCTTGTTTTTTTTTCTGGTACCGTGAATCGAACTCAAGACCTTGCACTTGCCAGGCAGGCACTGTGCCGCTGAGCTAAATCCCCAGTCCCTAATTCCAATTTTAGTATATGTGCTGCCCAAGGGAGAACAGGAAAATATTTTTAAAATGAAGCAAAACACTGTAATCCCAGCACTCAGGAAGCTGTGACAGGAGAATCGCCGTGAGTTCAAGGCTAGCCTGGGTTATATAGTGAGCTCACAGCCAGCCTGAACTACAAAGCAAGACCTTGTCTCAAAAAAATGGAGCAAGACAAAGCACACTGCCTAAAGCATACTGGTTAGTTAATTGAGCCATGTTTCATAATAAATTATGCATTTAAATGCCTGGGGAGAATTCTAATTTTTATGACAAGTACCAATAAAAAATTGATATCATATTACTTTCATATGAGAAAGAAAAAGGTTTAAACTGCAAAGCCTCATTGTATATCCTCAAATCCTCATTCTTTTCTGAAATGTACATACATGTCTAATTAAAAGAACACCATGATTCTAAGGTGGAATAAGGTCCAGAGATAAGAATGAGGATGAAAACTTAGAACACTTTCCTTCCTCTGTACAGGTAATTGTCTAACCAGGATTCCTCTCAGTCAGAGTTGCTCTCTTTATTCCTCTCCTAATGCCTTCTTTCCTATAAGCAAAGAATAATTGTTATAAGGGACTGTCTCTCGCTGCAAGTATTGACCACTGCCCTCAGCAACAGCTTGATACACGTCCTTCTCAAGTGCACGGGCAACCTTCTCTCATTGGCCTTAGGGTGCATCTTTATTTGACTTCAGAAATCACTGCACTAGTAAGTCTGTCTTCTCTCTCTTACATCTTTCTTCAGTGTTTCCTTCTCTTCTCTTTGCATCAGTAGAGAAACATGTTTCTTGTTTCCCTATAAGAAATAAAAACCTACAGTGGCCCATTTTCAAGCATGTATTTAAGAAGACCCTAAGTGAATGGGACCTTGAAGGAGATAGAAAAATAGTAAGACAGCCACATTTGTAGAATGTAGGTGTGAATATAGAAAGTGAGAAGAAAAGCATATTCTTTTAGCTAAGCCTAAGAAGAAACATTGTAGTTGCATATCTGCAAGGTCACATAGAATGTTTAAACAAGAACATCTGCTTCTTGCAAAGAATAGACAGTGTTATGAAGAAATCCAAACTCAGATTGGGTGGGAGACTGGGTAACCCTTAGATGATGTCTGGGGAGACTGTGCATCCCTAGTACTCAGCCAGTGAGGAAAAGGAGAAAGAGCCCTGCGTGCTAGGATTAAACTGCTCACAGTGACCACACCCAGCCTTGGAAGGCAGAATTAAAGCCTTGCCTTCACTGTTCTTTTTGCCACCACTGAGTCCATTCTTGGGGTCTGGGCAAGCAACCCCACTTCTCACACCTGAAAGGACAACAGGACTCAGCAAACCAACCATCCTTTCCTGATCTCATTTCCAGGTCTCCCCTTATCTTTACTGCAATTTTCTCTCAAGAGTTGTACAGGTTCATCTAAAATCTCATCATCTTTGCTGGTGTACCAAAACTCCAACTGCTGAGGTCACCTTTTAAAATCCAGTAGTCAAGGGCTGGGGATGTAGCTCAGGGGCACAGTGTCTGCCTGGCAAGCGTGAGGTCATGAATTCGATTTCCAGCACCACAAAATAAATAAATAAATAAATAAAATCCAGTAGTCAATTCCCAAAGCAATTGTACAGGACATCAAGATATCACCACTCACATTAGAGCTTACTGATATCTGGCTTATCTAAAGTCAAATTTAGAATAGACAAATGAAATACACTATGTTCTAAAATCTCTCTTAAATATTATTTTCAATGGAGTTTGGGTAAGTTTTATTAGAACACAAGTGAGTTTGAATCTAGGTGTTCTCTCTTCCTGCTCTACTAAGCAGACAACTTGAGGGAAATATTGATGTACTCTTAATAAATGTGAAAGGCTGCTGTCTCAATAGAATATACTCCAAAAGTAGAACCCTGTGCAAAGGTAAGATTTTCCCCCATGAATAACTTTGCATCCATGTACCCTAACACTCACGCCAACTGTTAAGATTCCAAAAATTACAGGGCGCAGGGTGGCGCCAGTTTTTAAGTCTATAAAGGTTTTAGGAAAATATCACCAAGCTTCTTCCTCAGCCATCTTCCTTTAAAGGGAAAAAATAAAACAACTTGATAAAGTAATACAAAAATCTATGATTTTAATCAATATATCTTTGCAATTAACACTTCCAAGATGAATTGAACCATGTATTTTAATTGGGAGGATCTATGTCAAAATTATAACAATGATTATGCCTGAGTGGTATAACTGATCCTTATCCAAGGAGTTAAAGGTCTAGATCTAGGAATCAATAAAAGCTAAATTAATTCTATGCACTTTGTAAAAGATTTATCTGCAACACCATAATAAGGAGAGTCCGTGTTACAAGTTTTTGGCAAAGTCCAAACTTGAAGTTTATTTTTAAAGGTAAAATGTAAAAATTTAGGCAGCGGACCTGGAAAGCTGACAGATTCATAACTTGAGGTAAGTAAAGAACTGCACTTTTTCCCCTCCCTCCTCTCTCTCCTTTCCTTCTTCTTTCCTTCCTTCCTTCCTTCCTTCCTTCCTTCCTTCCTTCCTTCCTTCGAACATAAAGTGATAAACTGCTGTTGCTCCAGCTAAGATTAGTCAATGACTGTACATTTTGAAACCATATCAAAATTTAAACTTTCAAATCAAATATATAATCATAAAATTATAGTGGAACAGAGCAACATTTGACAGCAACATTAGAAATAGTTGGCTTTTATTTATAAAGCTCAGAATAGGAGTTGTTAATAAGACTATTATTTGAATATAAATCACCAAATTTATACAAGTAACAATGTCCTAGAATATGCCTTAAATCCTGATGTGAACTAAATTTTCACATAATTATATATATTTTTTTTATGTTTGTGATACAAGAAAGGGATACTTTATTTGGGGGCAATAAAAAATAAAGCTTCTGTATGAGAAGAGTGATGTGGATGCTTTGATTCCATGTGGCACCGCACACAGAGGAGCATGATTTATACCTTGTTTGATTAATTATAGATCTTTTTCAAATAAGACACCATCAGTAACAAGAAATTATAAAATTCTAATCCAATGGTAGAGTTATCCAAAGAAAAATTGGAGAATCAGAATCTTGATGCAAATGTCCTGAGTCTCTCTGGCGCTTGTGTGGCTGAAACCCTTCGTCTTCTTCCTCCTCAGAGCCCAGGACTGAACCTCTGCCTGAATCCTGAGGCATCCTTCAGAGTGGGGAGCTACCTTTCCGTTCAGCAGAAGTCCTTGCCTTCCTCTTCCTTTGCTGGCTTCTTTTCTCCTGTGGAGCAGGAACTGGGCATGCATGGCTCACCCGCCCTTCCTTCTTCTTCCAGGTATCCACCTGTTTAAAAGTGTGCTCTCTGATATGGTTTTAGCGAAGAAGCAAACTTAGCAACAAAGGCTCTCTGTGTGGTAGGGGAAGAGGGGAGAAAGCTGTCTGAGGAGACTGTGGCAACAGGATGGTAAGTCTGTAATTCTTCAGCTTCCTTGTTATTGCCATGCACTATTTGTAATAAGTCCTTATTTATCTCTCTGGAAATTCTGCTGTGGGAGAAGGAGAGGAGAGGAAACATAAAAATGATAGATACATTGAAAACTAACACCAGTTTGGATTTCCTTCTAAAACTGTACAAGCCCATATTTGCTCAGTTACTTCAGCTAAATAGTGCGCAATGCAGGATTTTTGGATAAAGGTAGGATTGTTTGACTAGCATTGCTCAGAAATAGTCTCAATTTTCCATTATATGCCTCTGTAGACACATCTTTAAGAGTATATTCGTGAAGAATTTGTTAGCCTTAAGCTAATATTTGAGTAACAGAAGTTGGCCTTAATCAGTAGTTACAAGAATTGGAAAAATCCTAACAGACATAGGGCTTAAGCTTTACCTTGAAGGACAGGAGTTTATGGCTAGAAGGAAACACCAAAGGAGGGAAAGAGATTGAAGTTTTTTGTAAATTTACACACATAGAGAGAGTGAGGAGCAAGAACCACAGTGCAGAAATGTGCACCTGAATTGGCACAGTAAGACAGAGAATGTGTGAAGTCTTGAGATCTAACCTAAAGCATTTATCCTGGGGGATAATTAAGGGACCACTAAAAAATCTTGGAACATAACAATAATATTGAAAATAAAGACCAGAAAGGCCACTTTTATTTATTTTAAATTGCAAGCAGAATACTAGAAGCAGGAATTCTGAGGTGATGAGCGTCTCAGCAAACCTCCATCTCCTACGTCTCAACACCCATGTAAAGCAAGAGTGGTTTGGTGTTCAGCCTCCAGTTGGATTCCACTGTTCACTTTCCCATTCACTGCTGCAGGACTCCTGCATCTGAAAAGCTTCTTGCAAATGTGACACGGACTTATTAATCACTAACTCAAGAGGCATTTTTTCCATTTCTTATCTAACCTGAGCAATCATTAACAACCAAGGTGAGTAAGCCTTTCCCTCCTCCTGCCTTGCTGGGCTGCTCTAACAAAGCACTACAACCTCAGCGGCTGAAATAAGGGACAAGTATTTTCTTATGTTTCTGGAGGCTCGAGATCTGAAGACGAAGTGTAGGGTATGTGGGTTCCTTCTGGGGCTATGAGGGAAGGACCCACTCCAGGCCCTTTTCTTGGCTTAGTGATGGCTGTCTCCATGCTCACATGACAGTCACCTTGCATGTGCCTCTCTGGGTCCAAGTGTTGCCTTTTTTAAGGACATTGGTCACAATGGATTAGGGTCCACCCTAATGATCTCACTGTAACTTGACTGCATCTCTGAAGACCCCATCTCTAAATAAGGTCATATTCTGAGATGCTGAGGGTTGACACAGTGGAAGGTGTTGATCCAGTGAGAGTTCATTTTTATAACACACCACTCTGTAGATAATTTGTTAATCCATTACTCCACAAGTAGATTAGTCATTTGGAAGGATCCAATCATCTCCTAAAAGTACCACTTCTAAATGCTATTAAAGTAAGAACTTTAGGGTTACATTTCCAAAACATAACATCTGGGGAATATATTTAAATCACAGTAAAACAGATATAAATGAACAATTATATAAATTAATGGAGGACACATTATCTCTTATGTAGAAGTTTGTTCCCTCAAGGAAGTGCAACATCCCCCCAGCCTCCTCAAATCTGAACTACAAACAGTGACTTCCTCCCTAAGGATACAGTAAGCAAAGGGAGAGAAGAGATCACTGTCAAATGCAGAACCTGAAGAAACACTATGTCAGCTAGGTGGTCAGGTCAACATCAAAAGTGATAAACCATATCTTGTAATATGTACCCTTGGTGGGGTGTCTGAGGCTGACTCTTAGCTCCTCTGGCCATCCTGCCCAGACAGTAACTCCAAGGTAATCATGAAAAAAAGTCAGAAAAGTCACAACTAAGGGCCATTCTATAACACCTGACCAGTATCAAAACTGTCAAGGCCATCAAAAATAGTGACAGTCTGAAAAACTGTTCCAACTAAGAGGAGCTTAGGTTCCATGATAAACTAGATGCAATGTGCTGGGCACGGTGGCACATGCCTGTAGTCCCAGCACTCGGGAGGCTGAGGCAAGAGGATCGTTGCAAATTTGAGACCAACCTGGGCTACAAAGTGAGCTCATGGTCAGCCTGAACTGCATAGCAAGACCCTGTCTCAAAAAGACCAAAAAAAAGAACTAGATGCAATGTATCCTAGTCAAGATCCTACACAGAAAAAGGACATTAGGTGAAAACCAAGAATAAAGTATTAATTCAAGCTAATAAAAATAAAATGTAGTAAGTACTTATTACATACTGCTCTGTATTCCTGAATAGCACCTTTCTCTTTCTGAACTTCATTTAGTACCAAGGCTTAAAGACAGTGGGCTTTGGCACCAAGACCTGATCCTGACCTGATCTTGGCTTTACCCTTTGGTAACTACTGGCCCTGAAGAAGATACTTCCAATTTTACTGAGCCTCTCTGTTCATTTTAAAGAGGTGATTATATCTGCTTCATAGGCACTAAATAATAGTGCATGAAACACCTACTGCAGTATTTGGCGCACAACAGAGGTTCCAAGATGTCAGAGCCTACACCCTCCTGTAGTTACAATGAGACGTGCGAGTCCTAAAAGCCAGGTCCTGTGCGTGTCGTGTAAAAATGGTGAACGTTTACTGTACGTCTCATGTTGTAGATTAATACTTTGCCGTCTGACACTTAAGCAGTGGGTATCACTTGTCAGAAATTAAAATATGTTCACTGCGGTATGCCTTTGATAAGAGTTAGGGCCCCTATCAACTATAGGAACTTTTCATAAATCTTCACCTTGTGCTCATCCTGTGTTTGCTTATTTGAGATCTAATTATATCTTGCCTATTTGAAAAATCCTTTCTGAATATCCCTTATTTTATTAAAATGGGAATGGAGAAAAAGACAGCGACCATTTAATTCACTACAACGTTTAATAAGAAAAGCAATAGACATGGTTATGGTCATGAATTGTCACTTAATTAAAAAAAAGCCTTTTTTTTGAATAGCAAAAAAGGAAATGTAGTAACACCAGCCCCTAACACCCTCAGTATGTACACTGTACTATTCTGAAATACATAAGCATAAACCAAAAGTAAAGGAGACATTGTCTTTTATTTGGATGTCAACAAAATCAAAGAAAATTGGTACCATCAAAAAAAGAAAAAAAAAAAAGAAAGAAAGAAAAGAAAAGAAAGAAAAGGCTACTAGGGAAAAACACTGAAATGTAAATAACAAAGTAATGAAACTTCCAAAATAATTTCCAGTTGTTTATTGCTTGCAGGGAAGAAAAATTCTCTCATTGGATTAGTCCTCACATAGTGAGAATTAGGAGCAGCCTCTAGTGGCAGATAAAGAGTTTACAGAGTGGCCTTGCGGAAACCAAACCGCCTTAAATTTCTTTTCCTAGTTGGCTTTGAGCTTGCTAATCAGCTTTAGCAACTATGCATAATTTCACCGGAGTGTCCTTAATTGAACTGCTATTTTATTCGTGTTTTCTTATACGTCATTTTAAAAGCTACTCCAGATCCTTTGTAGACAGGGATGGGCTAGTAACTCAAAGCGCTGTGGTCTGAATCATAGTGAGGTGGGGTGAGGGAAAATTTTATTTTAAGGAACAAACGATGGACTCTAGCCTGCGCGAGGGCAGACAGTTTTGATGATCAGAATTCAGTTCTTGACCTTACCCATCCCCTTAGGCCAGGAGAAGCCTTGCGTGGAGCCGGCCGGGCTGCACCTCTCAGGCAGCGTAGGGCCAGGGCGAAGCGGGCTCCATCCCCAACACAAGGCCCAACAGAAGAAAGCAACGCCTTTCCCCAGCATCGCTGGTATCAAACGAGGACTTTCTCCCTTTAAGCTTGCTTCTTCTTCGGAATTTTATCACGTCAGCCCTTGCATTCTTGCCCATTATGAAATTAAAAATGAATGGATGAATAAAAAGTTCTTTCTCATCAGTGATTGCTGCGAAGGCCTTGATGTTACCTTAGGAATAAACCTAAACTATAAAGCTGAGGCGCCCTGTGAGCAAGGCTGGGGATCCTTAATGCTCCATTGGGGTGCAGACAATCCCTAACCCTAACCCTGGCCCCAGCCCTAACCCCTAACCCCAACCCCAACCCCAACCCCAACCCCAGCTCCAGGCCTAACCCGCCCTCCGCCGGGCTCCACCCGCCGGATAGACCGGCCAGGCGAGCACCGGGAGTTGAGGAAGTGTCGCTGGAATCGGGCTGAAAACTGAGACCCGGCCACCGCGCTCTACCTGGCTCCCCAGGCCTCCCCCTGGCTCATCCGGCGCGGTAATCGCGAAGGGCGCGCACTCGGCACTGCGTGAAATCCTCAATGGGTCCCATCCGATTCAGGGCGGACGGGGCTGGGGTCGCCGGTCCAGGGCAGCTCCCTCTCCGCTGGGGCACCAGATGCGCGCGCACGCGCGGCCCCAGCATAGCTCAGAGCCTCCGCGGTTGGGATCCCCGGCTCGGGCACGGGGCGGAGCCTGGGGGACGCGCGGCCCGGAGCGGCAGGAGCGGAGCCCACCCACTGCGCGCGCGGGACCTGTGCGCCTCGGCCGCGCGGCTCGGGCTTGGTGCCCCTGCCCCCGCCCAGGCGGCCCAGCCGACAGGAGCCGCCTTGCACCTGGCTGCAGACTGCTCCCTGTTGCTTCACTTGACAAAGAAGGCTGCAGGAAAAAACAGAATTTTTAATCCTGGAGTGGCCTCTAGGTCTCATGAGTTCCTCCTCATATTACTTCCAGGGCGAACGAAGTCTAAAACAGTATTACCTGCTCTCGTGTAATTAATATAATCATTTAATTTGTTAGGGTTTCTTTGCTTGTCTTAGGTGCTTTCAAGCAAATTAATCTAGATGAAATTTTATTATATTTTGTTTATTAAAAGCTCCTACCTCTTCACAAGGTGCTGCCGTGAGGAATTAATATTTGCTAAGCACTTGGAAGTGAAAACTGCAGACAACTCGATGGAATTATTCTATTATTATTTACCCAGAAAAACAATAACTTGATAGGACCGGTATCTCAGGCCATCTGCTGCGTTAGCTGAAATTACACTGTGGAAAGATTTTGCCTGCCCGGCCAAGTGGTGAAGTGCAGGAATAATTATCTAAGAAGGTTGAATTCCTCAGAAAATGGAAAAATGTGTCCTCTGCCTGATTTGGTCTTGTTTTTGCTCTATTATTTTTTTGTTACATTTTATTATATAAATGGACAGATATTCCATTTTAATTTGTCCATCCTGCGATTGTGATGGATTGTTTTAAGGTCATGCCTGCCTTAACAGACTGTGTTAAATAGTTCTTTACCTTTCACAGGAGCCTATTTCCCTTCATGTTCATGTGTTGTAATATAAATTTAAATAAACTACAAAGGATTTCGAATGCTTCTACATCTTCCACTGGTTGCACACTATTTCTGACTAGCAGATAGGACTCAAGTTGATAGTACCTAAGTTTTTGGAGGAATACGGTGACCTGAGTAAAGACAGACGTTACTTCTAAGATTAGATTTTTGGTTAAACTTATTTCCACCAGAAATTTAATCTTAATTTTTAGGATAGTTGTTTTAATTCCTTCTTTACTTTCCTCATACTACCAATTGTATATCAAAAATAATGCCGTTTTATCAACAAATTATTTTTAACACAGGATTTTAAAATGTGATTCTAATCAATCATACTGAAACTTCTCTTTCAGAAGATAGATATTACAGAAAAGGTAATATCAAAAGTTGAGCCTGGTGAGATAAGCCTGTAATTGCAGCATTTGGGAGGCTGAGGGGGGAGGATTTTGAGTTCAAAACCAGCCTGTGCTATATAGTGAGATCTCTTCTCAAAAACAAACAAACAAACAATGTAATATCACAAAAGTTGGCCAGACTACTATCACTAGTAATCTATCTCATCATTTATATAACATTACATGATTTGGTGCCAGATTGCTAAAAAGTGAAGTGATGTTGTAAATTCACTAGAGGGAGCAGTTCTTTTTAGTCAATTGGTGATACTTAGCTCTAAATTTTTAGTTTTCCTGGAATAAACTTAAACATTTAACATAAGTTGAGAATAAGAATGTACAGGATACATGAGAACTCAGTGAAATTGTGTGGTCTTTTTAAACATTCTTTAGACATGTTCCTAAAATAACACGAAGAAAAGAGCTTGAAAATATGAAATAGAGTAATTCCAAGGTCATGATACTTCAGCTATCGGTCAGCTTTTCCCATTTGTCTTCATTTTCATACATTTGTATTTTCAGGTAAGGAATTACTGCCCACCATAAGTGACTCTGTATCTAACCCATCGAAGTGCACAGGGATGATAGCCAGTTTCAAGGGCAAACACAAATAAACTCAATCTAGTAAAACAACCTCAGTGACAGATGTTCAGATCTATTCTTATTTCTGCTATATATTCTTATTCTTATAATTGATTAGAGCTGCTTGTTAGATATTTTAGAACTACATTTTTAAATCCTGTACTGGAAGATACATTCTTACTGTTAGCTGTGTGTGACTTACCCCAACAGTTCATTTAGAGCTGTGTCTTGTTTGCTATATTTTATTACCTGGATTATAAGCCAGAAAAATAATATTTAAGCAAAAATTAATATGAAGTTGATAGATAATGTTAAAATTATGGTGAATTGTACAAATTTTCATTGCTTGTTAAGTGTTAACATTTAAAGATACAGATTGGCCCCATGGAAGTAAAATAAAATATGAATTTTTATTATTGAATTAATGCCAAATTAAATAATATGAAAGAGGATATAGTTCCACAAATTACAGTTTTACTTTATTTTTGAAGGAGCTTATTTGATACATATAGAGTGAATTTCTCTCTGGTGCAGGATACTGGTAAGATCTGATAATGCAAAGATAAATAAGATCTAACTAGGACCACAATTTAGTGATTCATTCAAATTAAAAATTATTTTCCAATAATTTAATTGTGTTCATGTGTGGGAAAAATGCTATGTATTTAAAAACCTCATCAAGTCCCTTACTAAAAGGAGAGGCATTTCTTGTTTTGTTTTGTTTTTTTAAAGTTACTGGCAGTTTAAAGAATTTAAACTGGAAAAGGTCAGAGTTTAAAGAAAGTTTAAAAATCTTCCAATATATTGGACATGCTTAGAATATAAATTGTCGGTGGTTGACATTTCCAAATCAAGTATTTCTTAGTATTTATTTGTACCTAACTCCAAACTGCAGTCCCCAAATTGTAAGCACTCCTCAAAACACTAGAGAGAAGAAAGCAGTCTGGATACCTGTGCTTTTGTACAGATGGTTTTGATCTTGTTTTTACCGTGGAATGAAGAAAGAGGACAAAGGAACTTGCTCAGGTGACAGGTGAATCCCTTAGTACTAATGTCTTCCACACTAAATCCTTCTTCTGTTCTCATTAAACCATGTAAAATAGTATATAGTTCCACAGTGTCATAATACACTGAGCAAACCATAGGCATTTATGAGATTTAGTGATATATCAAAGTATCTGTGAAATTGTATTCCAGAATTGGAGATGTATATTCTGTGTTGCACTGATAGCACCATTTCAAATGTTTTTGCTATTTGAATAAAAGTGTAAATATCAGCCCACAGAGGAAAAGCCGTGCCTGAGGATAATTGGAGATGGATTAATTTTCTTTTGTCAAGCTCTGAAAATTCACTTTAAGCAATAATTTAAAGGAAAAGAATATAGAACAATTGTAAATGTTCCACATACCAATGACAGTGAGATGTTTTGATTGGCATATAACGTATAGAGACAGTTGACAAAGTAGGAATGCAGATATCTTACATTATAAAATGTATTTTCTTTTATAATTAAGGGACTAGATCCCATTGTTGAAAACATGTACATAACAATAAAAATTACCCTCAAAAACTGCATTCTAGAAATACTTTACTTACTTTATCCTACGCGTTCTTAAAACTAAATCTTTAAGCATAGTTTAACAGTAACTTTAGAACTTAAAAGAATTAGCCAAGTAGAGAACAAAATGTTAATTTTTCAAAATTTTAAACATTTAACAAAGAATCACATGTAGCCATCCAAAATACAAATTGGTTACTCTTGTCATTATTAGAAATCTATTTACTTTCCAGATTTTCCAGATTGTAAAGCTGGACCATTAAAGTTTTTAGAGAAACTGAATTTAATTGCAGTGCACATTGAAAATGAAGGTTCTTCCATTCTTCTTAACGATGATGAAGATTACTGCATTTTACCACTGCAAGGACATGAATCTCTACCTGTTTGGAAATCCTTGGCCCTTGGCTTTTGTGTGTTTGCAGTTTATAAATGTTAATCCCAGTGAATTCCACGGACTGGGGAAGGCTCATAGGCTAGGAGCATGCTTTGTAAGAAGTGAGAAAAGCAGACCTTTCCCCCTCAGTTGTATCGCCAAGAATTTAAGAACTTTGAACTATAATCTAAGAATCTTGGCATAGTAACTAATATTTTAAAGGGCAAATATCTCCGTTAGAATGTTGATGTATTCATGCATAATTTGCCTAATAGTTTTTTTTTACTCAATCTATACTGGTAATATAAAACAAAAATAGTGATGATGGAAAAAATAGCTTGGAGGAGTAATGATAAGATGAGGTTTTGAACACAAGATTTTTTCCAGGACAGCATTTTGAGAATGGGTTTGTATGTGGGTCATTTTCTTGAGGAAGAGCTCAGCACACAGACCTCTATAAAGCTATAAGGTTAAACCATAACAAGAGTTTGCTTCAGACTTAAAAATCAGTATTTTAAGATACATTATTCTAGTGAAAATTTGGTTAATAGCTAAATAAATTTTAAATGTGAAACTTTAAAAAAACAGTTCACAATTAGGCTCTTTATCTTGAAACACAACAGAAAATAAATCAAGGTTCTATATAGATATGTTTCTAAATTTGCAGCTGGGAAAACAAAAAAGATCCTTAACTGTCGAGACGATTGGTAAAAGACTCTGGATTTGTTTTCCTTGTTTCTGTTTAAAGAAATATTATCACACTAATCAAAGTTAACTTTAAGTCTCATGAGGTTTTCCTAAGCCACAAGGCTCTTGCTTTAAGATGAAACCAAATTTCAAGCTGAGTCTTAGCTTCAAAAAAATAAATCTCTCCTAAAGAGACTTTTTTGGGGACAATCTTTATACCAAATAAGGAGAATGAGAGGTATCTTTTTTCTGTAATTGTCTCTGATTTGTTTCTAGGTGTTCTTGCACCTAGGGAAACACTAATGTATTCCACATATCCATAGAAAGCTCCACGTGTTTCCTCGGATGCCCCTGTCACAAGAATTTGGAAGCTTTTATGAGGGAGTTCTGGTACTTATTGCGTGTGAGTGAATAGGCATATCTTAAGTCAGACTGAACAGCAACCTGTGGCCATTTTGCAAAGTTTAACCAACATTCTATGGAGGACTTTTCTGTACTACATTTTTTATAGGTGGCAATCCAGCCTATGTTTCAACTTTCCCAATAAGGAAATCATTATTGTGTAAGAGAACGTGAAGCATCAAAAACTGATTCCATATGTTTAGTTGAAATCTACCATTCTATAATTGTTAGCCTTCTTTTCTCAGGAACATGGAATATGCAGGAAATATCTATTATATCTTCCTTGCACTACTGTTTTAAACATATGTACAAGGAATACCATGTCATCCCTAAATCTACTCCAGGTTGAACACCACCAGTACTCTCAAGCCCTCCTCATGTTGTACAGATGCTTGACAACTTACAACAGGCTTACATTTGCATTAAACTCACTATCAATTGAATGTACAAGTAGAAAATGCACTTAATATACATAACCTACCGACCCTCACAGCTTAGCGATGGTGCACTTTGATCTATCTGCTGTTTACCTTCATGATCACTAGCTCAGAAAAAGATCAAAATTCAAAGTACAGTTTCTATTGAATGTGTATTGCTTTGACTCCATCCTAAAGTCAAAAAATCATTAGTGGAAATATTGTAAGGTAGGGTCCTCTTTGTTTTATTGTTTTCACCCTTCTGCTAGTCCCTCAGTGTTCTTATGTCTTTCAAAGCATATGAGTCAAACTGTGTACGACATTCTGAACTGGGATGAGTTTAAAAGTGGAACATTATCCTAGAAGATATGAGCTCTTTATTCAACAGAAGCAGCCAAAGAATACACAACATTTTTAAGCAATTATGTCATCCAGTTGCCTCATACTGAGATTGTAGTTCATTGTATTAGTTACCTATTGCGGCATAACAAATGATCCCAGTGCTTCACAGCTGAAAACAACAGCAAAGATTTATTATCTCACATAGTTCCTGTGGCTCAGGAATTTGGAAGCAGCTCAGTTGGGTGACTCTGGCTTAACACTTCTTCTGAGCTTGCAGCTAGAATCTCAACTGAGGTTCTGACCCTCTGACAGCTTGTCTGGGGCGAGCAGCCTGCTTCTGCAATGGCTCACTCTATAGCTGTAACACTCAGACTCAGTTTCTCACCAAATGGGCTTGATAGGACTGTTTGAGAATCCTTGTGACGTGGATTGACAGCTGGCTTTCCCCAGAATGAGTGCTCCAAGAGAGGACAAGGCCAAAATATCTTTTATGTGCTAGTATTGCAAGCCACATGTGTCATTTCTGCAATATAGTATTGGTTGCTGTGTTGACTTTTTAGCACTCTGACAAAATACCTAAGTAAAACAACCTAAGGGAGGAAGTGTGTGTTTGTGGCTTGTGGCTTCAGTCCATGGTTAGCTGGCTCCCTTGTTTTCAGGCCTGTGTGGTGCAGAAACATGGTGGCAGAGGGCATAGGAGAGGGATGTTGCTTACTTCATGGCAGCCAGGAAGCAGATCCAGAAGGAAAGAAGCAGAGAGGAAGATGCTGGTGACAAGATGTTTCTCCTGGAGCATACCCCAGTGACCCACTTCCTCAAGCTAGCTCCCACTTTCTAATAATGCTATAAAATAATTAATCCACTGATGCATAATCCATCTAATGAAATTAGATCCATCATGACCCAATCTCCTTCAAAAGGCCCATCACAACTCAACTGAGTACCTGTCCCATGACCTTTGGAGGAGGACATTTGAGATCCACAGCATCTGTTTAGGTAGCTTTATCCAGTGTGGGAGAGGACTATATGGGGGAGAAAGCCTCAGGAAGCAAGGATTCCTTGACCATCATCCTGGTGGCTGACAGTAAAATTCATCCTCTGTGTCTCAAGGACTAAACTCTCTCCCCCATGCAAAATACATTACATCTTTTGTAGGCACCCAAAAGTCTCTTACCATTACAACATCATCATAAAGTCTAGAATCTTGCACCCCAAGTAAGTTTAGATGTACATGAGGCTTTTTCAGTGTGACTCTTTGAATACAACCCCTAGATCTGAAGACCTGAGCACTAAGGAGATTAAATTGTGTGCCCCTCTAGCACATAATGGTGGGATAGAAATGGAATGGCTATTGTAGATGTTGCTGTACAAAATGTAGAAAATAACAAGCATATAGGAATCGCTAGGGAAATATTGGAAAGTCTTCACTATTACTCATTCTTCCTGCTCCCTGGGGATGATTTTTTTATGACTCCTGACTCTGATCTTTGGGCTTTTGGCTTTGCTTTCTGAGTCACCTTCTTTTCCCATAAAGGTATCTTAGATTTGTAGCTTTGCATTTTCTGAATCTTGTTCCTGCCTGAAGAAATGTAGAAGTCCAGAAGCCTCTTTTCTTCTGTTATGTTTCTTTCAACCCAAGCTGCTAACATTTCTAATAATTAAATGTTCTTAAACATTCTGGTGGTCTCATATTGTGATAGTTAATGTGGCATCAACTTGAATAAGAAATACCTAGAGAATTAGTTTAACTTAATTTTGGGTCCGGATGATTGACTTGCTGATGAGGGAAGTCCCACCCTGGGTGTGGGTGGCACCAACCAATAGGCTTGTAGCCTATACAAGGAATAAACAGAGAAAGAAGGAATTCTTGTTTTTGTTTCTTTGGAGGAAATCCAGGCTTCCTCATCACCTTTGAATGTCCACTTCCAGGCTTCCAACACAGACTCTTCAACCTTCCTGCAGAGACCCTTCAGCTTCCTGATATAGACTTATAAAGGATTCTGCAGTGAACTTTAGGTCTTTGACATTTGATGTGAACTTGTACTCCTCCATCATGCAGCTGGCCTTTTTAAAATCCACTCTGACTCTCCAGGCAGCTACTATAAGCCTGCCTTGTAAATCATATATATATATATATATGCTGGTGACAAGATGTTTCTTCTGGACAGTACCCCAGTGAGCCACTTCTTCAAGCTAGCTCCCACTTGAGATATATATCCTGTTCTGCTAGTGAACCCTAACTGGTACAACTATGAATTTTACTAGGACTGACTCCATTATGCAAAAGCCTCATGTATCAGTCAGCTTTTCATCACTGGGATAAAATAACCTACACTCACAACTTATAAGAGATAAGATTTAAGTTGGCTCATGGTATTAGTGGGTTCCATCCATGGTCAGCTGGTTCTAAGCAGAAACATGATGGTGGGAGGGGATGGTAGAGGAAAGCTACTGACATTATGGACACCAGGAAGCAAAGAAAGGAATAATTGAGGAGAGAGACACACCCTCTAAAGGCACAGCCCCAGTGACCCATCACTCCCCACCAGACCCCACCCTTCACAGCACATAAAGCTATGAATTCATTAATGGATTAGTTCACTCATGAGTATAGTGCCCCAATGATCCAATCACCTTCCAAAAGCCCCACCCCTAAATATCTGAGACTGCCAGGGGAAGTCTAGGTCTAAGCCTAGATTTGTAGATCTAGAAATCTACAAATCTTTTTTGCTAAGTCCTGCTCTATTCAGTGCTTTTGCTGAAATTACTGAGGAACTGTACTCTTCAGCTTTCTAGAAGCCCTACTATATGACTGTATTATTCTCTGAGGATTTTTAAAAGGTGTTACATGATTCTACAACCACATCGTCAGCTTCATGTTCAGACCAGGTCTGGCAGTGCCTTTCTTTTAAGCCCAGAAGCTCCTTCTTTGTTTTAGCATTGTTTTCCAACTTGAGAGGTTGACAAATTTCAAGGCTAACAAGCCAGTTCTCTTGGTTTAACAGTCCTGCCTTGTTCATCATTCTGCTCTTACACTTTACTGTGAGCAACAAGAAGAAACCAAGCAATATCTTTAAAATTCTTGAAATCCCTTACCTAGACTATTAATTTAATTAGTTCCCAGTTCCGTGTTGCTGCAGGTGACAAGGTTGCTAAACTTCCTGCCACTGTACTAAAACTATCTCCCTTTCTTCTTGTTTCCAGTAGTAAAAAGGCCTTCTGTTTTTTCATCAGGCCTCCTAAAAACAATTAAATTTATTCATAACAGTCTGTTCATTATTTTCAATTTTAACTAATACTTTGTTCAACATCCAGTTACTGCCACTGCCTTTTCCAATGCCTCTCCTGTATTTTTAGTTTTTGTAAAATGGCAGCATCCCATTTCTTGCTGTATTAGTTATTTATTAATGTATTGCAAATTGCCACAAAAGTTAGTGGTGAAAAACAAAACAAAAACATTTATTATCTCAGTTTTTGTGAGGCACGGACTTGGGAGCAGCATATTCTATGTAACTGTAGTGAAAGATGTTCCATGAGGTAGGATTTGGGACTTTGGCTTAGTTTATAGCCATCTAAAAGTTTGACTGTAGGTTCTGCTTCCACAGCTGTAGTTTCTGCTTCCAAGACTGTAGGTTCTGCTTCTTGGCTGGTAAGTTTGTGCTGGCTGTTGGCAGAAACCCTTAGTCTCTTAACTACATGGGCTTCTTCACAGGGCTACCCAACTATCCTCAGGACAAGGCAGCTGCTCCCCACATCACTCTCATAGAAGGAGCCAAAAGAAACAAGGCAAATTTGCTGTATCTTTTATGTCTTTGTCTTGGAAGCCACACATCATCATTTCTTCAACTGCTTTCATTTTATTTCATTTTTTCATGCTAGGGATTGAGCCCAGGGCCTCACCCACGCTAAGCATGTGCTCTGCAACTGAGTTACACACCCAACCCACCATCAATATCTTAGTAGTTACAGTTTAATCTTGTTCATTGTGGAAGGGACTACAAGAGAAAGAGAATTATACGAGTTCAGAAGCACTGGGGCTGTCATAGAGGCTGGCTACCATATCCATCAAAATCATAATAACTTAAATTTTAGGTGTTTTTATCATGCCAGCTTCATCCCTTTCATTATTGATTGCTTATAACTAAAATTCATCCACATCTAACATTAAATTCTCCCTGTCCTTTTTTCTTTCTGTCTTTCTTTCTCTCTCTCTCTTTCTTTCTCTTTCTTTCTTTCTTTCTTTCTTTCTTTCTTTCTTTCTTTCTTTCCTCACTGCTGGATATGAACCCAGTTAGGGAGGACTGCCCCATCCCAGCAAGGCCCAGGCCCAATGACACAGCTATTTTAACCAGGCCCCACCCATAACAGCATGTTAAAGGACCATGCTCTACAACTGAGGGCCTTTTCCAGTCCTCTACCATTAAGTTCTGCCTTCAGGTTCAGTTTTGCATTTACAAGTATTCAGATCATTTTGAATTTTATTTCTGCAACATGTTTGAGCTCTAAATTACTTTGAAGTATGTTAAGTTGTGGAATCTTTAAAAATCTGATTTACTCATTTAAAATATTGCTAAGCACTTGTGTCTCTAGACCTATGTATGCTTTCAAAGTTAATAAAAATAGGTACAAACATTTTCATGTGCATCACTGTAGAATGTCATATATATTGGATTCATTTTCTGTCAGATATAAACAGGAGTCCAAAGCTCTTATGTACCGTGGTAACATAGTGTGTTACACAGCGGGTAGCTCCAACTTCTATAGGAACACAAACACAGTTCTGAAAGACTGGATTAGATTGACAAAGCTCTCAAGAAGTGAGGACTAAAGATTGGAAGTTAAAATTTCTAATTTGGAAAATGGGAATGTAATTAAATATCAAGAGTTATACACAAAGTTCTAGCCTCAGGGAAAATTATGAGGTGAGATTTGTTTATATTCTTTGCCCACTAAACTGTTTAAAAGTAGAGACAGTGTTTTTGTTGTTCTTGTTGTTTTCTCCCATTGGACTTAGGAATTTGCATTATGCTTCATGTTCCAAAGATTCTTAACAAAGCCTCGCCCTTTTTTGCAGTGCTACAGATTGAACCTGGGGCTTATACATAGCAAACAAGGGCTCTACCAAGGAGCTATAGCCTCAGCCCAACAAATATTTCTTGATTGTCAAATTGGTTGATAAGTTACTAACGGATTACAACACCCAACTCTTCCCACTACTAAGGACCCACCTGCACTCTAAGTCTGTCCCCAGTGTTCAGACTGAAAATATTTTAAAATCTCTTTCAGTCCAATCAAAATTTGACTATTTCTGATATAGAAGGTGTTGGACAATCTAATAAAAGTTAAGTATCATTTTTGACAATGCTTTAATTATATTAGGGTATCTAGTCAGGTATATTTTCTAACAGTTGATAAAGAAATAAAATTTAGGGGCTGGGGATATAGCTCAGTGGCATAAGCACCTGCCTGGCAAGCACAAGGTTGTGAGTTCAATCCCCAGTACCACAAAACAAAACAAAAATAGAAAAAAAAAAAAAAGAAATAAAATTTGGGGCAAGTTTCTTGCTGCCATATAAACCATAATAATTTGATATATACTTGACCTCTTGGTAGGGCTGGTTTTTGATGAGTAGGGTAAAAAGTTTTGCCAAGAAAATCTGGATTTCCTGATGCTGATATTCCAAAATTTTTTCTCTCAATCTGTTTTTTAAATTAGATTTTATTAGTACATTGTAGATATATACAGTGATCACATTCATCACAGAAAATTTGTACCTGTACATGATATAACTTGATTCTTTCTTCCCCATTCCTCCACCCTCCTTTCAACCCCTCCTTCTCTCCTTATTTTCTCTCAATCTATCTCGCTGTTCATTTTTTTTCTCATTCATTTAAGACATTACTCTTCAAATGAATTATTTTCCTGTTTCTGCTAATGACATCATTGCTCAGTGAGATAAACTGAAAAACTTGATATTAACCTAAATTTTTCCTCTCTCTAAGCCTTCTTGTCCAATAGTCTTGTTGTTGCTGTTACCAGGAATCGAATTCATGGTCTTGTGCTTGCCAGGCAGGCACTGTGCCGCTAAGCTATCCCAGGCCCGATAGTCTTTTGACTGTACTTTTTAGTTCTGTTTTTTCTCTACCACAACTCCAGTTTTAGCTTTTTAGTTTCCTTCTTCTTGTGGGAGAACTAGCCACACGTTCTTGCCTCATTAGCTGAGTAAAGCACAGAATCCATCCACTCATTGCATCGTGAGGAAATTTTAAACCCTTGTTCTCACAGATTAGTGAACTCCAAACTTTCTAAACTAGTTTTCAGTGTATGCCAGTGCTAACCAAACCTTGCTTTCCGGCCTTGTCTTCTCCTGCTTTGCCACACCACATTACTTTTTGTTCCCTAAACTCTTCTTACAGCTATCATCAAGTGTCTCTTCCGCTTTTGTTCTCTGCCTGAAATGTTTTCCCTCCATTTTTATTAAAGTCCTCTTCAGCTTTTAAAGCCCGATTCAAAAGGAATCACAAACATGATATCTTATTTTCAGAAATGTTTTCGTTCTTTTCTGAAAATCCTTGGTATTTGGTACCATTCCCCAGATACTTACTGAATTTTAAGGTTTCAGTTATTTGCCTACAACAGGGGTCCCCAACCTCAGGGCCAGGCATCATCCTGGTTTGTCAGGAGCTAGGCCACACAGTTGGAGTTGAGCTGTGGCCAGTAAAAAAAATTTGCCAGTATGCACCGCCACTATACATCATGCCCATTACCCCCTAAGTTCTGGCTCCTCTCAGGTCAGAAGCAGCATTAGATTCTTGGGGGAGCTTGAGCCCTCCACGATCCATCCTTGAAGGGGAGAGATCTAGTGTACCATAAATGTAATGCACTTGAATCATCCAAAAACCACACCCTCCCTTCAAAAATTGTCTTCACAAAAGCAGTCCTTCTTGCTAAAATGTTGGGAACCACCAGCCTACCTGATTTGTCTGTTCTTATGGTGTTTTTGTTTGTTTGTTTGTGTTTTGTGACAGGTTCTCACTATGTAGTTCAGAGTGCCTTGAACTCATTATGTATCCTAGTCTGACTTTGAACTCACAGAGATCCTCCTGCCTCAGTCTCTAGAGTGCTGGGATTACAGGCTTGAGCCTGGCCTTATGTGTTGCTTTAAGCTTCCTGAGAACATAAGCAGTACAGTAGTTAGCCCATCTGCTCTACTGAGAGGTGAAGCTTCCTGGGTTGGAACCACTGCAGAAGAGAATCATTAGGTATTCTACACTGGTCTGGGTGTGGTGAGTAGGGGTATGGAATCATGTGGTTATCAGAAAAAATGATCCCAGATGTGAATTCAGCTTTACTAGTTTCAAGCTGGATGGTCTTAGACAGAAATGGTAGTAGCAGCACCAATTTCAGAGATGTTTGTCATAATTAAATGAGACATCCTGTGTAAAACTCACCCTCATAATTTTTACCTTTCTTTCCTCTACTGTTCCTAGCACATAGTCTTAAAGCAGTTTTCAAGAACTTTTTATTAAATAAGTCATTTAAAAAAACAAAAGCACACATAGTATGAATTCTGCATTGAATTTTAAATACATGTGCGTATTGAACAATTAAGAAAAACATTGGAAAGATGTAGAAAGCAAGATAAAAATGGTAAAGTAAGGAGTCAAAATATAACTTTTTTTTAAATAAGCAAGAAGAAATTTGATTTTGACACAGACTTCTAGTTTTAACGCTGTAGAATAAGCTGGAAATTCCTTAAAATGTTCTAACGGGAAGAATCCAGTTACCTTTTATTAACTCTAGCAGCTCACATCTTAAATTACATATAAAAATGTTCAAATGCTGCAGCTGATGGGAAGCCTAGGCAGGCTTCAGATTCTCAGCCATGGGGAAATTTTTTGTTGGACCACCCACTTCGAAAGGGAAAAAATTGGTACTAGCCCCAAGAGTAGCTTTTTCTCCTGAGCATCGCTCTAGGCTGTTGAAACCATTTTCCTCCAAGAAGACCAAGGGGAGAAAGCCTGGAAGAACTGCTGGACAAATACCATGTCTCAAAGTAACAGTTAAAGCTAGAATTAATGCCTTTAACACCATGGCTCCCCCAAACTGAAGTCTGTTTATGTCCGTTGGGGCTGACTTCTTTCAGTCAGTTTCTTATGAGGACGAAACTTGTATGAATAAAGCTAGAATTTCAAGGCAGGTCACGCTATTTAGTTATAGTTTAACTCAGACTTTTGGCTCATTTTTTATAATCTTTCCCAAAACTGTTTTCAGAAACAAACCCTTCAAACAGTAGTACTGAAATGGCATTGGCGTTTGCATTTGCAAACGTGTTTCACGTTTCTTGGTATAAACTTGTGTTAATAAAGCAAAAGGTATCCTCAAGTGGGATGGGTCAGATATGGAGAAGGTGTGGAAAGGTACACAAGATCTTTACTCATGATTTTTCCCATTTTATACAGATTAATATTTAATATATTTTATCTTAAAGATGTTATCTTATCTATAATTGAGAACAGTCTGAAAATCTAGTGTCTTGAGCTAATGCACAACAGATGCTTGTGAAAGTGCCTAAAGCATAATAGAGATTCAGTAAGTGTTATTGTGATGGCAAACATAACTAAACAAGTATGTGTGTGCTTGTGTGTGTGTGTATGTGTGTGTGTATGCATAATTTTCTTTACTAGCTTTCTCAATACTTCCCAGGCAGGAATAGCGAAAGGCTACTAGAAGATGAGATTTTTCTCCTTGTAATTGAACCTTTGGAGATCTCAAATCCTGGCTCCTCTGCTCTCTCAGGCAGTCTAGTTAGGGGTACAGAGAAGGAGTCATTAATCTGCTGAAGTAGTAACTCTTTTGGTCACAAGTGGTGGAAACCCAGTCTGAACCCTCCTCAAGCAATACAGGAAATATCCTGAGTAGCAAACTCTTAGGAAGGCGACAGTTTTTCTGGACCCCAAAGAACCAGTGGGGGGATCACCACTGGAATTGTCTCCTTCTTGGGCTCTTATTGGGTTTTCTCTAAGGCAGCTTCTTTGCTCACCAAACATTGCAATCTTCTGCCCCGCAGAAACTGGCTGTTGACAGCTTGTTTCTCCACTGTGAGAAGAACTACTTTTCTTCTCTAACTTCCCACTAGGAAGTGTGTGGGGAAGGGTCCTGTGGCCAGCCCAGGTCAGGAGCTGAGTCTTAGGAATGGAGAGGCCCTCCCTGAGATTGGCAGCCTCCCTTGGAACAACATACTTAGAGAAGCAAAGACAGGAGAAGAGAACTTGGAGAGAAGGGAGAGGGGAGAAGGTAGTTCTTCTACAGAAAGAAGGATGGTGCTGGGCAGACAAACAGGTACCCTCAAAATTAGTTTTTTTCAATATCAGAATTAAGCTGGTATAGTCCAAGTTCTGGGAATGGCTGAGGTAGGAGGATTGCTTGAGTTCAGGAGTCTGAGGCCAGCCTGAGCACCATCAATACCTCATATTTTTAAAAACCAGATTAGCTCTATTAAACATGAAGTAAAGGTATTTTATTCATTTGCTTTTCGCTTTCTGTAAAATGTCAGAATTCTCTGCCTCATAGTGTTTCTCTCTTCTGCATTGCTTTTGCACCCTCAAGCCTGTCTTGCTCTGTTTCTGTTCTGTGTTGGAGGTATACTTCCCAGAGGTCTGTTAAAATGTGTTGAACTGAATACATTTGTTTAATCTCGTTGACCCCCACAATCCTATTAAATTGTAGCAGAAAACAAACAAACAAACAAAAAGGAATAAACCCAAGTGTAATGAAGGAGAGAAATTATAATAACTGAAAAGTGACCAAAACTTGGGATACAGAGTAGATATGTAGTGTATTAGTGATCTATAACAATATAACAGGTTAGTCCAACAATTTAGCATATTAAAACAACAAGTGGTTGTCATTCTATCCCATTTTTGGGAGGGAGGTTAGGAATCTGGGAGTAGTTTGGCTGTGTAGCTCTTTTCTTTTCTTCTTTTTTTTGACACTGGGAATCGAACTCAGGATCTCATGCTTGCCAGGCAGATGCTGTGCCACTGAGCTAACTCCCTGGCCCAGGCTGTGTAGTTTTTGCTCAGGGATTTTCAGGAAGTTGTGTCAAGCTGTCAGCCAGGGCTGTAGTTATTCAGAGAACTGGAGAATCCGATTCCAAACTCACTATGTAGACATTGTCAGAGGCTTCAATTTGCAGCCTTAAACCTGCCCATGAAATACTAACTACAATGGGAAACCACATGGTATTCTCAGAGAAGCTATTCAAATATCTTTTAACATTAAAATAGTGAAACAGACATTGCCTTAATTAAGCCATCAAGATCATCAAATGTGAAACAAATTGACATTGTGGGCCTGTGATAGCCCAGAGCATGTAGCACTGTGCACTGTGCCCTGTGATGTCTGGGATGTTACACAAGATATGCAAGCAACTCAATTCATGTGACCAGCTTAGAATCTGTACAAGTGCTGAGTATCTGAGCATTGGTTACGTGTTTTCATAGGATTATAAAAGCACCCAGGATAGGTGCTTTGACCTAACCTAGTGCCAGGGGGAGGGGTCTTTCCCAGAGTAGGGGCATTTAAGCTGAGCTGGAGCTTTTATTAAACGGAAAATGGTGGATGGAAGAAGACAGGAAGAGGAGCAAGTGGTGATGTACAGAACTAAGGGGGAAAATCCCTTATAAGGATCAGCAACTGGTATACGTGTGTAGAGACATTTATATATGTACAGATATGTATATACATGTGTCTTTCACCAAGAGCTTGCTGTCTCTCCTATCTCATCTAGTGTATTGTATACCAAAATGTCTGGGCAAGCTGTGAATACTGTTCTAATCGAAGAGATATGCCTTGAAAATCACATGAAAGTATACAAAAACTATCTTTGATTAGCTATGTAACTAAATCATTTCTTCTAGAAATTATTCATTTGGAATGATGACTAGGTAATATTATCTTCATAACCCATTTGTGTGTGTGTGTGTGTGTGTGTGTGTGTGTGTGTGTGTATTGGTACTGGGACTCGATCCCAGGTGCACTCTACCACTGAGCTACAAACCCATCACTTTCTACATCTTGTTTTGAGTAAGAATCTCACTAAGCAGCTAAGTTTCTCAGATTAGGCTTGAACCTGTGATCCCCCAGCTTCAGCATCCCTCAGTGCTGGGCTTATAACTATGAACAATCACACCCACCTTCCCACAGCACTTTTAGTATATTTCTCCTTTTATTATGCGAATGTCATTTTCTGATTGCATCAACAAAAAGTGATAGGGAAGACCAGCCACTCTGTCAAGCAGGCAGTGCTGTGTAGTGGCCTTGTTAGGGGCCCTTGATTAGAGTCCTGCTCTAGGCTGGAATCTGTCATTCATTATCCAGGAAGTCTGGTGTGAATTATCTTTTTATTTTTATCTTTTTTAGGTGCTGGGAATTGAACCCAGGACATTCATAGCAAGTTACATCTCTAGCTCTTTTTAAAGTTTTTAATTTTGAGACAAGGTCTTGCTAAATTGCCCCAGACTGGGCTCCATCCTGGTATCCTCCTGCCTCAACCTTCCAGAGTGGTAAATTAGAGATGCACCCCACTATTCACAGCTGAGGTAAATTACTTCTTTTTTTTTTTTTTTGGTTTTTCTCTGGTACCGGGAACCGAACTCACGACCTTGCGCTTGCCAGGCAGGCGCTTTTGCCGCTGAGCTAAATCCCCAGCCCCGGTAAATTACTTCTGATTAACAATTTTCTCATCTGTCCAGTAAGAAGAGAATATCTACTTTACAGGGCTGTGGAAAGCGATTGGGGTAAAGTGGTACCTCAGTCCACAAACTCAATTCTCTCCATGATTCTGGTCTTAAACTGACCTGGATGAGAACCAAATCAAGTTTCCCCATAAGGTCAGCATTGAATCTAAACACCAAATTTGATTTAGTTCTCATTCAACTTGGTTTGTAACCAGAATCGTGGAATCAAGTTTTTGAGCAGGGGCACTCCTGGCAGAGTTCCTGACTCCTGGGAAGTATGTAGTGAGCTATCTTCAGTATCGTTCTATATTGTTTTAGTTAGAACAGGCCATGCATAAGGTAAAAATAGAATGCTGTGGTAGTAATATGGATCCATTGCTTTTTCAAAGTATGCTAATAATTTTGGAAATGATGATCCTACCGATTGAACCAAAGGTAATTGGTCTAGTCTATTTCATTTTTGAGAATGCCCAATCATCCTTCCTCTTGGGTTTGTGAGTCCCCTCCCACCTAACCCTTCCTGTGGTACCTTCTAAGAAACAGTTCACTGAGGATGGTGAGTCCCCAGGAAGCCTGGTATCTCTGGGCACTCCGCAGCACCAAAAAGCACATCTCATTGTAGTGCTGCACCTCTTTGGCCTCTACCATGTGCTGGTATGTTTGATAATATGTGTATTGTTGTTTATTTGTTTAACACAATGAGGTGAAACATTATTTAGGGTCTATATTAGAGTCACTGAATGCTTTGTGGATGCAGTGTGGAGCTTATTATTTATGGTAAAGGCTAGAAATGGGAGTCCATATGTTAAGTGTTACAAGGAATATTTGCCACCAATACATTAATCAAAAGTATGTGAGGGGTACTGAACAAAAACTAGCAAAACTTAAAATATTATTTGTTTTGTCTATGACTTTAATCAAAGTTGGATTGGGTTACATTTTTAGTTATTACTTTTGGCTCAATCCCCCTCTCTGATACCATAACTAATATTAGTATAATGAATGCTAGTGCATATTAGTTATACAGATTAATGGGTTTCATTTTTGCAGATTCATACATGCCTACAACCTATTTAAATCATTTTCATCTCCTGCCACACTGTTGTCCTTTTCTTCCCCTCTTCCTTGTTTCTTTCCCTTTCTCTAATAGGCCCCTTCTACTTTCATGTCCCTTTTCCCTGCATGGGTATGTGTATAGAAATATATGGTGAAAGTTTGCATTAAAAAAATTAAAGTAAAAGGTACATTGCCATTAATCTCTCTCAAAAACTTTCCCTCACTTCAGACACACTGATTCCATCATTCTTGCCCTTTGCTGAAGTATTTCTGGAAGTGCTCTTTCATGAGTGTCTTTAGGAGGTTGAATCAAAACATAGATTCTTTTTTTGGTACCGGGAATTGATTTCAGGGCCTCACACTTGCCAGGCAGGCGCTGTACAGCTGAGCTATATCCTGGGCCTGTACTTTCTATGCTGCTGCTGAATGCAGTGGAAAGTCAGTGTTCTCATCCACTTTGTGTATGTATGTGAGAGGAAACATGTTTTATTTACCAGAGCCTGGCTTATTTCATTTAACATCTAATTCTAGCTCCATCTATTTTCCTACAAAGGACATGATTTTGTTCTTCTCAATAGCTGACTAATACTCCATTTTGTATATATGCCATATTTTTTTTCTTTGTCTTTTGACAGGTATCTGAGCTGTTTCCATAGCTCAACTATAGTGAATCAGGCTGCAGTAAATATGGGTGTGTGAGTATCTCTGTGAATGCATATTTTAATTCTTTGGGGGATTCAATCAGGAGTGGTGTAGCTGGATCAAATCATGGCTCCATCTTCAGGTGTTTTTTTTTTTTTTTTGAGACACTTCCACACTGATTTCCATAGTAACAGTATTAATTCATATTCCCAGCAACACTGTATAAGAGTTCCACACCTCCCCACCAGCACTTTCTGGGTGGGGAGTTCTTCTTACAGTCATGGAATCTCAATATAGTTTTGATGTGCATTTCCCCTGTGGCTGGAGAAGGTGAACGTTTGTACTTCTTCAGGAGTTCCTATTCAGTTACTTTTGGACCAATTTTTTCAACTGCTTAATTTTCCCTGTCTCTAAACATAAGAAAGCCCAAACTAGCAGAAAGGTATATAGGTTGTTCTCATATATTACACCCTACATTTGATCCTCAACCTGGAAAAATAAACAAAACAATAAACTTTGTCCATAGTACATTCCAATACATTTGTGAATCATAGTGTATTTTGAAACTATTGAAAATGGCAAAATTTTTGAAAATGCAACATAATTTTGTGGATTGGGTATCATTCCTTTGAACAGAAAAATTATCCTAGACAATTGTAAGATGGAAATTTCTATGTCTACTACATATCCCCTATCTCCTAAATACATACCTCCTTTCTCTACCTTCCTTACTGCACACATATTCCCCAAGTCAGACTTTTTTACAACTTCTTTATTTCAATACAGATATATTAAAAATATTAAAATTGGTCCAGTATCTTAAGAACTCTGACCATGATTCACCAACCTAAAAATGCTCTGACACAATAAAAAATGATGAAAAAGATTATGATGGAATTTCTGCCATGGAACTCTTTTACATACCTGATTTATTGATAAAAGGATTCAAAATTAATTAGAATTAATCTGAGATTAAATGTATGCTATCTTGTCTTTGAACATTTATGTTTATGAAAAAATGATTTAATTGTAGCATTTGGTCAACAGGCATTCACTGAACATGTCCTATTTTACTAGGTTTGTGTTAGACTTCCACAAGAAGCTAAAAAGAATTGTCCCCGAAATCTTACTCATAATTAAATACCTTATATGGTAATTACCAAAGGAGTAATTTGGACAAAAGTTACTTTGGGGAAATGGGAACAATAAATGCCTAGAAGTTAAGTTTAAAAAGTAAAAAATGGAGAAAGTTGCAAGATTTAGGGTGAGATTTTGGAAGAAATTAGAAAGGAAAGAAGGAGCCAAAGGAGAGTGGAATGGAGCAAGTCTGTGGAGGAAAAGAGACTTTCCAACCAAATGCTGATCTAAAAGAGTTGCAGGATGAACAAGAAAGTGTTTCCCAACCATAAAAGAGAAAAATCACCATAAAATACTGCTGAGCCAATAACAGGATCTAGCACAAGAAAAACAAGTACCTTTTATGGAAAGATGCAGACAGGGACTTATATTAGCAGCACATAAACTCCACAAAAGCACTGCTCTGTGCTCTCCCGGAACATATAATTTAGGCCTTGTGTGCAAGTGTGCAGGTAGTAGTTTGAGGGGAGGAGGAGCTTCCCAGAGGTAAGGAAGGTGGCCTGAAAGCAGAGGGCCCACTTTGGTGGTCCCAGTGCCAGAGGTCACACTGTCTGGCAGGGAAGAGCCAGCTCACAGGCCCTCCCTGGACTTGCAGCTCGCAGTGCAGCTGTGTTAAAGAATGTGTGCAGTGCCTCTTGCACTCTGGAAAGAGAGACTAATGTCCTTGCTTTACTTACGGGTCCTGAACCCTTCATTGTTCACAGAACGACTCCAGATCCAGGAATACAACAGGTTTGCAGGTAGACTCTCATTTAAGTAAAATAACTCAGCATACGTGGAAAAATGAACACCAAAAACAATTTGAAGACTTAATTTAAAAGAGAAGACAAACAGAGGTTAACGTAGGAGCTAGCAGACGTGGAAAGAGCCTACTAAGTGGGAACAGAGCAAGGAGAGAGGAAGGGAAGGGAAGAAGGCAGGAAATGCAGGCTGTAGAGAGACTTAAATCTCTCTGCTCCATGGTCTTGTGTTGGCAGCTATTCCTAATCCCCTACTCTCTGACAAAGCATTTCACATAAATCTGGGGTCCAGCTGAGGTTCGGGGTTGTCAAGCTAGTGCAGCCTTGAGGTCTTATCCTCTCTGCATCTCTGCTGGGGTGGTTCCCCACCCAGATTCCTATCTTGTCAAACTTGTTTCCAGTCACCCAAGCCCTCTAGTCAGTGACCTCTTAGTCCAAGTCTGTTACCCAGGACACAAATAGATTGAGGGTGTCAGATAACATGGTAGTTTGGTGGGGAAGAAGACAATCTGAGGGCTTGCCATACCCTTTATAATACTGGTCTCCCAACCACCCACACCTTTAAAAGTAAATATCCTTTCCTCACTATGTTGCTCTGTGTCTAAGTCACTGAAGGGCAACTGAGTGTGTGATTCATGCTTCTTTTTATTTATTTGCTTTGATGTGCTCATTGTCTCTCGGGAGCCAATTGGTGGAACCTCTGAGTCAATCCTGTTTTTCTTGGGGGAGCGGAGTAAGACAGTTAGGTAATGACAAAGGTGGGCTATAATTGCTCTATGGGAATGGCACAGAACATTGTGTGCAGTTAGGTCAGAGCAGTAACATCTCATGAAGTGACAAACACTCTGTAACCACATCTTAAATTCAGATCGTATTCTTTACAGACTGAGTGGTAGGTCCAATTAATACCCACACATGCTGCTCAATGCAGGCTTGACGTTTTCAAGTCTCTGAAAGCCCGGGTTCCCCTTGCACCCTTCCCAGAAATTCTCAGAAGCAGTGGTCTTTGAAAAGGCTCAGATGAAGCAGTGCAGAGATAAACCTCACACACCCACCCTGCAGCTCTTTTGCACGCCCTGAACTGCAGAGATCCAAGCGAATGTTTCAGCAAAACTCGTGCAGCTTCAGTGAACAGGTTGGAGGTGGGGTCCAAATTTGGAAAAAGGATGCCGCCTGCAGAAGATTTCTTTTACGAAAGGTTATTATAGATCAGAAATACATTTAAAATAAACAAATATTTTGCAAGGGAAATATACCAATTTTCTCCAAAGGTACAAGAACTTTCTGCAGTGTGTAGGCAATGCCAGAGGGCTCCACGCAGCAGCCCACCTTTGTCTTGCTTCCACCCCCCTTATCTTTTTTTATTTTTTAAGTAGGGGAGGGGAATGGAGTATTAGGCAGGAGATAGAGAAACAGAATCACCTTCCCTTTCAGGAATCTGCTGAGTGCCTGAGTCCTGAACGTTTCCGGGTGATGGCACAAGCATGCAGAAGGTGCAACCCTGAGCCTGCCTTCCCCTCAGTTAGCACTTAGTAAATTCTGGGTGTTTGATGGGCACGTGAGCCTCGCACAGAAGTCAGTGCACAAGTCACGCTGTTACTTTCGATTATTTATGCTGAAGAAGCAACTAGGTCTGTCAGAAACAAGCTGGGCCCAGAGAAGCCGGGGCAGGCTGGGCTGGTGTCCCACCAGCCCCGATTTCCTCCTGCACCCCTTGTTTGTCCCGGGCCTGGGTCCCAGTTACTGCTGCCCCTGCTCACCCGCCCAGCGGGGCAGCATGACCCCGCCCGCGCAGCCAGGTTTGGCAGCAGCCACGCGTCCTCCTCTGGGGACAGCGGGTCCTGGGCTGCAGCTGCCCCCACTGACCCTCATAAGAGACATAGCTCTGCAGGCCTTCCCGGAGTGAAGAAGGCCCTTCCTGGGGCCGGTGGCCCTTACTCCAGGCCGGGAGTAAGGTTGGCTCAGCAGCCCCATCTCTCCAGCCCCCACCGGTCCCCAGAGAAGGGGTCCGCGGGCAGCGGCGGCCGCCCAACTGTGGCACTGGGCCAGCAGCAGAGACGCAGCCTGGCTATAGGTCGTTTCTCCCAGGATCAGATAGATGATTCATTTTATATGTAACGTTTTACCTTAGTCTATAGCTCGGGCCGGTTAATGTTCAACGCCCTGCCTGGGGAGGCCTGGAGCAGCAGGCGGTGACCTTCAGGTCCTGAGGGGAGACTGGGTGAGAAGAGGGGTCTTCGGGGAGGCTCCCTACAGTGCGGATCCCGGGCCCCGCAAGGGAGACGCCTTTGCCTCTGAGGGCCGCCAGGCCAGCGCGCGACTCCGGGCGCAGCTCCAGGCTTTGCCCAGGCTGGGCCCAACACCACGGGGCGCCACGCGGACCGGATCGGGAGGCGGGGACGCAGGCTTATCCCCCAGGGTCTCCAGGCTCGTCCCTCGCTGTCCGCAGGCTTGTTCCCCAGGGACCCCAGGCGCTCTCAGCAGCCGGATCCAGAGGGCTTCGAACACGGGGCTGGAGGCCGGACGCGGGTGGGTGGCGGGGCAGCGGTAGCTGCCGATCAGAGTGGGGTTTGGGGACTTGGAGGGTTCTGCAAACCCAGGTGGGGGCCAGGACCCAAGGGGGTGTCCCTGGAAGGGCGTGGGTGGCCCTCTCCGAGCTCCAGCCTCTCCCATTGCCTCTGAACAGTCAGGCTCCAGAGGTCCCCTCCCCCACAGGACAGCCCAGAAGTGACCCCAGATGAGGCAGGGCTCTGACCAGGGACAGGCATAGGATGAGGCTGTCCTCAGCCAGGCTGGCCCAGGCGAGCGCTTCCCTTGGTCATGCCGAGAGCTGGCTGCTTGGCCCACGAGGAGCCCTCGGTCCAGAAGCCCTGGTCCTGCGCGCAGGGCTGTAGGTCTGGGCGCGGGTGCGTGATCGGTGAGGTCGCAACCCAGAGCTGCCTGTGCATGGTAGGAGACATGGGAGGGGTGGACAGGGATAAACAAGACACCAACACCGGGCAGGCTCCCCAGACTCTGGAGGTGCAGAGGTCCTGATGGTCCTGCATCCAATCCACATGGCCTGGGCACTGAGCCCGAGAGGGAGGGTTTTATTGCACTTTCTTTTGTTTGTCAGTATTTTATTTTGAAAGTGCTCCGTGGTCTGGCCAAAGCCTCACCTTAGTTCCCCGGGGGGTGGCCTGCAGGGTCCCCACCTCAGTCTGCAGTCTCTGTTCCCTCCCAGACCCACAGTGGAGCAGAGTGAGGGTCCCATGAAGGACAGAAAGATGCCACCAAGCCCTGGTGTTCAGCAACCCCACCATGACACCTGCCCGAACAGATGGAGCGTTGACAAGGACAGAGTGAGAGGAGGCACCCAAGAACTGGGCTGCTGCTAGTGTAGGGTCCCAGTCACCTTCCCGTGGCTTTCTCAGGGACCAGCAGGAGGATTCTGGGTCTTATCTTCCCAAAGCCAGGAGGAAAATGTTTCCTACCCAGAACCATGTGCGGCAAGCGCTGGCCGGGACAGGAAGGCTTTGCTACTTTGGAGGGAGAGAGCTTGGTATAGTGAACCTGGGAAATCACCCCAAATCTTAGTCTTGGTACAACAGGTCCCAGCTTCACAGGCCATTTTCTAAGTTGCTAGACTTAGGTGGGAGGGCAAAACAAAACAATGCAAAACGTTTTTGTGGACAAAGAAAAGAGGAAAGGGAGAGAGTAGGGGAGAAAGAGACAGGGAGGACAACCACACCTTAAACTTGTTTACTAGAAGACAACTAGGTCTGGCCTGACAGCTTGCAATTCTCCTAGTCCTCCTGAAACAAAGGGAGATCGATGCAACTCTCCTGCCTTCCCACCCACGAGTAAACCCACTTTCTCAGTAATCATTGAATGTCTACAAAGTATTTCTTAAAACTTCAAGTGAGTTTAGATGGTTCTTTTAGCAACTCTTCTGCTGAGCAACTGCAGCTTCCAGCAGCTCCTGTGTTCCACAGCTGCCACTGAACTGTTTCAAAAGGAGCAGCAATGAGTTTAAAAGGTAATTAAGCTGGAATTAAATACATCTTTAATGGACTATTTTATTTCTTGCAAGACTGTGCTAATCTTCCAACAAAATATAAAAATCAACATTCACATAAAATGCATAAGTACTCAGCACAGAAATGAAGTTATGCATCCCAAACACAAGAAATTCTTCTTATTCTTATCCTTCTTTTTTTTGTTGTTCTTTTCAGATAGAAACTCAACAACACAGAGATCTGCCCTGGGGAAGAGAGAAGAGCGAGTGATAGATAAACTCTCAGATTAGAGTAAAATTTCCCCAGATTCATCTGTTAAAACCTGTACAATAATATTTATATTTAACTCATTGTTTAAAAAAGAAAACTCTTCAGGTACTGTTTTCTCAAATTCAGTTAAAATGCAATTGTTGGGAAGGTGGGTACAGGAAGGGTATTTTCTTTAACTTTCCTCAGAAAATCTGCTACCAGAAATTTTTTTCCCTTTTTGTGGGCGACATCTGCTCCCTTAGGCACGTTTCTCGATGCTTGGTGTGCTTACAAGAACAGCGCCTTGCCAGGGGGTTTATAAATCAATCAATAGGGAGTCTATATTCATAAAAGCCTCTGATCTCATTACACCTACTCCTGGTTCCCTCCTCCAAAAAGTTGAATCTGTGGGCCAGGAATTCCAAGCGTGGCCCTGCCGGCAAGGAGCCCTGCGACAGCGGCGACAGCGGCGGGGTTGTCCATGGATTAGGATGTGGATTGCAGGACAGACCTTTGTTCAGTCGCCTTCACCGCGCCAGGGAATGGGGGCAGGGTTGTCTTCTTTTGGGATCACCCTGAATTTTTACAGACTCGCCTTAAAAGGACTGCCGCTCTCCACAGCATTCATTTATGAGGCTCTTCAGAAATATTAGGACTTTTAAGACACTTTTTCCCCCATTAATTTTTTTTTTTTTTTTTGCTATGCTCTTAAAAGGATCCCCAGGCTTCAGCATCTCATCGGATGAGGATGGGGGTGCGAGAAAGCAGGTCCGAGACAAGAAAATTCTCTTTCTAATCACAGGATCCGGGTTTTCCAGTATATTTCTAAAAATTAAATTTATCATCAACATTAAAGCTTAGGAACTGGCAGGAAATTGAGACAAGCCTTGTGCTGTACACAGCTTTCCGTAGGTCTCACCAATCTGAGTTCTGTGTCAGGAGAATAAAGAATTGGGGCCTTGGGAATTTTAAAAGTTGTTTTAAAAATAAAAATGAAAAATAACCTAGAGAGGGAAAGGCAGGGGTAACAGGTGGGGAACAGGGAAGGGAGACAGCCTTTATCCCGAAGGGGTGCGGGCCTCGGGTCCAGGCTGGGTCACCTCTGGGTACAGGGAGATGGGCAGCCGAGCTGTTCCGTTACCTCCAGCTGCCACTGTGACCCCATCTTGGAGAGGCTGGGCTTCATGCTATAGATTACATTAAAGGTTCCTTTAAGCACTTTAATACACAACTAGCTCAGAAATCATTAAGAGACCTACAGAAGGAGAAAAAAATACCCTCACACTCACCAGGAATAAGTGTTGACGCGCAGCAAAAATCGATTGAGGTGGTGCAAGTAGCAAAGGCCCAGGGGCCGGCGTGGGAGCGGGAGGGGTGAGGGACTCTGGGGACCCCGAGAGCTCTTTCACCGCAGGGGTGGGAGGAAGGAGGTGCAGCCGGGACGGGAGGGCCTGCGGCAAGCGGCCCGAAGAAGGTGCAAATCTTCCTCCTGGAAGCCCAGGAAAGAGCGGAGGTGTTGGAGAAAGGGCCTCTGTGGGTCCCAAGTCTCCGCCCCCAGCCTGCGCCATCGCAGTGGGGCAGTGACAACTCCCCAGACCTCCCTTCCCTTTCCCGCAGATGGATGGGCTTTCCGTGCGGGTTCTCCCGGAGTCACCAGCCCAGGCCGAGGCGCGCTCCTCCCCCAGCCCCCGGGGCCCCACCGGTCCTCTGGGCCCCCAGCAGGTCCCTAAATCCTGCTCCGTGCGCCCTCCCGCCCTGCCCCTATCCAGAGGAGGCGCGGGGCCACGACGTGTGGGCCCGGGTCCCGGAGCCAAAGTCCGCCTGTGGGGACCGCTTTCCTCTCCACTGCGTCCAAGTGAACAACAGGACGAGGCGGCCCTCGTCCAAAGGGCTTCGATCTGCCCCCTCCGGCCGCATGACTCCGCCGCAGGTCGGAGGCAGAGCTTCAAAAAGAGAAAAAGAAAGAAAGTTAATGTGGCTGGGCCCGCTCTCCCTTCGGGACGTTATCTGCAGCCGCCTGGAGTGGCGGCCCCTTCCTCGCAGAACAAAGACTCAGTGTCTGGGCTCCAAAGCCTCTAGGTAGAGTTTCAGTCAGATAAAAGCAACCTAAGCGCAAAAACACAGGTTTTCTCGGCTCCAGAGAAGCAGCGGCTCCTGGCCGCTCCCCTCTCGGATGTGGTGCTGGTACTCAGGCCCTGCGGTGGGGGAGGAGGTGACAAAGATAACAAAAGACCTGGGCACTCCCCCGCCCCCAGACCCTCCTAGCCATGGTGATGGATTCCTTGCAAATAAGTCCTATTTGCTACGATTTGTTATAGGGGAAAAAAAGTAAAAAGCCTCGTTGAAGGAGGAGCGGTGCTCAAAGTTCTTTTAAACACTCTCTGCCGACCTGCTTCCCCAGTTTAGAAGTCAGGGGATAGGAGGTGGGGGCCGGGGCTGTAATTCATCTTGATTTGCTTCATTGTCCTGCAGTTTGCAAACTATAATCCTGTATAATTTCAGGAACAAGCAGGTTTGGAATTAATGGGTCAATATTATTTAAAACAAAACACAGGGAGCGTGACCTTTGCCTCAACTACATATTGCTCGACAAGACTCAGGAAACTCCGTTCTAACCTCTCAAGCCCCGGCTCTTTGAGAAACTGAAGGGCTGTGGTTATTAGAAATGGTCTTTGTTTCTTTTAATGTCTCCAAAGGATTTGGAAATAGTAATGCAATATAACATGAAGAATCTCTCTACTTAACCCTGAAAGATAAACGCGGAGGCCTAAATATTTTGAAATGGAGGTGTTTCCTTGGAAATTTATTATAGATGTATTCTTCCTGAGAGGAATGTATATAAACTCTGCATGTACACATGCAACATATTTCTCCAGAACAATTTAATGGAGCTGCGGTTTCCCCCCTGAAGGAGTAAACTTGAGAGCCACTTCATGCTGGCATACTTGGAAATTTCTTTCACCTTCCTTCTTAGATTCTTTGCTAGCCATAATGGAATTTTCTGGGTTTAACCCAAAGCAAAATCTGAGCAGCAAGACCAGACTTTGCTAGCTTTGTTTTTCCTTCTTCTATGAGTGCCCTCTCCTTTTAGTTTCTGATGAATGGCTATAATTTATTTCTACCAAATTTAAATAAGTACTGCGCCCTGTATGTTTAATGAGGAAGGCAGAGGAAGCTGGTTTGTTTAGGAGGCAGCGACTGAGAACACCCTGGCCAGGTGACAGAGGAGGGGAGAAAGAATCCAGACCAATGTGTATGCAGTATATTTTACTCCCATGAAATAAAACACATTTTTTTCATATCTGCTGAAAAGTAAAACAATAATATTGTACGAAATGTTATACACAGGGTAGGTTGTACAGAGCAGTTTCAGAAACATCATTGCATCCACCAGAGAAACTATTCTAAAACTGATATTCACACATTTTTATAATAATAATATGTTAGAAACATACAGTGTGGCATTTAGTATATACATTCCCTTGCTTGCAAGCGAAAACTTCTAATCGCTTCTGTATAACATGCTTTATTTTAAAGCCTAACCTTTAAAAACACTGTTGTGATATTACTAACAACTGCTTTTATAAAATTAATTTGACATTTCGATATATATACATCCTTTCAGTAATTTTAACGTTAACAATGCTAAACTTAAAAAATAACAAGCTTATAGTAATGTTAAAATGTCATATCCAGTCAAACATTTGTGTGTCCCTGTCCTTGCAACTGCTGGAAATACTCTTCGTGAAAAGTGTCAGACAGCGAGGACATTCCTTTGAAATCAAAGGAGCTCTCTTGAATTCAGTGGTTTCCTTTTCTCCCTATATCTTCCTTTCTTTAGTGCCCACGACCTTCTAGCGCAATTCCCAGTCTTTCCAGAGAGGGTGGCCCCTCCGGGCAGCCGGCAGTCCCAGGACCCCGGCTGCGCAGCTCACACGGGCCGGTCCACCGCGTACTGGCAAGCGCTCAGGTTGGACGCGGGATTTTGCACGCTGGCATAGCCGAAGCTGGAGTGCTGCTTCGCTTTCAGTCTCAGGCTGGCCAGGCTCGAGTTACACGTGTCCCTATAAACGTACGGGGGTGTCGGCGGCGCGTAAGGACAGGCGGGCGTCGGCACCGCGGAATTCAGCGACGGGCTGCTCAGGTTGTTCAAGTTATTCAGGCTATTGAGGCTGGAGCCCGGGACGCCCGTCACTGCCGAGGGCACCATGCTGGACGACATGCTCATGGATGAGATGGAGTTGGGTGGGGAGAACATGCTCTGCGAGGACAGGGGGTTGACGTTCATGGAGTTGAAGAAGGGGAAGCTTTTGGTGGACAGCGAGGCTGAGGTGAGGCCCTTGGCGGCCCAGTTGTTGTAGGAATAGCCTGGGTACATGTCGTCGTAGGGCTGCATCAGCCCGTTGAATTGCGGCCCGAAGCCGTTCTTGCATAGCTCGGCCTGCTGGTTGCGCTCCCGCTTTCTCCATTTGGCCCGGCGATTCTTGAACCAAACCTGGGGACGGGCGGGAAGGGGGTGGGCAAACAGAGGCCACAGCTCAGATTAGTAAACACTTGGTCATGGAAAACACCAGGAGGCCGCCTCCACGACACACGCTCTTGGGAGGGCCCGCGCACCTCACCACCCCACCCGGCGTCTAGCAGCCGGCACCTGCCCACACCTCACTCGCGGCAGGACTGGGTTACCCACCCCGACCTCAGTCAAGGGCCAGGGACCCTGCCAGGCAGGCCTGAAAGCTGCACCACAAACCCCAGTCAAGCGCCCAGAGGCCTGTGGGTAGCTCGATCGCCAAGCCAGATCTCCTTGGGGTCCAAGAACACTTACTGTAAAATAAACCAGGGTCAGCCAGCTCTCCGCCCAACCCAGCCTGGACCACCTCGGAAACTTGTTTCCATTCCAAACCCACAGGCCTGGACAGGGGCTGTGAGGGCACCGGGGAACCTGCTCTGTCTGCTACTCACTCCTGCCTCCTCTCCTGGACCTCCACCCCTGTCCCGCTGCAGGCGCCCTTCCAAGGTCGAGACGCAACACCCCTCCTCACCTAAAAAAACAATGCAATAAAACGCAAAAAACCACCTGCTAATCTGCTCCTTGAACGGCGCGAGCTTGGTGTGCAAAACTCCGGGACCCAGAAGAGGCGAGTCTACACCCGGCCTGACCTCCCTCCTCTGCCCACCTTGGGCCCAGCTCCGGCGCAGCCCAGTGCGGGGGCTCTGGCTTTGCAGGCGTCCCCTAGGCCTGCCAGCTCCCACCCGCGTCGGGTGGCCCCACCGCAACCCCACTCCCAATCCACATCACGCCGCCGTCTGGGCTTTTGTGTATTGGAGAGAGGCCTGGCCCGCGTTGTCGGAGCTGACAACAGCGATGTTTCACATTACACATCTCCGCCAGGCCCAGACGCCTAATCCGTTTTTTTTCCTTTTTCTTTTCATTCTGGACGTACTTTTCACCCTCCTTCCTCTCTGGACCCGGCTACTATAAAAAGCGCGCCCGGCTCGCACTCCGCTGCACCGCAGCCCCAGGAAGGCAAGGCAGCGGCTGCACATGGCAGGAAAGCGCGGCTCTGCGGGCGGCCGGAGGAGGACCTGGAGGAGCTGCACAGAAGAGGGGAGGGGATGGGAGGGCTTTCCGAAGATTCCACGAAATCCAAATTGTGTTTTCATTTTAATTACTTGCCATTTCTACCCTAGGCCTTCTAGACTTTGCCCCGAGAGAAGCCTACGTGCAAGGCCCGTTCCCTGATGCTCCAGAAGGCTAATGAGAGACTGACCCTGCACAACCACGCGGCCCAGCCGGGCGCACGCTCCGGGCAGTTAAACTAAAACCACTTCGAGCTCCTCTGGCTCTTTATCAACCAGCTCCACTCACACCCCGCGCAAGTGCCACCCGGAGAGTCCATTTCCTCTGCTTTGGAGCTGATTTTGTTTTTTATTCTTTTCGTCTTTAGTGGTATCTAATGTTTTGGTTTTTATCTCTTTGCTCTAACTGGGAACTTCATCTTTTACACCCAGAAGAGGTTGTTTTGTTTGTTTGTTTGTTTTTTCTCTAAACAGCAAAGCCTCTGGATGCTTCTTGGTTCTGTTTTCTTTTGCTTCCAGAATCCTAACAATTTTGAAATTTTCCATCGACCAGCATAAATCAGGATGTCTCTATTGGGTAATTTAAACTCTTTTTTTTTTTTTTTTTTTTTTTTGCCAATCTATAAAGTTCAGATTTGCTACAAAGTTAAGGTAAGCGCTTCTTTTTTTTATAAACCTATGATTATAGTTAGGAGGGGTTATCAATCTTCAAAGAGTTCAACTCCTGAGAGAAGATAAATAAACCAAACTTAAAAGCCTTCTATTTTTTTTTCCTTCTTCTAAGAAAACGAGCAGAATAATTGCTGTGTATTAAAGCTTGACTTGCAGAGATCACAAATCAGGGGCAAGGGTGTAAGAGAGCTCTGAATGCCCGCCCCCTCAAAAGAAAAAACACCCGGAAAAGACCGTAGGGCACTCAGTGGAGAGAAAAGGCTGGGCCAGGCCGGCGCGCAGGCTCTCCAGGGAGGGCAAAACCTTGGTGTCTCTGGCGGGTTTTCCTTGTTAAAGGCCCACAGGTTGGAGCCTGCTCGCGGCTCCCGGCCGGCAGGAATGTTATTAGCGCTAGTCTGGTGACTGCAAGCGGGGAACACAATGCCCTTTGCAGAAGAATGCCCACGTGGCCCAGCCCAGGAGGGCGCGGGTTGGGCGCGGGCCCGGCAGCTCGGGGCGCCTGTGCCCGGAAGGGAGCGCGGTACAGGAGGGAAAGGAGCTCAGGCTTCTAACCACGGCGGCCCGCCGCGAGGCCTCCGCTTAGTGGACCTGCTCCCCATCAGCGTCCCAGGGCCAGCGCTGCCCTCCACTGTGCCCTGGTCTTCCGGGCCTGCAGCTCCACCTCGCCCTCTGGCTCTTACCCTTACTCGGGCTTCCGTGAGGTTGGTCCACACTGCGATCTCTTCGCGGGTGGACATGTCTGGGTAGCGGTTCCTTTGGAAAGTGGCTTCCAGCTCCTGCAGCTGCTGGCTGGTAAAGTGAGTCCGCTGCCGACGCTGCCTCTTCTTCTTGGACGGGTCCTCGGCGCCCACGTCCTCATTCTTGCCCTGTTGGCTTTTATCTTTCTCTGCAGAGGAAACACACAAGCGTTTGGGTCGGTCTGCAAATCCCCGAGCCCCCCGCTCCGCCCCTGCTGGATTGGGCGAGAGGGACGAGGGGTCGGCTAGGAGCCGGCGGGCGAGTGTGTGCGCTGCAGCTCCGCGCCGCAGGGAGCGCTGCTCCCGAGTGTGCAGGGGAAGTGTGAGAAGTGTGGGTGCGCGCCCCGTCCCCGCCCCTCCCCCGCGCTGCACATTTTATTTACATGTTTATCTCACACGGGCGGCACGCTCTTTTTTATAGCCGGTGCTTTCAAGTATATTTACACACCTCCGCGCTGACACACCAACTCTCCCGGGACACGCACACGCGCGTTTCACAGACTCCCCACGAGGAAAGCTCAGATTTCAACAAGGTTTGGGAAAGTAGATTTGGCTAGGCACCCAAGCTCGCCAGGAGAAAATGCCTCTTTTCCGAGAGCGTTTCTGAGTGGTTGCGGAAATACTTTTTCTAAAGATCGTAGCTCCTCGCGAGCTGAAAGTGGAGGGTAGAGTAGGGCTGAGGTGGGGAGGCCTGGGGACGTCCTAGAATCGGGATGCTGGGACTCCGGAGTCTCAGGAAACACATTCAGGCCAAGGTAGGAACGGGAGGAGCGGGGGTGTTCAAGGGAGAACGAAAGGGACTAGGTCCTCGCACGCCGGCTCCCAGAAGTCCCGCGGGCAGCTCGCAGGACGACAACTCCCACCACGCCTCCCCAGGAGGGGCCACTTCCTCGGCCGGGCTGGACCTGGTGGCACGGGCCGCCGCGCTCGAGAGTCCGCCGGGCAGCGCGGCGCCTTACCTGCAGCCTCCGGGCTGGAGGTGTCAGAGATGGTGTGCACCTCCAGTCGGTGCTTGGAAGAGTCCAGGGAGCGGGGCTGGCCTGGAGCCAGCAGCGAAGCCATTGCTAAGGATTGGGGATGGTGACAGGAGGACGACGCAGAGGCGGCCGACAGCTTGGTCCCGGCTGCTCGGTGCTCCAAGTGCAGAGGGCCTTTCATGCAGTTCATGGACGAGGGAGCGCGCCGCCCTCCGAGTCCCCGCGGCCGCCGCTGGGCGTCGTGGGTCGCACGCTCCGGGCACAGAGTTGCCCCGCGGTGGCCGCTGCAGGAGGAATACGGGGACGCAACCCCCGCCGAGTTCCGGAGCCAAGTCACCCCCTCTGCTCCGGGAGGCTCCAGCGGGAGAGTCCGGAGGCCGAAAGTCAGCGAGCAAACGGAGGCATGGGGATGTGGGCAGGCGGCACCGCGAGCAGCGTCTTTAGGGAGAGGGCGTCCAGGCTCCAAAAGTGAAACAAGAATGGGCAAGACCCCCTTCTTCCCTCCCTCCCTGTACCCCTCCAATAAGGAAAGCTAACGCGGCGCGCTCCGCCCGCCCCGCGAGCGAGCAGCCTGACAGCGAGCGCCAAGACTGACAGGGACAGGTAGCTGGTGTCCGATCCCCGGCGGCGGCGGCGGCGCGGGCCGAGCGCACCCCAAGTGCACCCGAGCTCACCCGAGCGCACCCGCGCAGCGCGCCGCGCGCCGGCGAGCCGGGGCCGGGGCTGCCGCAGCTCAGCGCCAGGCACCCGGGCAGACGACGGACAAGCTCTGCGGCTCCGCGCTTCCCCGTCCGCCCAGCATCTTAAAACCAGAGGCGGGCTTCCCGGTGGCGAAACGTCACTCCGCCGCGGCCCTCCCCGGCCCTCCGCGCCTCCGCCTCCTCCGGACCCTCGGCGGGAGGGAGTGACGCGGCCCCGCACCAATCACGGCGCCCTGGCCGCGGCGAGGGCTGTCCCGCGTGCGCCTATCAGCGGCGTGGGACGGGTTGACGCGCGCCGGGCCCACCCGGGCCACACAGGCGCGCTCCCGGGAACTGTACTCCGCCGGGCCGCAGGCGATCGGCTTTAGCCTGGACCCGGAGGTGGGGAGATGGCTGGGAATCGGTGGCTTGGGAGAAAGGGTCAAGAAAGCCTAGGGGGAAAGGTACAAGGTTCAACCAGACAGCCCCCCCTTTTGTGTCCGTCTCTACATCATTTCCAATCGCGACCCCTCCCGCCTCGTGCAGAAAAGGGACAGGCAACCTGAAACTATAAAATATTAAAACCACCAGCAAATCACCTTTCCGATCTTAAATTTTCTAAACTGCCTGTCAGGTGAATGCTGTGCCAATCTGAAGCAGCTTTACTTTAATTGCAAAGAAGATAGAGCCTGGAAAGGGAGACTAATAAATTAGAAATCGCGAAGAAAATGGACCCGTCAAAAGAAAATTACCTTGACTTTAAACGAACAACTGCGTGGTGGTTCACTCTGGATTTATACAAGAATAAAAAGTCGCCTCAAATCACGTCCTCTGTAATGCTTATTAGTCCCCAGACAGAACACACACAATAGAATAGAAACCCTAACCCAGCGTTTTCAGAACGCTGAAAGCTTATCCATTCTACTTAACGTTGATTAAGACACATATCCTAGATCTTTCAAATTCCTTGTACACTGTATTAAGCTCGTCCTAACCCGAGAGAGCCACGCTTTAAATTCGATTCTCTTGTTTACTTTATTATCAATCAGATTCAAATCCATAAAGCCGCAGAATCAACAACCTTGAGCTAATTATATATAAAATATGCTTTAATGTATTTCCATACAATTAAGAATGTTGCCAAATAACCAATTTCAAGGATAATTTTTAACAGTCATTTTCTTTTCCTGGGAGTCAAGGCTGTCTTGAATCATTAAAGTACAAGCAGGCAGAAGCAGCAGTGTGTGAGCTGAGGCCAATGCTCAGCCAGGAAAGGCAAAGCCTCATTCACTATGTAAAGCAAACCAAAACAAAAATCATCTTTGGGGTCCTCAACTCTTTACAGCACTACTCCTAAGGCAATTTAATTTCCAAAGAAATTTCAAAAAGAAATCCAAACACTCAATTTTTGAAAGCCCTTTCGCAGCCTGGAGATGTTGCTCAGTGGTAAAGCTCTTTCCTACCATGTCTGAGGCCCTAAGCTCAAGCAACAGCACTAGGGGGGAAAAGAAAGAAAAAAAGAAAGTCCTTTGTTCCCCAGTTTAGATCTGCCAGAGAACACAAAGTAATCTCCTTGGAGTTTTGCGCTGCGATTGTTTTATTGTGGAGTTAGTGTTATCCTCCCCGAATGTGTATTTGTTTGACATTACAGTCAATGATTTGCAACACCAGTATGAGGTATCTTCAGAAAACTCCCTCCTCGTCCTTGTTCACAAGATTGGGAAACCTATTCAGTCTGGGACTGAGCAGACCAGCAGACAAGCAAGCGACAGATCCGGACTCTCCTTCGTCCCACCCCCCACCCATCAGCAATTCTCCCATTTGAAATTCACTTGAAAGCAGTCCAAGAAACTGGTCCCTTCCCACCAGTACTGTCCCCCTCTAAGAAGAAATTAGCTACTAGGGGAACTTTCTTCATAGTCAGGCTTGAATCAGCATTCCTGGTTTTAACCTTTTATTCTGCTTCTCACCTCATTCCACACATACACACATGCCTGCTCGGAGCAGAACCACCCCACGCGACAGGTCTACATTAACTGAGGCTCTCACATCCAGCTATATTAGGTCCTGCAATCTTATCACTAAATTACACATATTACACCAGCAGCCTGTTGGTAAAGAAGGTTAAATTAATTTACATTCTGCTCATTATCTGGTGCTTAAATGACACATTTTATCCCTGAGATTTGGCGAGAATCTCCTTTCCAGACCCCACAGTGTTCCACTGAAGACAATGCTCTTACATTTGTAGTGGTTTTTAATCTGATAAGACTCTAATTTGCTTAAGTCTTTTAAATAAGGGTTTTAGATGTTTCTAGCCATTTTCTTATTGAATTTTCTCTAATTCCACCTAAGATCATAAAGTATATGTTTAAAGTGAATATTTTCTCCCTTTGCACTGCCAGCCAATGACCTATACCTAAGTCAATATGAATCCAGCTCTTTTCTGCCCAATGTGTTTACTATTTATATTCCAGTTTCTTCCTTTAAACCTCAGCATAGCTGTGGGCCCCTCCATACCATGCCCCTTAAAACTTCACTTTGTGAAGAGACTCCATCATTTCAAAAAATGAAAAATCCTCCACTGTACTGAGCAAACTCTCTTCCTTCCTTCAAGATTCAAACTCTGGAGCCACAGAATGTTTTTAGAGGCTTGTGGGGTGTTTTTCACAACTTCTTATTCTGGAAAGCTGAGAAGCTTTGCAGAGCCATATAGATTTCTAAGTCCATCTCTCATTAAACCCACAGACTTTGGGTTTAAGCTCGGGTAGCTCTGCGCTTCTGATGGAACTTTCATCATGGCAAATACACACACATGAAGGACCCCAATGAGCCTCCAAAGTGGGTGCCACCTCACGGATAAGCAACAGCTCCACACAGTGCAAAGTGTGGGAGATGTTGGAATTGCCAGGGATCTGCAAGTAGCCAAGAAAGCCTAAAAATATAAGGAATGTTAAATTGTGTGGATATGCTGAATCAAGAGGACAGTACAAGAATTATGTAAAGAACACTCATTAAAAACAAAGTCATATACAGTGCATGTGTGTATGCATATTTATCTGTATTACACACATGCATGCTATATATACACATATGTATACTATATACATGTGTATAGTGCATGTGTACATATATAGATAAGTATAATACATTATACTATATATAAAACATATACACTGATATATATATATATATATATATATATATATATATATATATCCCCAGATCTCTAAACAATGAACTCAAAACAAGGTTTTTCTTTGCATTTTTTCCATCTGGAGGGAGGTCCAACCCTCTGCTAATCTCTTAATCACTTTAACACTCTGAACATCCTCGACTGCGTGACACTCTTTCCTGACCCAACAGGATCCCTCCGAGAGTGGCAGGAGAGTGAGAAGTGTAGAAAGGGAAAAGGTTGCATGTGGTGGAGATCAAGAAATGCTTTTCAAGGAGAATGCCATGGTGGGGAGCAGGACTAGAGACTTAATCTACATAAGCCCTGCACATGGGATAGGCACACAGATAGAGAAGGGGCGGGAAAGCAAGATATCTTATGTATATTATGAATTCCGCACTACTGTGACTTCTGACTGGATGGGCTCTAGAAATCACCAAGATTTCAGCTTCCCTCGTACAAGCTTTCGGTCCAGAAAAAGCCAAGGAGGCTCTGCTGCACTGGTCTCCAAGCAGGGCAGGGAGAGGAAGCCCAGGGCAGGATTGAGCCTTTGAGTTCAGGAGACATCCGGGGTCATCTCAGCTGGGTTTTCTTTCCAGCTCTTTCAAAGAAAGACCCTCCAGGAGGAAAATGTGACATGGGGTCAGGAGTGTTGTGAGCTGTATTTGCCACCGATTACCAGTCTTAAAGTCTTATTTAATTTCACACTGTTTAGTGTGAGCTGCACAAACTCCCTCAGGCCTTGGCGGTGAGCAGTCGGGCAGGGCGGCCAGGCCCCTTTTCCTACTTATGGCCCAGTGTCGGCCAGGGTCCAACCACGCGATCCCCGAATTTTGGTAAGGCAGTGTCCCTGAGCTCACTTCAAAGATGGCTCAATTAGATATCGCCCTGAGCTGTCAGGCTGAGGGGCGGGAGTCCTGCCCAGCCCAGCCCAGCCCAGCCCAGCCCAGCCCAGGCCAGCCCAGGCCAGCTCAAGGACGAGGCCGCCTGCTCAGCTCACAGCCCTGGACAGGCACTGAGTGCGTGCGTGAGGATGGGAGACAGAGGTCAGATGGAGACCCTGCACCCCACGCTTCAAGAAGTGGCCCTTCCTCTCCTCCTTCTACCGCCAGGTTTTCTCTGCATGCAGCCCAAACTGGAAAGTGTCCCCTCCCCTTACAGCCAGGAAGCTGACCCAGAAATGAAAAGCTTTGCTGAGGCGAAATTTTCCCTTTTCCTAGGTGAGATTTTGAAAAAAGGGGGGATTCTTTTCAGAATCAGAACTCTGTAGATGTACTGGGTCATCTGCACCAGATATCACCGGATCTCTGAAAATGACACCCATTTCTGACGCACAAGCTCTAGTTGAGTAAACTCTAGAAGTTTGGGATGGATAACTGGGGAGGGGTCCTGGTGAGAGGTACCCACCCCAGTGAGCACCCAGAGAGGATTTGAAGGGAAGATTTTGAAGTTCCTGAACCAACGTTGTGCCTATTACTTCCCCACACACTCGAGTGTGAGGGCAGTAGGTTTACTGGGCGCTCATTTAATCTTTAGCAAGCAACTATTAAGGAATTATTTAAAATAAAAAGATGGTACAGTGTACCTGTATTAGGGATACAGGGGAGGGAGGGAGGAAGGGATGGAGAGAAAGACACAGAAAGAGCCAAAATGAATTTGAGATTAAACATATCCAGGCTTGGAGACAAAGACATGGCAAGGAGCTAACTGCAGTCACTTAAAAAACAATTAAATTAAAACACTCTTCTCTTTTTGTCTTTTCAGCTCATGTTCATCCTCCCTTAAATTTTTTTTTTCTCACTCTTCTTTCTTTTCTGTTTTCTCTCTTCCAGACATGCTGGTAGCTAACATTCAGCATTAGTTGTCATGGTGACCATAAATCACATAAATCCAAAAATACCCACCTATAATCTGAGATGAAGCTTTTATTTCCCTAGCGAAATAATATTTTAAAAGCTGTCAGCTGACAAAAAAAGAGAACCCACCTCATTGTAGTAACCCAAGTAATATATTACTTCTAAAGGTTTAAATTAAAATGTCAGCTTGTTAAAAACATGCTGGGAGAAACGCAGGCACTCTTCATGTCAGAGCCTCGCGAGGAAGTTGACGCCCTCACCCCCAAGGTTCACACACACACACACACACACACACACGCACATGCACACACACACATGTACACCCTATTTCCATTCTTTTCTTCCCTCTGCTCCCAATTACCTTGCTCTTCACAGATTCTCAGCACTGGATTGTAAAATAAAGGAGTTGCTAAATAAATCAAGAAGGAGCATGGTCTACTGCTAAGCCTTTTGGGAACCTTGGGTGTTGCTCAGGGGTTGTTAGTTACCAGTTGCCTCCCCAAGTAAAAATAGGGACTTGGGGGACAGAGATGCAGGAAGGGCCATACTGGGCAGGAATCTTGAGAGAGTCAAAGAGAAAGAGAAAGATTGGAGGGAGAGACAGGATAGGTAGCAAGGTGCAGTGGCCAAGTCTAGCCCAGAAATGGTAGGTATAGGCTCTCCCCTCTGCCTTTTTCCCTGGGAGAGGAAAACTTTCCCAGTTGGAGACCCTGGGGAGGGGCGTGTGGCCACAGTTGGGCCTTTTGTCTTCTACCTTGGGCTTGTTGTCTTTTGCCTATCTTGGATTACTGGGTATTCGCCTAGATGAAGAGCCATTAATTACCCATTCAGTCAATATTAGGAAGACGACAAAGCTTTTTACATAGGATTAAGAAGACATCAGATTGTTCCATTAGTATATTCCTGCTCACGAATAAGCTTTCGTTATACATTTCCTTTTCCCCGGAGTCACTCTAACAACTGCTGCATATATTAACAGCGGGCGGTGCCGAGTAACAGCCGAACCAGCTTTCAGAAACTTTGAACGCATAAGGGTCAGTATGAAGGAACTCGACCTGTAAAGACACTTGCCCAGGACCCAGGGGGCTGCTCACCTTTGGACAATTGGTACCGTTTCCTCTGGCTGGTGCTTGGACCAATAAGCTGCAGAATTGGTAGGGGCGGCGGTGAGGGTGGTGTTGGGGTGGAGAAAGGAAAAGGGAAACACTGCCCAGCTCTCCTGCCCTCTTGTTTTTTTCCTTATGCCACCTTCAGCAAGCACCTGTCCCTTGCCCCTTACGCGGTGTAAGCTCTCAGTGTTGACTTTTTTTTTTTCTTCCTGATGTGGCTCAGGCTGGGTTTGTCATACCATGTACCACCATTTTGCATTTTGCTAAACATGATCTGGGTTGATATTGATAATATTTGTGTTAGCTTTAAAGTTGTTTCTTTAAGGGGAAAGAACACTCGATTATTTGCTTTCAGTGGGTACACTGCGAGCCCACACGGCATGTGCTGGGCAAACATTTGTGGATTGAGTGAGTTGGGGTACGGGGAGCATCAGTGACGGTCAAGAGAGCCAGAATCAAGCCCTGTCCTCTGAAAGAGACTGGGACTGAGCTGTCACCTGGTGAGAAGGCACGAGGCCTGGGGGACCTTCTCCCAGGGCCAGGGAGTCTACTCACACCAGGTGTTTGGGTCCAGCACTTTGAGCACAGCCTTCCGTGAGCAATTTAAAAACTAATGGTTTTGCTGGTGGAAGCTGCAGGAAGTACCTGACCCTTTTCCCAAGGCAAAGCCAGGCTTTTCAGCCCCGAGTGGTAACCCCAGAAACTTTCTAAGTCACTGAGGGAAATACGGAAGTCTATCCTCCATGTGAAGGTCAAGGTTGTGTAGAGAGTTCCACAAAATGGGGGCTCCTTTCAGGATCCCCAAAGTGAGAGGGCAAAAGGGGTCTCTGCCTTCCCAGGCTGGTCTCCGGGGAGACCTTCCTTCCTTCCTTTTGGGCTAAGGTGTGACTTAACCCACCCCCATGTCCAGCCACTTCTCTCAGGCTCCTGACTTTCGAGGGGTTAAGCTGCCCTCAAGCTCCCGCCTGTCTGGGCTGAGCTGGGCTTGGGGTCCCCCTAATGGGTAGGAATCAGAAAGGATGCAGGGCCGGGTCTCTCCAAGTCACCCCTGCCTATTCAGAGGCGTCAGGTCTTCAAGGCGCCTATTTCTGGAGAAAGAGGAGGGCAGTGCCAATGATATAACATTAAGACTTTTAAAAAAATCGCATGCCATTGTAAGCATTGTTTAAAGCAAAGGAAAACTAAAAACTACGGAAAACAAATCCTTCTGTTTTAAAAGCTGGTGTGGCCTGGAAATTTTCACATTCTGTAAATCACCTTATGTATGCAGGCAAGGGGACTTTAGCAGCCTTCTTTCATTGATGCCTACTCATGTGTTACCTTTTTTTTTTTTGGTCTACCAGTTCTCTGAAAGCCAATAAAATCAAGATTTTCAGCATTTCTTCCCATCACATGCCTCTTCTTAATTAGTAGCATTAAACATGTTTGGGCAGCAATTTTTTCTCTTCGGTCCAAAAGGTAGAAAACAGATCGACAGGCAGGGTAGGGAAAGAACCTTTGCCGTGCACAAAAATAATTGGAGCCTGAACGTAATGCTTAAGAAAACAATTGTTCATTATTACTAGTTGTGTGCGAGTGTGTGTGTGTGTGTGTGTGTGTGAGTGTGTGTATGTCTGTGTGCGTGCTAATTATCAAAAAGAAATGCCCAGGGGCTCCCTCGGACCTCGAGGACCAGGATTCCCCGTCTCAGGCAATTCCTGGTCACTTAGGACCACCTAGACTCCGCCTGCGAAGGGTCCTGCCCCTTTCGCTGGCACCGAAGCCACCCGAGGTTGAGGAAACCCAGGGTAGGGTGGTTGAGAGGAGGAGGTAGAGGGGAAGACCGACTGAGTCTCCGAGGTTCCTAGCGGTGCCGACTCAGGCCTCCAGATACTCTGAGACCTGCCCGCCCCAGGCAAAGATGCGCGAGGCCGGGGCTCCCCTGGTCCGGCGCCGGAGCCGAGCTGCGCCTGCCCCAAGCACTCTCCTCGGACTCATCGCTACCCTTGATTTTTAACCATTTCCCAAACATTCTCCGGTCTAATAATTTATTTTTACGACCGATTATCAAACAGAAGAAGAATTTAACACAGTCCTAATGACAGAAATCAGCCGACATTATCTCTGCATTGCCCCTATTTAACCCGATGGGGTTAATCCCGCACAAGTGAGCGTTTAACCGGCCCAGCAGGACACTCGAGATAGTGCAGCGTTGGGGGCCGGGGTGGGGGAGGCATCGTTGCAGACGTTTTATTCCAACAAATCATGCTTTTACGCTCAGATACACAGGGAAGCCCCAATGTAGGCCCTTTGTTTTCTTCTTGCTAACACGGGTTGTTTACTTGGCGGGCCTCCCAATCGCTCCCCTCTGGCACACATTACATTTGTGGCCTTACTTTTTAATCCGGAAGGAGGGGTTAGGGGCCGAGGCAGTGGGGGCTTTATCTCTTCACACTATCAAAGGTCAACAACCTCCTAAAGCTGGGCACTTATTTATTACCAAGCCTGGAAAACCTGGAGAGCACAGCGAACAGTAAATTTTAGTTTTTCGTGTATTACAAAAAATTCTCTCTCCTCCGCCATCATTTACACTGGCGCCCGCCGCGCACGCACACTACTAAAGGACAAGTTTCAATCCAGCCAAGGCCTGTGCAGTGGGTTGGAGACGTGTTAACTTTTGACACAAGCCTATAGACTTTGCTCGGCGTTGCCCCTTTCTTCGTCCAGGGAGCAACCAGACAGTCCGGCAATCACAAACCCCGAGGCCTGGTCCCGCGAAGCAAGCAGGCGCTTGTCGACCGGCGCGCACGGTGCTGCCCTCGGGCTGGGCTCCCGGCCTGTGCTCAGACCCCGCCACGGAGGGCAGCCTACGACGGCGCGCGTTCCCGGCGCTCACCTCCCGAGATCCACACCGCGCCCACAGCCCAGGTGGGACTTGTCCGAGAGCCTCGGGCACGAGGTGGGCCCTGGTGGGACTGGGCGCAGTGGGACATGGCTAGCGACAGAGGTCGCTGTTGGACCACTTTTGCAAGCCAGCTCGAGGAGACGAAGTGAGCTGGGGCGCGCGCGGGGGATCAGACCACAGGGAGAGAGGGGGAGAGCCGTTGGGTCTCCAGAGTGCAGTATAATTTGGGGAGAGGAATTAACTTGCTCGGGACGGCTGCTGCCCGTCCCACCCAGAGGCCAAGTGTCTAAGTTCAAGCAGCAGCGGCGCCTGGTCTGGCAGCCTCGCCTGCTGGAGCCGCCTCACCCGAGGCCCTGAGTCCCCGAGGCGGCTGCCCAGCGCGCGGCCTTCGCTTCCCTCCCGGCCTTATTATTGGCGCCGGCCTGCCGCCGCGGGAAAAGCTTGCTGCTGGCCGCCTCTTTTAGGTTCTCTGGAGAGTCGGTGAACTCGACCTTTTTGATTTCGGAGTCTTTGGAGAAGAGACATTCAACGGCCGCCGGCTGCACGCCTGGGCCGAGCGCGAAACCACCCCACGTGCAAGAGGGACCACGGGGACCACTGTGGAAAGGAGCCCGGGGCCGGGGCGGGGAGCGAGGCAGGAACGGGAGAAAGAGGGACAAAGAGCAGGACGCAGTTAGAGGTGAATGCAGACCGCACTCCCACCCTGCGGACCCTGGCCAGCGCAGCGCAGCGCAGGGCAGCGCACTCTCTGGATGCTCGGTGGCTGCTGGGGGCTCCAGCCCGGTGCAGGGTCAGGGCCTTGCCCCTTCTCCCTTGGCCACGACTCCCGGACCTCCCCCGAGGCGCAGGCCGCGGTTGTGCTCGATCTGACTTCTTCCCTGCCTAGGAAAGCTCCCCTCGCCAGGCCTGCCCTCTCAGCGGGTGCCCTCTCGCTGCCCTGGCGCGGTGCGCTCCCCGGCCCTGGGGCTTGGGCTGCAGAAGCGAGCTCTTACCTAATTGCACACACGCCGACACTAGTTTTCGGCAGTTGGTCTCCATTCCCCGTTACCTGCAAAACACAAGCGAAGAAGAACTGTGAAGAGCAGCGGCCGTCGAACGCGCAGGGCGCAGCCGAGGCTACTTGGGGAGAGGTCAATGCAACTCTAGCTGTTTGGCGCTTGCTGGGTACCGGCTGCAGGCCTCTTTCTTCGAGCTGACAGCCTCTAGTTGCCCGCTAGCACTCGCAGTCCAACCTCCCGTCCAGGACCTCTGAGTCTTATGAAGAGTTGCAGCCAAGGGGCCCAGCCAGGAGCTGGAGCTGATGAGGAGACCAGAGTGATCTGGCCAGGCCGTGGGGCCACGTTCGGGGTGTGTGTGTTGGGGAGCAACATTAAACAGATACACAATTAGGGGGTGGGTGGAGACAACGCTCCTCTTTGGAAAGGCCATCCTCCAACAGTGTCTGTCTCTTCGTTAAAGCTCTGCAAACATTTGCGGAACGTCAAAGCCACCTTGCCTGCACAGGCAGCACCTCGCGTTCTCGGTGAATTGGAAAGGAAGGCGCAATCCACCTAGGATGCTTCGGGCAAGAGCGGATTTCGGGCCTCTCCACTGGCAGGAGCCGCTTTTCCATATTTAGTCACACTTTTCCCTGGAGATACTCATCCAGCCATCTATTTACCCTAAAGTATGATTTAAGATCGTAGAGGAGAGAGACTGGGTGGACCGAGGGAGGCAGGAGAGCTGGAGCGAGCGTTCCTAGAGGGCTCGCTGCCTTTCTGCCGCGCACGGACCAAGAGGCCGGGGAGATCTGCGCCCCGTTCTTTCCTTTCCCCTCCCAGGCAAGCCAAATCTTTCAAATTTCCAACCACAGCTCAGCAAGCGCTTCACGCTTGGCCCCCTTTCTTGCCACAGGCAAACCGGGAGAGGTGGGTGGCGGAGCGGGGTGGGGGTGTCCCCATTCCAGTGGGCATAGGAACTGGAGCTGTTTCAGTGACAAGGAAAGAAAGAAGGTCCCGGGCTGCCCAGCCTCCTTCGATCTCAGTTCCTGCGAGTCTGCAGTGCGAGCCCGGGTCTGCCGGACTGGGCCCACTGGCCTGGGGACCCTGAGGAGGGTGGGTGTGTGGGTGGGTGTGGGTGTGGGGGAGTGAGCTGTGCACCCCGTTTTGGCCTGAGTCTCTGTTTCCTGTGCTCACTCTCCTGGAGCCAGTCCAGCTCCAGGGGCCTCTGGCCAAGATTGCTACCTAAAGGAGAGGCTGCCCTGTGCTGTGCAGCGGCTGGGGAGCTAAAGGTGGGAACAGAACGCCAGGCGGGTCCCTGGCCAGCTAGCGAGTGCCCAGGCGGGACTCTGCCGGTCCTCTTGGGCCCAGGGGCCCAGAAGTAGCAGTTTGGCGGCTCCAGATTTAGTGATTCTGCAGTAAAATCACAGGATTAGTCCCTGATTGAGATGTCTGTTCGTGAGATATTACAAAATTCATTATCACAGCTTTCTACTAACTCGATATGAAGTAACACAGATGGGATTTTATTAGTCCAGACTTCAAATGTTTACTTATGATAATTTCAGGGGAAATTTGCATGTCATCATCATTTTGATAATCTTTTTTTTTATATGTCTGAACTGGCTGAATTATTAGCTGGTAGCCAGAGCACTGTACATGGTAACTGTGAAGTTTTTTGTTTTTTAAAAGGGGTAAGAAATACAAAAGAAAAAGATCTGGTCTGGGGTGTTCAGTCAGTCGGTTATACATTCCCCCCACCCCACCCGATGCTCTAGTGCTCAAGCCTGAAAGAAGCAAACACAAAACAAATCTTGAAGAACTCATAGGTCTCCACTCTTCGGGACTGAAAAGAAGGTCAAGGTGTGTTCCTTAGCTCACTCCTAGTCCTCCTTGTGACTTTGGGATTGTTTTGCAGTCAGAATGAGCTCTGAGACCTGCATTTTATGGTTCTTACAATGGCTAGGCCTACTAGACAGATTCAATCTAAATAACCGTGAAAGATAATTTTTAGAGAGACCTCCAGTTCCTGCCGGCTGATTCTTAAACTTGCCCCGTCAAGACAAGTCTTATGTGACAAATTTTTCTGCCAGTCTTTGGGATTGTTTTCTGCGACTAATCTCACAAACTGAGGTGGGGCTTTTCCTGATGGGAATCTCTGCTCACCCCAAAAGTTCAGGTCCTGTTTGGAATGTATATGCCAGGCGATGTTGTTTTGGCTAACTTGTGTTGTCACTGCGCTAAAAAGCACTACACTGAGCTTAGCGCACGCAAAACCACACTGGCAAGGCAGACAGGCAAACCTTAAGAAATAGAACAGTTTCCCTAAAGATAGTTTTTGATGGCGGACACAAGAATCAAATTTGAGAAAAATACAGTTCTCACAATTTTAAATCCTTTTACATTTCTTCCTTTCTATTTACTTTGTTACCCTGTAACACATGCTTTAACGAAAAGTTTAGGAATAAATAGCAAAACCATATGTTTTAAATAAGCTAAATTGGTGTGATTAGCCAGTAAATTAATTTGCAGTGGGCAATTATTTAAGGAAATTAAAATATTACTCAATGCAGTTCTGTATATTTCTATGTGTAAGCCTTCTTTTAAACTAGTATCAACACCATAGGAGCAGCTGGAGATAAATATGCTTAACTTAAGGGATAAAATGCCCAAATAATTAAAATGTAGTTTTGCTCAGGGAAAGTAAAACATTCCATAAAAGAAATAACATTTAATTTTTGCAGAAAGGCTTGGTTTTTTATATTTTATGCTTATTTCGTGATACATCAACAAAACCCCTCAGTTTATTTTGCTTATGTGCTTTGTTTCTTTGACATTACTGCCATTTGAATTTTAGATGGATTTCCTCCAAAATACTATTTACTGTGCTAAAAGCATCTTTAGTTCTGGTTAATGGTCTAAAAGAATGCAAGGACTGTCTCTAAATCAATTTTTCATAAAAATATTTTAGAATGTATACATTCCTGTAATTTGAATTCATAAAAGTTTCTCTCTAGTTATTTTAATAAGACATAATATTTGCACAAAAGAGAGGAAAAAACCCAGCATCCTATGTTAGTCTCATTTCTAAATTGCTTAGGAAAGTAAAGTGATTAAATTGAAATAAAAAGAACGCAATTCTCAGGGTTAGAATCGCATTCCCCCCTCCCTTGTCGGTTGGAAAATGGTTCTCTCCGCCCCATCCATTTAAAATGTACCTCCTGAAGTGCAAGATTGGAGTTGACCGGTGATCAATTTAAAGGATTTATAATCCAAGTAATTGTGCGAGCTTGGCATCTAGGCCTGGCTCCCAGGTAATTCGCTGAGCCTGAGAGGTCACTAACTGCCAGTAAAAATGGAATCTCTTTTTCCAACGGGTAATAATGGGACGGGGCTAATCTTCCAGTAGCTGAAACTTTGTCCCGGGCCCTTTATCTTGAGAACGCTAATCCTCGATCCGAGGATTTGTCCCTGCCGGGTTGGCACGGAGATTTCAGGGGAGATACCTCGTTTTGGATGCCAGCCGCGGTCTGGCTTCCCTACAGGACTTCCGCACCCCGTGGACTGTAAGGACGCAAGGAACAGGGTTTTCTTTGCAAGATCTGTTCGCCAACTGCGTTACCTCGGGGGAGACGCAGCCCGAGAGCCACAAATCACCCACAGCGAAGATTCTCCAAAGTGGAACAAATTTGCAGACTCGCATTATCTCACATCCCTGCGGGAGAGACGGCCTCCACTTACCAGCTACCGGAGAAGCGGCTGCCTCCGCGTCCCACGCTTGCTTCCCGGGCGGCTTCCAGCAAGGAGGCGAGGACCGGCTGGGCTGCAGCGCGAGCACCCCGAGGCCGGGCCTAGGCGCACGCGGGCTCCGCGGGCCAAGCGTGCTGCGTCGGCGGGCGCGGGGCCTCGAGCTCTAGCGGCGGCAGGCAGCTTCTCCCCGCGCCTCTGCGGCTTCGTCGCCCGATCTCGCCCTCTCTCTCCCCTCCCTCCCTCTCATCCCTCTCTCTTCTCAGCTCCGACTCCGAGTGGGGAGTGACGTGACGTCAGCAGAGATTCCGCCAAACTCCACTGCGGTCGGCGCGGCGGGCTGCCCGGAGCGAGCGCGGCCGGGAGCGAGCGCGGGGAGCGGCAGGGACGACGCGGCCGGGAGGGACAGGGCGGGCGGCCGGACGAGCGGACCCGAGGGAGCCGGGAGGGAGCAGCACCCCGAGCCGGCAGACTGCGCTCAGACGCAGCTAGCGCGCAGCACGCGCCCCCACGGCGGCGGGGGCCGGGAGGGAGGATGGGATCGAGCTGAGAAAGGAATCTGCGCCAGCCCGGGAGCCCTAATAAATCAGAGGGGGAGGGCCCGGGCGTGGGCAGACCGAAACCTACTCCTGGGACCAAATCGGGAAGGCTCGGGAGGAAAGGCCCGGGAAAGTGGCCCACGAAATGGAACAAAGGACCCAGTACCCGAGTGTGTTTGGGGTTGAGGCGTGTGGAGTGCGGTGTGAGTGTGCGTGCGCGACCTCCTCCCAGGCTTTGCGGGATGGTGGCAGGCGGTCAAGGCGAGCGGGGAGCTAGGGGAGGGAAAGAACAGACGACCGAAGGGAGGAGTGGTGGGTGGGGGGCTGGGGTGGAGGCGGCCGGAGGGACTACCTGATAGAAATCTGCGAAGATGAGAGATCGAGGGGAGATGGGAGGGCAGCCGGGAATGCACTAGAGTTGGCGTGGCCTGCGAGGGAGGCTAGGACGTAGCCCCGCGGCCGCGCGAGGTCAAGGCCGTGGACCCAGGGCGCGCGAGGCCGGGGCGCAGGTGGGCGCCGCCACGCACCTGGCCGCGCACACGAGGGGTCGAGCTGGCCAACCTCGGACGCACAGAGGCTAGAATTTCTTCTGCTGTACCTACGCTCAACAAGTTCACGCCGGGTCACGGATATCTCATTTTTTAAAATGACGAGGTTAAGGTTCCTGGCGAGAATGGGATTAAATTGCCCCGGATGGGGGCGGGGAAGGACGAGGAAGTCTCCCTCAAATCCATGTTTGCTTCTAAAAAAATCGAAGGGTAGGTGAAGTTTGAGGGACCGTTCTCATTCGAAAAGGGTGTCCTCCTACTGAATCCTCATTTTTTTTTTTTTTGACCGGAGCCAGGGTGCATATTTTGATAGCAAGCAGAACACTTTGGCTGTGTCCTGCGTTTAGATGGAAGGACTATAAATATGATGACCCTCGAGGACCAGGTGCGAAGGCTTCTGCCAGGCATGTGGGACTAAGTTCTTTCAACCCCAAGGGCTTCCAGTTAATGTATATTTTGGGAAAGCGTCTGAAAGCAGCCCCAACTCAAAGGTTCGGGATTTCCCATCAATATTAGTGCCTGCGTGGGAGCAAACCTCACGCCCGCCACTGAAAGTCCCTTGGTCTTGAGTCATGAGCAAAGTTCTCTTCAAAAGTTGTATTGCTCTTCCTAAATCAATACATTTCACGAAACTGTGGGGAAAATTGCACTACTGCTTGGAGAACGTGCAAGAGCTACACATGACAAAAAGCCTGGCACTCACAAGGAACCGCGGGTCACCACGGAGGTGCCCAGCCTTTCCTACATTTGGGGGCCTATCTGCAACGTGTTGTGTGTTTTCTTGTATTACTCCATGTTTTGAATTCATTTGAGTTAGCAGTAAAAACAGGCAAACAAACTTGCTCAATTTGTTTTGAGTGCTAAATCCCTTCGCTTTGAAATCGCTAACAGTCGGCAGATGGGTTCATTTTGTGCAAAGGGTTAGTTAGCTTCTTCAGCCACGAAGAAAACTGACGCGAGACTTACAGGCTGAGCCATTTCCACTCTGCCTAACATCCATGGAAACTAGAACTTTCTCTTTTCTACTCAGTGGAAATTTAAAGTGGTGTTATTTTAAGGAGAGAGAAACTGGGGGGGGGATACCCACATGCCGTTTTATAATTTTCTTTTGTCTCCTACAATTTTTATTTCTCCCTTTTGAAATCTTTCCGAGGTAAGAAAAATCAAATTTCCCCAAACCCCACAATTGAACTCCAGTCGCAATACACTGGATAATGTCCGAGAACAACGTTTTTCTCTCTGCCCAACAAAGATATTTTGCTGTCTCCCCGCCCTCCGGGGTAATGGGCTCATGCTCCCTCCACTTCTCCTTTTATTTTCTTTTCATTTTATAGAGATTAAGCGAACAGTCTCGCCTTCAGCTGGTGGCGAGGGTGGGGAATGTCACAAAAAAGTGGAAGAGTGCACAATATCAAAGGCAGGAAGATTCAGAGTCGAGCGGGGAGACTCAGGGAAGGGGACAGGCTCTGCTTCTGCGGAAGCGCACAGGTCTGCGCGTGCAACCCCCTTTCCCTTTGCAGCCTTCAGAGGTTTGCAACCAGGCCGGGCTGCAGGGGATCGGGGAAGCTCACGTTCCCTGCCCCCCTTCCGTCTGGAGTCTCTCCCGCCCGCCCGGGCCTGTTTAACCCCAACCCCTGCCATCGCGCCACCGCACTGAGCTTTTGGGTCCCCGCCTCGCACAGCGCCTGTGCAGCTGAAGTGAGCAGCTGGTGGGAAATGCAAATGGTTCCTGGAGAAATAGAAGATACAGAATGATTCTCATTCCCTCCTCGAGTGTGTGGAAGGAGCTGGACATACGTTTCACGCTCCTAATCCTTCTTTTACATTTTTAGTCATACTCCTATTAAACAACTAATTAATGCCCAGAATCACCAGGGAATACATTAGGCATGCGGCGGAGAGGAAGGGTGCTGGGGGGCTACAAACCACCGAGCTGATTTAAGACGTGGATATCAGGTTTTTCCCTCGTCAAAGCAGTCGTGGAAGAGTAGGTCGTGTGGATTGTATTTAGATTCTGATTACAACTTCGAATTAGAAGGGGGGGGGTTGAGGGAGCGTCCCGCAAAGCAAGCAATTCCCTATCCTGCAGATGTAAACAAGATTGAAGCATCAAAGGTCCCAGCTCCTAAAGGGCCAGATCGCCTGGGCTGGGAGCCGGGCTGGGAGACCCTGACCTGTGTATCTGTGAATTTCAAGGATGTTACACTTTTACATAAACAACTCCAGTGGATCCCTTGGAAATTCCTGGTAAAATCAACCTTTCTAGACTATTTTAAAAACGTTCCCCCTCTTCAAGTTGATATCCTTTTTACTTTTACAAAATTTTGAACTAGATCTAAAGATAATAGTTTTGCAGTGAACCAGCACATGGGGTCATTTTCCTCAGCCAATCTTTTGGCTTTTCAATTATTTGATTTAAGGGAGGGGGCAGAGAATTAAACATAGCTGGCAAAACCAAATATAGGAAGAGCGTGCTGGTTAAATGAATTCAGAAAAATTTTAGGGGGCTTCTGAAATATATTCCTTTCCCCAATATTTTGAAGCAAGTAAGAGAACAGTTAGAATAAGAACCAAAATAGGGAAGCTCAGGAAAGGCAAAACTTTTGTGATCAAAGCAGGGAAAACCAAGGACAAACATGGGGTGACCTGGGCCAATTCCCTCTCACCCCAGAGCCAGGATTTGGGAAAGGTACAGTAATATTTCAGAGCCCGCGGTGATGGGCTGCGTGCTACCATTTACTTTCTTCACTCTGGATTATGATCTCAACCTTGGAAAGCGATTTCCCCAGCTCCTATCTCACAACAAGCGAGTATGTAAATACCAGTGGCTGGCGATGTTTAACTGCCTCAAACATTATTGATTTGTTGGCTCTTCTAAATTCTCTCGCCAGTCCAGATCTTGTTTCCGAATTGTCTATTCCAGAGGTTTGATCTGTGTCTCCGATGTTACAATACAATAATTGTTTTTTTTAAAAAAGGTATTTAAGATGAACCGATTGATTTGCATATAAATTAAAATTATTATGCTTTGCCTATTCCAGTGTTTTATAATCATTTTGAAATTAGTACTTAACCACTTGAGCTAAAAGAATATATAAATGTCTGTATTGACTCACTAATGAATTACCTAATTAAAACGTCTGAGGGATGCTGCGCGCTGGAAAGATTGTTCAATCAAGACTACTTAGGGGAGGGACGGCTTTTGAAGGGGTGCCGCACCCAAATCTGGGACTCAGCACGGAGCTTATGATCTTTCCTAGCTTTAATTTTGGGGGACAGGTCTTTTTCCTCTGTGGTTCATATTTTTGTGCTAATTCGTAAATCAGTGGAATAAAAGGAACAGTCCGTGGATGGCGGTGGCTCAGGACCTTTGCAGTGCCAGGGACCGTGCCGTTCTAACCCAGAACGGTGACCGCAGGGGTGCGGGCCCCCAGGCCTGGAGGGCGATGGCCCTGTCGTGGTCCTGCAGCTGGCTGGGAGAGGGCGGCAGTGCGCTCTCCGCGGTCGCGGAGCGGAGCCTGAGCCGACGTTCGATAGATATGCTAACTGAGCACTTACCTTCGTCCTGAGAATAGGAATAAAAGGTAGCTCTTCTGAAGAGAGGCAGCGGAGGCGCGCTACAGGAGTTCAGAAAAGGCTGGCGGCGAGGAGCTGTAGCCTGGGGGGCAGCCGACCTCCCCTTTCATTTCAAGCACTTATTGATTTGCTGTTGTCATCTTTGGCGACGCAGAAGGACACTTGAAAGAATTTCTGATGGGGCTCTGATCTGAGAAAGGAGGTGACCTGCCCAGGCCCCACCAAATTCTTAATTACCACATCAACTGCTTTTCTATCCGCCCCCCCACTTCCCCGTGGTAACCGAGTTTGATTATTCTTAACTTTTTAGTGATTCACAAACTCCCTTACCTCTCACTGGTTCCCTTCCGCTGCGGAGTTCTCTCCAAACCTTGCCCCTTTCCCCCTTTTCCAAGGTAGGGCTTGTGTATAGATTCCCCTGACCTTTGGCACATCGGAGCCCTCCGAAATCTCTCAATCTTTTCAGATATGAGGATGGGAGGCTCCACCCTCTCTACTGTGTGCTCACTCAGAGATAGGAAGACTTATTATCCAGCTTGCCCTCCAGCCCAGGGGACCCAGCAGATGTTCCCTTCTCAGTTCCTCTCTGAGAATCTGAAAGGCCTGCCTGATCTCCGCACGGACCCTACCCCTGCCCAGTCTCAGCGCTCTGAGCGTGTGTGCAAGTGTTCCCAAAACATCTCCATCCACATTCCTTGCCAAATCATAAATAAAGGGAAACTAATGCCATAGATTGGTTTGTAGATGGCTTCAGCAGTCCGAGTCCCAGTTTCAGAATTCTTCAAGCACTGCTGGCTGTCCTCTGCCCTGAGAACCATTCTAAGGGCTCACTGGAACCCACATTGTGGGACAACAGGTAAAGCCAAACTGAAACACAGAATAACTTCAGGATCACTTCATGAACACACAAATTGTATTTCTGGGATTTGCTCACAACCATTGAATTTTAGTATGTGCAGAATTAGTCAAAATTGCCAACACAATAAATGGTATTGGGGAGACAAATTCCTTGTCTCATTAATGAAAGACCCTCAAAGTCTATTACTTTTAGTGTTTTAACTTCATTTATAATTGTAAATAAGACACAAACTTTATATAATTTATATCCACAAATATAAATTTCCACTAAAAAGCTATGTAGAATTTCTTTTAACTTCTGATAGTAATTTCAGAAAATGAAACCACAGAGAATTATCTGAAATGGGTAAGTCCTTTGAACTGACTACTGCTGTGGACTCAGGAGTATATCATTCTTCATGTGTGCCCTTTTTGTACTATCTTGCCCTATCTTGTAGTGCCTGCAAGTCCTTACCAGGCCTGATATCATATTTTGGGTCCACATTCATTGTATAAAATTCTATTACTGTGCTGATTTTAAAATAGCTTGTTCTGCCAGCATAATATAGATTCAAATAACAAAAAATTTTTTGCTTAATATACAAAGTCCCCAGTTTTTACCTCTTTTAGAATTTACAATTAAATTCTTGAAAGTGCCAATAATCTGTATTTCTTTTGCTTCTTCTTTTCCTCTCCTCCTCTCCCCTCCTTCTTCCTCTTCCTCTTTTTCTTCTAAGAGTGGGTTGGATTCCAGATAAGACATCATACACCATCACACATAACAAAACCCCAAAGTTAAAAACATTTCTTCTTGTATAATTATTGGTCCATGGGATGCTTCTGACTTATGCAGCATCATCCTACAAGTGTACCTTCTAAATTTTCTTCAAGTGCCTAGCAAGAGTGTGAGGCAGCTTGGACAATTTATCTCTGGGGAGATCTTCTATTTGGTTGGCTCTTGGTTCCTGGAGAGATGGACTAATTTCTAGCATGAAACTAGACGGGGTACAGGAAGTTGGCAGCCACTTCAGCCACAATGTGAGCCATCACTCCCTCCCCGAGTTTCCCTTTAGTTGAGGCACTGTTGTTCCCACAATGGGATCTCAAAGCATTTGATATGTGTAGCAGGTTCCCTGGTTTTCACCTTGGACTTATTTGGAAGGACTCTGACTGAATGATGGATGTCTCATAGCTGTGGTTCTCACATTTATTATCATACTCTCAATATTTGATGTATTTAGGGTAAGTTGTTCTGTCAGTAAGCTGGAGCATACAGAAAGATGGGGGCATGTAAGGACTCAGCAAAACTCAGATCCAGGCAGGGTAGGACTCTGTAGTATGGCCAAACTTCTTGTTTCCCCAGTTGGCTACCCTGAGCTTCTGGGGACCATGAGAGGAAGTCTCTGGTGAGTGAGGAGTGATGGAGTCTGGGTATTTGAAATAACACCTATTGAGAACAGAGGGAACCAGGAAATCCCATGCGTACATGATGGATCTGGTAACTTAAGTTAGTAATTGTCATGAGTAACACTTTAGAGTTTTTAGTTTATTTAGCCATTGTGCTAAGCACTGGTGTTCCTCATCACATTTCTTTCTTATATCAACACTGCAAGGTAGGTACTGTCCTTTTACACATGAGTACAGTGGAGTGGGGCTGAGGTTCTCATGTCACCCAGCTGGGAAGAATACAAGCTTATAACCACTAGAGTGGAGTGCTAAGAAATTATTCAGATCATACAGCTGTTAAATGGTGCAATGGTAACTTGAATCTAGATTAGACTAACTTTAAGGTCCCAAATGTTAATCAGTAGAGTGTAGTGATGGCAACCAGACCTGGAGGATCAATCTTCTGGAGGGGACAAATATAGAACTTCAATGTAGATCATTTCCAAAAACAAAAGGGAAATGGAGAGACAAGGAAAATCAAGTTTATTATTACCTGGGGGATGGAGAAAGTCAGAAATGTTCTAAGTGCCAGAAAGGAGGAAAGGCAAAAAGGATTGGATGAAAGAGAGCAGAAAAAGCAAACGATTATTGGCCCTGGGCAGTTTATTCCAAGAAAGGGAAAGGTAAATTTAGATATATTTCTGAGCCATAGGAAAATTGATGTTTAGATTGTGGCTGGTTGGAGCCTAATGCAAAATCTCAGGAATCAGTCTATAGGAACTCTTTCCCACAGGTTCTAAGGGAGAGTAAGATCTGTGAATTGGGCTTAAGAAATTTTATACTTGTTCCAAAGGGAAACAGAAGTAAGGGCTGAGTAATAAGAACATCTGTATTGCAGAAACATGCAAATTAGGAGGGGAGTGCAATCTAGAAAAACCTGTTAGGAACCTGGCCATTGTGCTAAACCATGTTAGGCTCAAAAGAGAAATGAGACTTTTACCTATCATCACACATACTCATCTAGTTTGCTGTGGTAAATTCCATTACTGTGGTAAGGTCATCTGAAATCTTAAGCAAGATAACTTTCTGTGCTGAAGAGCTTTTGGATGTAAGGGGTGTCAGGGGACAAATGCAGGGGTGAAGATCATAATCCTAAGGACACTACCTCTGGGGAGCAATGCTGAGTCACATCTTCCTGGCTGTTGGTAGAAGTGAGCCAAGGAGGAATGCCAAGCATCCTTCTACATGTTTTATTTCATCAAAATGAGCTGGTGGCTGATCCCAAAGGTTTTTCCTGTTCAAGTTTGTCCCATTATTGAAAATGACTTCAAAACTGGGTCTACTTTTGGTTTCTCTGGAGGGGATAATAAATGTTCACATATCAGTGGCCTTGGACTTTTAGATGTCCCAGGAGAAAGAGAATGGAAGAATCAATCCAGTGTTATTTTTTGACAAAAATTCACTTATTCCTTTCTGCTACGTATAGGCAAATGACATGAGGAATGGGGGCAGATCCAGAAAAAGGGTAGGTGAATTCATTGGAGGGAATCTCAGCCTGTGCTGTGCAAGAATCAAGATGATCTCCTCCAGAATGCCATGGTATTTTTAAAAGTAAAGGTTGAGAGTACACAGAGCTTTGTAATTTGTCTCTATGTCAGGGATCTCATAGTATCTTTCTAAATGGGAAAGAAGAATTAAGGTCCGTAGAAAGAAAACCTGAAAAAGACCTGTAGATGCCTCTCTCCTCAACCTGTGTTTAAATTACTTCTAGAAAGATAAAAACTACCTTTGTTAGCAAAGAAAGCCCTAAGGTCCCCTGGAAAAGTACGCTGGTACTGTGTAATTTCACTTTCACACTGTATGTCTGTTTATTGACAGAACTCTAATTACTGAAGAAAATGATGTTATATCAAATAGCTTTAATTAATACAGAGCCTGCTTTCCCGGGCTCTCTTCTTGTGTCTTTTACTCAAGTAGGGTACATGAAAATTTTACTAATCTCATTTGAAAGCTGGAAAGCAGAAACTTTTCGAGAGTTATACCTGCTTGGGTAGGACTAAGTTAAAAACAAACTCAAAACATTCTGTGTTCAGGACTTTTTCTAGCAAATATATTGCTTCTTTCTGCCTGAGTACGGGACACATTTGATTGTAACACTATCTGTCCTTCTGTTTGTCTGCCTGTCAGTAGTTTATCTTTTAATCCATCAATTTATCTCCTAGCTAGTTTCCTAATACACCATAAGTTAGCCAGTGTTGATAAAATTTCACCCTTATCATGAGTGCTACTTTAGCAGATCGAGATGGTTGTCATATTTTTCAAATATCACGTGTAACTAACAGTGCTGCTACTGTTTAAGTGTCATGATTTTGCCCTTATCTGGAAACTGTGCACATGCCACACCTTCTGTCACCAGGGCAACCGCCCCCACTCATTAGGATTTTTGATATTTGTTCTATGTCTTGGGAGGAAGCTGATCATGGTGTTCTTATCCTTCTCAAGGCTGTAACAATTACCTTTTGTTTAGATGTATCTTTTCTCACAGGTAGGGCGTGGTTGTTTTCTGAACCCGACTTCATGAAACTGAAGATTCCCTGAAAAATATTTAAATTTTCTAGGAGAAAATGTTGTACATAATCCTGGAATAAATATGACTTTATATATTCTGCCTTTATCTGAATACAAATGTTCTTCTCTCTTTCAAATTGATATATTTGAGGCTGGGGATTTAGCTCAGCAGCACAGTGTCTGCCTGGCAAGCGTGAGGTCTTGAGTTCGATTCCTGGTATGGGGGGGAGAGATATATTCCAAAAAGTTTTAGTGAAATTTGTTTTTCCTGAATATCATTTATGAACAAAAGCAATAGAACTCTTCAAAAGATCATGTTATCATAAATAGATGCAATTCTTATTTATCAATGAAAAATTAAGCCAGACACAGAAAGAAGAATACTAGGTCATCTTCTGTGCAGTGGAATCTACAAAAAGTTGGACTTATCCCAGTAGAGAATAGCTTGGTAGCTACCCTAGTCAGGTCAGTAGTCTGAAGGAGCATATTAGTTAAAGTGTACTTTACTCCGGCTAGACAGGAGCAATCTGCTCAACTGACTTACAGTCCAGCCTGGTAGCTATTATTAATGACTATATATTGTATTCTTTAAAAATGTAAAGACTGGATATTAAGTACTCTCACTACAAAATGGTAACCATGTTGAGAGAGTGCATTTGTTCATTAACTAGATTAAACCATTAAAATCATGTTGTACATAATAAACACGATAGGATTCTTCCCCATTTTCCTTTTTGATATTTGCTTTCCTTATCCTCCCAGAGATATTTTGATTTCCCTCTCTTTGAGACAGCAGTTGTGAACCTCACAGGTTAAAGATGTATCCTCATAACTTCTTGCTTTTTACTTTTTGCCACAGTGGATAAGCTTTCTTTTGGCAAAGAGTTGATGTCATCTATCAGTTTCTGATTTTAAATATTAAGTAATCTACAAAACTCAATAACAAGGAAGATAATATTTTGTAATTTTTATGTATTTTTTTTTTTTACTTCACAAAGAGCATATGGGATACTCCTTTTTTCATCCTTCATCCTTTCCAAATCCACAAGAATGTGTCGAATAGAGAGGAAAAAAAAGTCAAAAAAGGAAGAGAAATGATTGAACTTAAGAAAGAGAGCAGAGGCAGAGACTAGATTGTGGCTTAGCCAGATGAGTCAATTTTTCTGGTAGATTCATGTGGTAGTGCATTAAACTGAGTTCTGGAGGATGGAAATAAAATTTCTACATCTTTAACAGACATAACTGGGTTAAAAAAGAAATTTTAATGGAGTCTTTTATTATATGCAAATGATCACAACAAAAGGAAAGAAAAGAGATGGTAAAGTGCCATGGTAGAGTTCAGGATTGACGAGAGAAGAAAATATAATAGAGGAACTGGCTTTAGCAGACTTTTTTGAGTTTTCCTTTTCCCAGATTGAATGTAAACAGTATTTTTACACTGAACATTTACTTCTAATTACAGGAGATTGTTACCTTCTCACCTTCCCAACAATTTTGTTACAAATGATCTTTTGTATTGTGAGGAATGCAGTGATTTAGTTTAAATGTTGTTAGCTTAGCTTTCTTTTTTTTGTTGTTAAATATCTCTTTTGAAAGGTTTGAAAGAACTGGGCATGTACCTTATTTCCAGGAGGTTCCAGAGATTATTTCTCTGAAAATTATTAATGTAATCAGTGAGTCAGTCCAGAGCTAAGACAGTTTGAATAAAAAAGATGCAGACCAGCTTAAATGATGCTCAGACTTGCTTTACTTAGCAAGTCTCCATGTCCCACAGATGAATGTATTTATGACAGTAACTCAAAAGTGCATGTGATAGTCACTTTCCCCTTGCTAGGAAGAGACCCTCAACACTCATAAATTAAAGGGGGAGATGTTTATTTGGCTCACAGTTTCCTGGGGGTTCAGTCCATGGTCATCTGGCTCCAAGCATGATAGAAGGGCATGGTGGAGGACAGCTGCTCAACCATGGCAGCCAGGAGGCAGAGAGCAGAGAAGAGCTAGGGCAAGAACACACCCTTCCAGGCCATATTGCCAGTGATCCACCCTTTCCACCAGGCCCCAGTCTCCTAACCGCACGTTCAGCTGTGAGCTCAGAGTGGATGAATCCACTCACAGACACAGCACCCTTGTGATCCAGTCACCTTGCACACACATGGGAGTTAGGGGAAACATTTTAGGTTTAAACCACAACACAGGGTATGTCTTAGAGGTGCCACATCTGGTGATCATGAAACCATGGGAGATGAAAAGTTTATTGGGACTGGAGAATGCTAGCTGGAAGACTGGGATGGAAACCATGGTGACTCTCAAAGTGTGCCAGTTACCATGCACAGGAATTCTTGCTGCCTAGAAAAACAGACTTATGAATTCTGCTCTTACAGCATCATTGGTTAGTGTCTACCTGGCTATGGCCTATAGATATCAAAAGACAGAGTAGAGCTTAAGAGTGAGGAGAAAGTAAAAAATCAACATTTCTTGGTGAAAAAACAAGAATTTAACACTAAAATAGGATGAATTACTGATCTTGGTAAAATTAATTGATTTTAGTTAACTCATTATGTCTGGTTTCGTACCTTAGATTATAAGTGAGTACTCAAAAGTATATAAACTGGCTATAGATTGAGACTTTCAAAGCAGGCTAAGATAGGGGCCTAGAACATAGTAACCATGTATTCTTTACTACTGTTCAGTTTTAGTTAATAAACACTGCTGATGAGCCGAAAAATATCCGATTGTTTTGAAGTCATTGTGGTTTTTACTATTTCCTTGAATGGTGGATTTTTTTGAGGTTAGTATTATCAGGGTCTTTTCTTTATTTGTGAGTTCATACCTACAAAAATCACAAACAAGCTGTCAAGAGACATTTAAGAAAGTTCAATTAGAACCCTTCGTCCTACTTAGAAATAAAATGATTAGACTTCATGTTGGGCTTTGTTTCATTTTTATCCCTTTTTTATCAGAAAATAATTTAAAATAGCCATATTATTATGAATATATTTTGTCTGTACTCTGTATTCTATATATAGAGAAAAGATTATATGTTCAAATATACTAAGGCAAATGCAAAACATGGTTTTATGTAGGTCACCCTGCATAAATGTGTTTATAAATATCTCAGTATATACATACATATATTATATATCAACACCCCCTGTAAGATCTGTTTATAATTTTGACAACAAAACCAAAGAACAGGGTAAATAATAATCAAATGGGAAAATCTCTTACTCATTTAGAGAAACATTCCCAATTTATTTATCAAAGATGTCTCATTCCTTATGAGTTCATATAGTCCTTGCTTAAGATCTAGTGTGAAATTTAACTGCACACTTGATGCAGAATAGAATAATGCTTAAAATGTGAAAACAATGCTCTGTATTTTTACATAGTTTTCTCTGAAGTGCTGAGGAACTGTAAAAGAACCAGGCAATCCAGGTCAGACTGTCCTTACCTCGCCTATCCCTAATCTCTTCATTCATAGAAGTGATTTTCCTGTCATAGTAATAGCAAGTTAGAATATATTCAATAAAGGATTGACTCTTAATTTAAGTAAGAGTGAAGTCCCCACGGTAAGATTCTTAGTAAGGGTTATGAGGAAGCTTTTTATTTTTTCTCCCCAAGAACACTTTGGCATAGTTATACATAATTTAAAAAGTATATGGTATTATTCAAAGATGCCTCTTCTTTGGAATAACATTGCTGAAAGTTAATGAAAACCTCCTTGTCTCAGGCCAATTAAAACAAACATGATTAGGAGGGCATGGTCCCATAGTGTAAAATTATGGGTTGAAATATTTTTCGATGATGTGTCATGTATCAGTTTCAATGGCTAGATTGTTTAGGTCCTGGGAAGTTAAAAGTTTTTTCTAAATCCCTTTTCCTTCATCTTTCTAGTCTATGTCAAAAGGACTGGCTAATTACTCTATGTTGAAAGTACAGTAAACTTAGAATTTATGGAAAATTTTATTTCTTCTTATAAATATAATAACTACATGGCAACATTAGCCATTCTGGATTATGTTCAGCAACCTTCATTACTTTCTGGTATAATGCATTTATCTTAAAAGAAACTAAAAATCTGAAGTGCTTTGCTGTCGTAATAAAGAGAATACTCCGAGAAATGTGGTGACAGCATATGTACTTTGTCTTAACAAAACAAAACAAAACAAAACTCAGTGGGGCAAGGTAGTACATACCTATAATCTCAAACTTCTGGGAGGCTGAGGCAGGGGGACTGCAAGTTTCAGTCCACCCTGGAGAACTTAGTGATTTAGCCAGACCCTGTCTCAAATAATAATAATTTTAAAAAGGGCTAAGCTGGTAGCTCAGTGCAAAGGCCCTTGGTTGAATCTCCAATACCACAAAGACAAACAAAAGACAAAACAAAACTAAATCCCACCAAAACACAAACAACAAAACCAGCAATGAATGCAAAACACCTATAGAAGAATGAAAAGACCTAGTGAGTAAAATCTAAATTAAAGAATATTACAGTTGAAAAGCAGCTCTGCTTTCTTTCCAGTATACATATAGTGATATGGTCAGGCTCCTAAGGGCTGCCTACTTGAGCTACTTCTGTGATTCTAACTTAATATTCTCAATAAAGGGGAAATAGTTTAACTTTTTTCAGAAGAGTTTTAGTATTAACACAGTGCCAAAACAAAAACCACCACAAAGAATATCCTTGCATCTGCTGATTTAGTAAAAATTTTAAAGATATTATTGAACAATTTCTTAAATTGTGTTTGCAATCTTTAAAAAAATAAATTTGCTTTAAGTGCCCAAAGATTTTTATGTGATTGAACAAAAAGCAAGGAAACCCATTTTTAAAATTAGAATCATTCTACAAACATCCAGCTGCATCAAAGTAAACTGCTCTATTGGGACACAGGCAAAGGGATGCCCTGGCTGAAGAACAGTTGCTGGTCTTCTGTTTAGCAGCAGAAGCAGGACTGTTATCATGAGGCCCCTGATGATGCTCAGGCTGTCCATGCAGCAGGCTGCTGGGAGCTGGGATCTGACGCATGAGTCTTGAGAACACTCCAAGTCCTCTCATCTTCTCAGGTTGGCACTATGTGCTCTGTGCCAAGTACCAGACGCAGGAGAGTGCTCACCTGATTCTGTTCACAGGATGTCCCAGAGCCAATGATTTCTGCTAGGTTCCTGGAGTCCTGTCTGTGTACCATGAGCAGAGCCTGGCTCCTGCACTCCATTAGTGGAGTTATGTCTTCATCAGAGCCAAACATCGAGACCTCAGTCCTGCCTCTAGCTGCAATACCATGGGGTCTCTCAGTTCCTGCTCCAGACACTACCACCATCGGAGGTGAGTCTTCCAGAAATGGAAGCCCGCTGAGCTCTGGAAGTATGCCTGCAGCCAGTCATCTTGAGAAATAGGAACAGATGCAATTATTTCTTTTATAAGTACAGAAAATGTGGAACTAGCTAAATTTCAAATGATAACCCACTTATATGTGAGTTTTACATATGCTTGCATGTGTGTAAGAGAGATCTGTAAGCTTTTAGAGACCACTGGGTAAGTATCCTTCTTTTCTTTGTCCCTAGCACAATCCCTTGATATCAAAAATTGCTATTTTTGAGTAGAAGAATAAATGGATCAGATTTAAAAACGAGTCCTCCTGATGAAGATAACAGAATGAAAAGTGACTTAGCTGGCAGTTGTGATAGTAACAATTACACTGACCTGTGGGCAGCCTGCTTTCTTTTCTTCCATTCTGTTTTCAATGCTTCCCTGAAGTCAAATTCCCACAATGGGCTCCTTGTACGGGTCTATAAATATGTCTTATCTATTGCTTAATTGGAGAAACATGTTCTTTACTAGGAAATATAGAGACAGAGCTCTTTTCTTTAAAGTAATTTCATAGTTAAATGTTTATTTATTCAGACAAATGTATTTCCCCTTTCCAGACTGAAACAATAACATTTTATTTTCATACAGCTATGGTTTGGAAGGCAACCATAGGAATGAGTATATAATACTAAGCAATTGACTATATGGGTTCTACAAGTTCTATCATTGTCTCAGTTTTGTGAATCAGAAAACCTAAAAGCTTGTGAGTAGAACTGTCTTTCATTTATAAAATTCTTTAACTTAGTAATTCCCCAAGGTATCACAAAAACAGAGAATCATCAGTCATAGGCTGGGATGCAAATGTAGGCCTGCTGGACTCTAGAGCCCAAACTTTCCCACACACTTTAAACTGTGTGCTAATGAAGAGAACAGCTGTAGCTCATGTACTTTTGGGGAACTTTGGCATAATTGTTGGGAGCTGTATGGGTGCTGCATGAATAACAACTACTGAAAAGTTGTGGGCTTGAAAAATATCATCAAATGTTTACAAAACACAAGTCATTTTAGAAAACTTTTATTATAATCTTGACATTTTGGGGAAGGTGAATGTGAATAGAATATGCTTCTTTTAAGGATATGTACTTTCCCATCATTTTATTTAAATCACCTGTAGCAGCAAACTTAAGTGAGATTCTAGCTTTCAGTCTGGCTTCTGAAGGAAACAGGGGATTTTATTCATACACTCATTTTTTTTGCTATAATTCTAAAATATCTGAACCAGGCTCCTCTCTGAGTCAGCTGAAGGGGCTTTATTTCATTTCAAGAGACTTTAAAATAAGCTTCCTGCTCCCCCCTCCCAATCTCTCCTCCTATCTAAATATACTTTATGGACATTCTACATCAGAGACAAAATAATTGGAAGACTAGTTTGGGTACTATGTTGGGATGAAAAATCTCAGGTCAATCAATAAAGAACTGTCAATGACAAGTCCTACGCTTGGAAGAGTTATTAGCAAGAAGGAAAAGTACAAGAAAGCAGGGGAAATGTAATCTTCAAGCATTTTACAACTTGGTTTCAGGTCAGGTCTGTTTACTTTCAGCAGGGCGGGGCAAACAAGAGGAAACAATCCATGCCAGGCAGCTGCTGCTCAGTGCCTTCTGCACCTCCTGGAGCTGAGTCCTCACTGTCCTCCGCCCAGGGATTATGCATCCTTATTGGTTTCCCAGCTCCTACAGGAGCACACAGAAAGTTAAGTTCCCTATTCAAGCACTCACAGAGATTGTACTGAATCTAGAGCTCATCTGTTTTTCCTTTCCACCACAATGTGTGCCAACATAGCACAACACTGGGAACACGTCAAGCATCTGGAAGCCACTGCAAGGCAGCTGCCCTTCAGATCACTTATGCTAGGTTCTTGTCTTTCCTGCCTTCTTTTCTTCTCTTTTGATAGAACAGACTCAGCGTATACGAGATGGTTTAATGTTGTTGAAGTGTTCTGGTTTTAGCATCACGGACAGATTCTGGGGATTATTGATTTAGCTAATGAAATGGTGTGTTTATCCATGTACTGAGAGGGTGCCTTTTCCTGAGAAAAGGAAAAAAAATTGACAGTGTTTGCTGAATGAGAGACCAGCAGGGATAGCATTACTTTCTTCTGGTTTCTAATTGTGCGCAGGCTGGGGTTTAAAATATGCTTGGAATTTTCTGTGTATCATGAGACGCTGAAGTTGAAAGGGTATTCAAAGAGCATCTGAGCAAACCCCATTTGTAGACAAGAAAATGGTAAAGGAATCATCCAACATCTTATGTCTGGTGGGCAGCATAGTGAAGAACAGAACCTGGTATTTTTTTCTGGTCATCTTTTCAGGGATCACGGTCCAATCTCACAGCTTAGTCTTTTTCTTGGTGAGGTGAGGGTGCTGGGGTTCTAAAACTCATGGTACTACTCTGTTTGCCATTTCCCCCCATCATCCTGGTGGGGTGAAGTTGGCTGAGTGGTGCCTTCTCAAAAGACCAGTCCAGGTCCTAATCCTTAGAAATCATGATTATTCACTTACTAGGAAAAAAGACCTAGAGATGAACTTCAGATCCACAGATGGAAAGATCTTTGAGGATCACCTAGATAGGGCCCAACTCTGATGACAGGTATCTTCCTAACTGAAAGGCAGAGGAGATTTGAGACTGACAGAGGAAGTACACAGCTTAGAGTGATGTGATCACTAGCTAAGGAAGCAGAATGATGTGCACAATCATTAGAGGCATGAAAGGCGAGGAAGGGTTCTGGTTTCACTCCCAGCAGAGGGATTGTGGCCATGCCCACACCTCTGAAAACTGGGTGAGAATACATTTCTGTTGTTTGCAGCCACCCAGCCTGAGGTTCTTTGTTGCAGCAGCCACAGAAAACTAATACACGGAGGAAGGGGCCCAGTGTGGAATGGATGTGTGCTCTTTCTTCTACTCCTGAGTTCATGGTCCTAAGGGAGTCTACAGCACTGCAATGGCGGTGAACTGTGAAAGTGCTTCATGGATAGAGGAAGGTTTTGGTTGTGATAGCGCCAGGGAATGATGGCCTTTGACAAGTGACAGGGATTGTCAAGACTTGGGAACATCATGTCAAGTCAGGGGAAGGTGTGAAGGAGTGCAGCCCATGCCCTGCTTGTGCTCACACTCCTTCTGTCCTCTGCTGCTGCTTCCAGGGAACCTGGGCCTCCTCCTTGCCCACACTGTGAGGACCCCTCTCCCTTCCTTCAGAACTTCCCTTTGTCTGACTCATTCTCTGAAACTCTGTTCCTAGTGCAAAACCCCACCTCCAAATTCATATGTTGCAAGGAGATAAAGGCTGACTGTATCTCCTTATGTGTGTTAATAGTACTTAAAACTTGCATTGCTGGCCCTAGATGCACTAACACAGGGAAGGAGAAGTCAGGGGGATTCTGTGCAGATTTCATGCTAGCTTAAGGGAGCATATTTTAGAAAGAGGAACAATCCTCTGGTGCTTCTGGTCATACCCTCTCAAGGCTGGTCCATTCCTGAGCAGCACAGTACCCAGTACTTTTAGTAGTGAAGAAAATACCTGAAGCTTGACTCTTACTCCTATTTAGGCAGTGGTGGGAGTGACACTTAAATGATCGCATTATGCTATAGACCTTCACACAACTCCCTATGTGATTGCCACCCTGGACCCTCTACCATCCTCTCTGCATCCCTCCCTCCCCTATGCCCTTCGTAGGTAATCACTATTCCAGGAAGTTGATATTTCTGTTTTTCTGCTGACTCTTTTATCTTGCTTCTTACTGGAGCAGTACTCATGTTGGGGTCCCTCACTCTTGTTTCTTCCCAAGCTCCAGAAAGCAGCCTTTAAAGCTCCACCAAGAGTGCCACGCAGTGGGAAGAGTAAAACTGTGCAGGAGAAGGATCATAAACAGGGGATTTTTATTCCTGAGCAAGCAAAATGAAAATTCAGCAAACAAATTGAAGAATCAAGATAGATGTGAAAGATGAAATGGGAACACGAACTATATAACAATGAACATAAAAGAAAATCCCCTCGACACCTGGCAATTACGTGTGCCTGTGGTGAGTCAGAGAGACAAAGCACTCCCGCAGGAGAGAGGACAGCCTTCACACTTGTGGAAACACTAACATGTGTACATTGCTTGTGCTGTACAAAGTGCCTTCACATCTGTTACACTGTATATTTTAGTACCAGTTCTTTGGTGTTTGTGGTTTTACTCCCTGCATTAGAGATGAGAATAAAAGATGCTCTGAGATGTGAGGTAACCCCAACAGCTAGAGCTGGCCAGGAGAGTTGGTGTCTGATCCAACAGTTAGATGAGAATTCTCTCTTTTATCACAGTGTTTACCACTGTGATTGTGGTGGGAATGATAGATAAACTACTTTTTCTTTTTTAGTGACTTGGAGACAATGAACCTGACTTCCAGATTATGATACTGAAAAAAATAATCATGGTTACCTCCTTTGAAAACATAAATCCTCCAACTACTTCTTAAACTCAGAAGACTCCCTTCACAAATTTGGATTTGTTTATTTTTAAAAGTGATCCAGACTAGGAGGATTGTTACTCTAAACTCAAATATGTGATGAGAACAATTTTATTGATAAAGGTGGCAGATGTACAACTGGGAACAGAAAAATGAAGAAAAAAGTGAATTAGCTGTGGGTTTTAGCACAATATAGTCTTCATTATGGGGACTTCTACTTGAACTTTCAAGTGTGGATTGATGAAGAAATATAAACAAACAGGTGTTTTAGTGTTTTAGAGTACTGATCATTACATCCGCACTGAGCTTGCCCTCTCTGTGAACGGTGTCTCTGATGGCTTGGGCCAGAACTTCACCCACTCAGGTGTCAAGATGTATTTTCACACTTACTTTTCATAAATACCATGTTTGCTTGCTTCTTAGGGCAAATTTTGGAGTGTACTCAATTCTGTACTTGTGGTTGGCAGTATCTGACAAGGCTTTTCTGAATCGATTCTTGTGAAAGCCAAGGTAGTTTATCTATAGCATCGCCATTTTTGGTCTGGATTTGTCTTAGCTTTCTGGTTCCCAGTGGGAATTTGGGGTAGCTCAGTACTCCATCTGGCTTACTAGAACTGATTTCCTGGCCTTGTTCTTATAAGCTCTACCTCTTAGAGCTGAGTTTCCTCCCCTACCCCTTTGGTACATTTAGCAAACTCCTCTAGTCAATACCATGGTCTATGATGGCCTCTTAGTGTCACTACCCCAGAACTCTCGAAGAGTTTCTTTCCTTTATCAGCTCAGGGTTGATGCCCCTGGTCACCAACCCCATTGGGCTTACATGGCTGCTGTGCAGTGGTTATTCCTTAACCAGAGTGAGAACTGAAGCTGATTGGCAGTATCTGACAATTGCTGATTTCCTGAGAACAGGAAGTAGCTGTTGCCCCCTACCTCTCCAAATACTTCGCTTGTTTGTTTCATTTTGGGCCAACCTCCTCTGCTAGAATCCTGCTCCTTTGCTTGTGTGGTACCCTCTGTCCGTGTCAGTTTTGATAGCAACCCTAAAAAATATATGGCAATATTGCCTCAATAGTAGAGTAGCAATCAAGGGAATTGATAAGACGGTTGTAATAGTCAATAAATGTGGTAACTTTTTAACTGGTACATTTGGTAGAGACATAGTAGAATTGCATGGAAACCAAACAAGCAAATAGATAATACTGAGGGTAGAATAAAAAATGCAGGGAAATTTTTGTAAAAGTGTGGCTATTTCAGAGATTGAAGTAAGCTCAGGTTTTGTATAGGCACTATTTCCTTTTCTTAAAATCCTGATATGGCTGTTTAATAGTATTTTCATCTGGTATATTATTATTTTTTATTGAATCATATTAATTGTACAAATTAATGAGTTTGAGACACTTTATACATGCATATATTGTGCTTTGATCATATACACTGTCCTACCATCCATGTCTTCTTTCCCTCTTCCTCTTAGTTCTCTTCCGTGTCTTCTATTTTCAGGTCTTTTTTGTTTCTGCATTTTAGTTACCACATATGACAGAGTGAATGCAATACTTACCTTTCTGTGTCAGGTTAGTTTCCGTGCGTTGTTTATTTGCCACACATAATCATTCAGGATTTCCAATTCTTCAATACAATCCTGGGATATGATTTTACTATTAGGGCAGAGATATTTAGGTGTTCCTCAATACCATTTCCCATGTCTTCCTTAGTTATTTCTCCAATTTTAGCTGGGAAAATATCTCTTAGAGGGAATACTGTAATTTCTAGCTCCATTTGCAGCTAGGTTTGCCATAGAATTAAATTCTAGTCAATGAAAGGTAAGTGGAAATAACGCAAAAAAAAATTCCAGGACGTTTTTAAAGAGGGAGATCCTTCCTGTCTTCCCTTTCTCCCTCCCTCCCTCCTTCCCTCCCTCCTTCCCTTTTTCCTTCCTTCTAAATCTTTAAGGTGGCTGGAATATAGAAATGAAGGCTAAGGACAGAGCAGCCATCTTGGTCCATGACATGAACTTAGAAATAGAGGCCATCCTCATATAAACAAATAGATGGACTTTGGAACCTTGACAAGGTAGGCAGTTTTACTCACACTGTCTTTTATATTGAGCTTTACTTTGAAAGAGGAATTAACTTTTAAAGCCACTTTTATTTTGAAATTTTTCTCATTTGTAGCCGATCATAATATTAACCATAAAGTTTACAATGTGTGGGTGGGTTGAACTGTGTCCTGCAGAAATAGGGTCTTTGAAGACATTAAATTAAGGATCTTCAGATGAGATAATTCTGAATATAGACTGGGGCCTAAGTCAATGAGTACTTATACATGAAAGGAAAGTAAGACTTGTTGTACAGAGAGACACACAGGATGAGGGCCTTTAGCAAAGGCAGAAGTTGGGGTGATATGGCCACCAACCAAGGACTGTCAGGATCTCCAAGAAGCCAAGAAGAATTCTCTTTACAAACTGCAGGACTTTAGAACTGTGAATTCTAGGACACCGAGAGAATCATCTTTTGTTGCTTTCTGCCACTAAGTTTGTAGTATACTACTTGTTATAACAGCTCTAGGAAATTAAAACACAAGATAAAACCTTTTCTTTTGACAAATAAGAAATTAGTCTAAATTATAAAATGAGCATTTAAACACAGAACTGATAATATTTTCCTTGGGCACTATGTTTATGCTAGGCTTAGAAGAAGTAATTTAAAATCATCAATTTGTCACCTAGAAATAAAGTCATTTTCTTGTGGAGTATATTTATCCTGTTTGGATTCTTCACAAGGCCAAAGCTATTAGCATAACAGGAACACATAATACTCATATGTAGGTGTAAGTTTCCCTTTGAAGACTTTTTCAGCTGGTTAATATTCATCAATTAAAATCAGATTAACAACTTTTGCTCAAGACAATACTGCTTTTTTTTTTTAATATTGCTTTTTTGAACAAATAGAGAAAGTACCTCATTTTCTTCAGAAGGGAACTCAGCTTGTATAGTAACAAAAGTCAGCAATTAAATTTGCCTATAAACAATTGATCACCAACATGCTTTATCAATTTTGCAGAATGGTAAATATTGTATTATAATTAGCTAATAAAATAAACAGCATAGCTGAGTACTACACTGCTTATATGACTATCCCAAACTGATTGCCCACCAGTATGAAGGAGCCTTAGTCAGGTGACTATGCATTGTGTGCGTGTGTGTGTGTGTTGTGTGTGATTTACAAATACAGACTTTGTTTTCATAAAAATTTTTATTAAATGTTTTCACCAATTAGAGATTTACCCGTTTGTGAACCTTCTACTCCTAAAATGAATTCTGGAGCATAAACAAGGAACCTTCATTCAGATGCAACTGAAGTGAATTCATTTTTATTCTCCCTCCTCGTCCTACTTCTAAATACCTGCATGGCTTCCTGTTATACTCAGAATATAATGCAGCTATAATATAGTTAGTAATGTGGCCCCACCTGAAGTAAAATTCTGATGTTTACATTATACTGTAATTACAAAGTGACATAATCGGCAAAGCAAGTCAGATGCTTGGGTGGTGTTGGGAATCTAAAGCTTTCCTTATTATCCTTGTAACTTCAGTAAAAGTGAGTTTTCAGAGAGTAGTTGAAGATGAATTTTATAGTGAATTTTTCAAGAGTACTAGTTTCGATGAATTTGTAACCAGAATCTGTTAATGGGGTTGTAATAACAGAGAAAATGACAATAAGATTAGGAAGAAGCAGGTAGAAATATTTGTGGCAAAGTACAAATTGGTAAGTAACTCTTTCTGGCTTGAACATTCCTGTTGCTAAGGTAAATCTAGTTTAATGTTCATTTCTCACCTGCAGGGATTTATACAAAGGTGCTTGGCCAACAACTTGAGTCTGAGGACACACGATTGAAGACAAGGTTGACTTCTAGGTTAAATGAAGGCAATGTTATTGCTATGGGGCTGATTGATAAAAACTAGTACTTGCATAAGCCTAGGGTAAATGAAAGAAAATAAGGGAATTTCAGTTTCAGGTGGGTCTTTGACCTATATTGTTGGTCATACCGGTTTCTTTAAAACCCCACACCACACTGAACTTGCCAACTGTTACTGCAAAGATGGGTGGAGTGCAAGGGCGTTAGATCTTGTATACCAAAGGATAAAAATAACGCTTATTTACTGATACTTATGGAAAATATCATCCTTAGAGTATTTAAACTAAATATTAAAGTTAATCCTCTTTATTCAGTAAATCTCATAAGAGTTTGGATGGCAGGACAAAGGATAAAGCAACGCCATGGAAACTAAATTAGTACCATTTTCTAGGATTCCCTAAAAACGAGTAACCTGAAAAAAGAGAAACAGAACCTTCCATAGGTCAGATGCCTGTGGGGCTTATTTTGTTCCAGTTTTTATTTTTCTGAGTACGTGCTTGCAGTATATCATGATTATTGGAGAGTTGGCACATCTTCATTCTTCTTTCCATTCCTTCCCTTCCCCTCCTGCCCTTTCTCCTTCTCTTGATCCCCTTCTCATCTGAACAAAATCTATCACTCTATTTCCTATTTCTGTCCTTAATTTTGCTCTTTATTTATATCTTACTTATAAATTCTTTATTAGTAACTGCATAAGAGACATGCAAAGTATACTTTTCCATGCTGAAAAGTATATATATCCATATTTATTTGATTTTTTCTGCATACACCTTAAAATGTCTTTTTCTTTTATGCGTATTTGGACTAACCTCTCATTCCATATCCCTTTAGTAATTTAAGCTCCTGTAAGGTACAGATTCCAGAACTCTTAAAGGCATCTTGTAAAGAGTTGCTGCTTATGAGTAGCTGACTCAGTGGGCTTTCACAGTAAGGGGGTATGAATGACCCAAAGCCAGCAACTACCCCTGGAAAATGTCACAGTGATGGGACAAAACTGGGCCTCCCCTTGCCTCTCCCGCCACTCTGGGTGCCAGGAATGCTGTGCCAACTTCCAGGGTTGGGCTGGGAGTATGGGAGAGACCATCCTGGTGTTGCAGGGCATGGAGTGGTGGGCGCTGGTGAGAACTCTCCTAAGGAAGCTGGCAGAGAACAAAACAGGGCTGGAGAGAGTTGAAAGGTGTGAATTGGACAACTGGCAAAACTGAACAAGAGGAGGGGAAGCTGATATATTTTTTCAAGCAGCTATGAGGCTTTCAAATAGCTTTTTAGTGCCCTTGTGACCATGACTGACCTGCTTCAGGCAGCTCCATTGGTCAAGCAGGCCTTCACACCCTGTACTTTACTGCACAGGACTGGGTTCCATCCCTACTCCTTCTTCTCTCTGGGTTGTCCAAAATGAGAGCAGGTTGGGGACCTCAAGCAGGAAGACAACCTTAGGTTACGGACATGCCATCCTACTCATCAGCAGCCAATCAAGACATGTGCATTGTGTAAATCATCCCTTCATTATAGCAGAAATAAATGCTTTGAAATAATGGTTAATTGATTCTGCAAGTTTTCACATTCAGACACAAAAGCATATGATTTTTATGTATTATTCTGAGCCACTTTGAATACTTGCTCTGGGGGAGAACACATCTGCAGTTATGTGGCCATCTGGCTAGGAGCTGTGTGTAATGACAGAAACATGGGGGATAGAATGTTAACATCACTGACCGTGACTATGACCATAGTGGCCACTGCCAGCACTGCTGCTGCCAATGCTACTGGTGGGAACGGGGCCTTGTTGGAGCAAATCTGTGTTTTGACATGCTTATATGTGTAAGAGCACTTCATTGCAAAATAAAACTACATTGGTATGAAGCTAAAATATGAAATATTTTAGTTGTTTATTATGGCACCAAATTTATTTCATTCCTTTTTGGTCTGGTTGGATGCGGAGTGATGTTGGACATACTGAACGGTATGCATTGGTCATCAGCAGAGATGCCAGTGCAGTTGGGGCCAGACCTAGGTCCCCTGCAAGATAGGACTAGAGAAGGTAGGAGGGCCCAGGAAAATGTCAGGGGGCCAGGCAGTGAGGTGACAGTGAGAACTCAGAGCCTCAACTCTTTACCAATTAATATGGAAACACTTGCATTTTGCATGAAGAGGTTGGTACTCAAAGTGTTAGTTCTGCCTTATAGAAGTGTCTTGCTTGTCCTCAGCCTATGTCATTTGAATGATAGCTCTCAGCTCTTCCAGAATTTCTCTGGGCCAGAATATTGATGTTCCTATTTTCTCCAGATGGACTCTTTTTGTTGGTTTCTAAATGATAAGTTCCCTCCATATGCCTTTCCCTGAAAGTGTTTGTATTAAGAAGTTCACTTAAAATGGGGAACTCTAAATGTCTTACTTTATAGCTTTGGATCAGCCATGTTAACTCCTGGAATTATATGGAGAATTGAAAATCTAATATCCAAACTGTTTTGAGATTGCCACATGGTTATTTGGAAACAGCTATTTTTTAAAAGGCATTTTTCAGATTCAAAGTCTTTGAACAAAGTCTAGCTCCCCACAGAATAGCCTGTCTAAGGAGCCGAGGGAGTGCTAACTGCCAACATGTGTTTTGTTGAAATGTATTTGCTAATGTAAACAACTTATGCCTGCCTGTGGCACCCAAGACGGTCATGTGAGGCTTGCATGATGCTCAGAGAATGCTGCTCTCGGGAAGATGAATGCATGCAAATCTTCAGCTCATCTTTCCATGCTCACATGTGTCTCATGCAATTAAAGAGAAAGGGAACTCATTTACATGAGGCCAGCCCTCTGGAAACTTCAGCATTTGATCAATAGAAACAGAAGTGGGAAAAAAAAATCAATGAAAGTGTGGGGTGGTGGGCGAACTGAAAAAAAATGAATTAAGTGGGAGAGATTTCCCCTTCTGTGTTTTAGTTTGGGTTTATTCACCAAGGTCATTATTTTTTCAGATGCAAAGTATGTTTTTCAAGTAGCTTATCTTTCCTAACGTTAGAGAACAACACGACGCGGGATGCTGGGCTGTTTGGGTAGAGGACACTGTTTGGATTGGCAGAACATTCTGAGGCAGTGGTTCTCACATTTGAACATGCACAGACTCATTTGGAGTGTCTAAAACACAGCTCGCCAGGCCCGATCCCCAGAGATTTTGAGTCAGTAAATCTGGGGTGGGGCCTGAGAATTTGCATTTTTAATAAGTCCCCAGGACCACACTTTGAGAACCACTGGGAGGCAGAAGTTATCAACTCCCATGCTCACCTGGAGCCACCTGGAAAACTGAAAGCCAATCCAAGCTGAGGTTCTAGCCCCAGAGATTCTTATTTAATTTGAATCCTAGGGAATTAGTAATGTTTCAAAACTCTCCTGGTGATTCTAATGGTGCTCAGCTGCTAATGAGAACCACCGCCTAAAGATTAATTGCTAGTAGGAATCTTGTTGGTTGATATTTGGCTGAATATTAAATAATTTAGAATGTAGGAATAATGTTTGCATGCAGCACAGAACCAGTTAAACATTGTTATTTCCTTAGCAACTGTAGTATTTGCTGGGAGCCAAATGTATTTTTAAAATGGGTGTTAGCACATCAATATCACAATTAATAACTACTTTAACAATGACAGAGTCAGTTTTCCTCCTTTTCTTGTGTGGAAGGCTGAGACAGGAGTCAGGCTCTCCTCTTCATGGTCTTGCCATCCCTCCACCCTCATCGCCCATTTTGAAGCCTTTTCCCTTTTGTCCAAGCTCTTGGTCAAAGGTCGGTTGGCTGACTGCTGGAGCTGCCCTTCAGTTGCTGGCTGATTTAGACAGAAAGGGCTCCTAGGATGGCCACAGAGGGACCGAGGGCACCCCCTGGAGGTGGAGTGGTTTATTTTACAGAGCACTGGGTTGGGAGTCATCTTGAATTGGGATTCTTAGTATTTTTTTCAGCCTGAAGTCTCTGTGATCTCGGAAAACTTGCTTCATCGTCCAAATTTTACTTTTTTTACTCTGTAAAAATGGGGATAACATCTACCTGCTGTGAGCTTATCTCAAGGATTAGATAAGGCAGCAGAGAGGGGACTTTGACAACCTTGCTCTCCACTGCTAGCAGAGTGCCCGATGCAGAGCCTGCACGGAGAAAGTACTTGCTGCCGGAGAATGCAAGCAAGCTTTGCAAGCTGCAAAGCACCCGGCAGAGAGGAGAATCACCCCGGTGAACGTGCTTTCCGTCTCATGCGGGCTCTCTGCTTCCCACGCACTTTGGCCTATATCTTCCTTTGGACCTCGCACAGCTGCGAGGGCACGGAATGTTTATATCCAGGTAACGAGGGCAGAGTTGGTATGATGCCATTCTTCTTTGTAGGAGAAAATATCAGATTATTATCACATCTCATTTCTAAAATGTTCTGTCAGCAAGGAAAGCAAAATGCTGTCTTGGCGATGATATTATCTTTCACTACTCCTTTTCCAGAACTTCAGACAGAGGTCATCATCTCAGAGAATTGTTAGCCCAAGTTAGGAATTGAAGTCCTGGGTTCTATTTATTCCTGATGGTACTGTGGTATCTCATGCTTTATAAATAACCTTTATTGACTTAACTTTGGCACGCCTCAGGTTACTGATTATAATTATGCCAAAATAGCATCTTTGTCTCTTCTAATAATACTTTCTCTGTTTTGTCCTTAGCTTGGACAGATACAGTAGAATCATCTTAATGAATTAGGGTGGGGGGGGTGGGGATATTTCATTTGTCAAATTGTACAGTTGGAACAGTGGAAACAAGCCAAGTTTGGCTGTAAGAGCAATAGTCCTCACATGTTTGGCAAAGGCTGAACATTTTGGTTGAACAAGTTCCTTGGCTAATGAACGCTTGCAAAATGCTAGCACAGTCAAGAGGATGGAAATATGAATATATGTAAAATATGGGGAAAACCTTACTTTATAATCTTACAATCTACTTAATCCTATGGGTGCCCATTGTGTGTGGGTGTCTGTATAAAGCCGACCTATTGATCCAACCTGTTTTCATTGAACTGTCAACATCAAATGAGAAATAATTACACCATCATTAATGTTTTTACAAAGAGAACTGATTTTTGAATAGGATATTTCTATTATTAGATAGGTATTGCTATGACACAATATTTTGTTATAAACAAAAACTTCCAAAAACAAACTTTGAAGGGAAATCCAAGACCCACTAAATAATTAGAAAGTTCTTGCTCTTGCAAAGCAGAAAATATCAAAGAAAGCTCCTTTTTTTCTGCCTTCACTCTCTGGCTTGGAGCTCTTGCAGTTATAAAGTTAGTCTTCAAATGTAAACTGGAGTCCTGGGCTCCATTACTGTTGCTGGCCAGAAAACTTGAGTCAGCGTTATCTCTTAGTTTGTGAAATTCAGAAAAAACAGCTCTGTGGTGGCAGGGCCAGAATTTTATAGCCTGAGTAAGGAATGCCATTGAAGTTGTCAGACTCATAAACTTAAATGTTTAGATCTTTGGTGGGGGGCATACAGTGATGGTGGAAGCAAAGAACTTCGATCTTAGGACAATGTTTTATTCCTAAGACTCAGATTCATTTTACAACTTCAAATGCATGTCTTCCTACCTCAGCTTTTATATCTACATAATGGAAACATTGCTTGAATTCTCACCTAAGGGGCCGCTTTCTCTTGGGAGGCCTCTTTTGAACCACAGATTTCTTTTAAAATTTGGTGCCTAATTTTTTGAAAATTTGGCACTTTGTTCTATCCACTTTCCCATCCTCATCCTTTGCCTGATACTCCACGCTTACTTCTCTTATTGTTTTATGTTTGCTTGTTTACTTCTCTTTGTGCTCCACCTCCTCACCAAAGATTATAAACTCTGATCTAAACCCGATCTCTACTGCGATCTTTGCATTGCCGTGCCCTATGTCTAGGTTCTGGATACTCAATATTTGCTTATTATCAGAGTAAAAGAAGGGAGGGAAAGATATTTTTTCTTGGTGCAGAAGGAGAAATCCATAGATACAATGTTGCAAGACTCACTTTTTGCGTGTGTACGCATGTGTGGGTGGCATGTGGTATAGCCTTATTAGCATGGCTCAAAAAGAAGAGAGAAGGTCATGTTGGTGAATGATTCTTAACAGTCAACATGATTCATGGAGCTATGCATGCTTGGCACATGTTCAGTGCTGGAGTGACGAGCAGGGCACAGCTGCCATGGGAACTGTTGGACCGATTGCCTAAACCAACACAAGGGAGGGAAACTCCCTTCTGCTTCACATTCAAATAGCGACATACCACGTGAGCACGAAGTGACTGGACAACCCAGATTACTCTGCACCGTCTGTGTGAGCCAGTTAATAAAGCTCACATTTATTGAGCATTAACTACTGCATGCAGTTTCCCAAGCAATGGCACCATTAACTCAATTACTTCTCAGAAGAGACAAGACTGTGACTCTGATAGTGGAGACTTTTAAGACACAAAAAGAAAAAAAAAGAGAGAGAGGTCAGTCACTTAAGCTGACACTATCAGAAACTGGAAGAAGCAGGTTTCAAACCCTGACAGCCAGGCTCTGGCACCTGTGACAGGGAACTATTGTGCAAAGTGCCTGCAGGGTACCTGTGCCCCACAAGCAGTGAGCAGCAGGGAGGGCCAGTTGTTGTAGCAATCAGTCAGTACTGAGGATGAGGTGGTGCTGCGGGAGCCATCAAAACAGGAGACAGCGAAGCCCTGCCCCAGAGCCCTGGCGTCCTGCATCAGACGCATTCTTAGGAACTCTTCCAGACAGGCTGTGAGGATGTGTTTATTCGCGTGGTATGGTGGCCCCTACATCCAGACACTGAGATCCTTCCAGTCCTCCTTTGGGAGAGTTCAGAGGAAAGAGGCCCTTTTCAGTTGCGACTTCAGGCTCTGCTGCAGTGATCTGTGTCACTCTGTGGCCACCCGAAGCCTCCCTTCCCTTTGTGGTTGGTGTGATCATTCTTGAGGCCAAGGAGAATTTTTGCGTGACTGAGAAAGAGAATGATAAGCACACCATAGTCATAACAACAATGAAAGCTAACTGTGTCGGACTCTTCTGAGCACTCATGTCTAGGGTGTGACTCCTGTTTACCCTCTAGACACATTCATGCATTGCTTTTTCACAAGAACAGCACAAGGTAGATGCATCTTTTATTTTTATAAATGACAAGATCGAGGCAGCGAGACAGAAGGCAACATTGCTAGTAAGAGGCTAGCTCTGGGCTCATGTTTATTTTGTCTGAAAGGCTTTCTTGATGTCAGAGACTGTTCCAAATGCTTTACATACTTGTAGGCATCAAATCCTCATAGCTTGCTTGCTTCACAGATGGGGAAATTGAGGTAGAGCAGGGTTAAGTAATTTGTCAAGAAAACACACTTTATAGTACTAATCTGCCATCTGTTTAATGTTAAATCCTGATCTCGTTATCATCTGATGCTAGACAGCCTGTGTGTGACTTTCTCTCATGACTCACTCAAGACTGCCAGGATTCTGGTAACTGAAAATCACATTAATAACAACAATATCTATTTTACAGGATTGTTGTGAGGATTCTGTGTGATAGATGATGTGGAACATTTAACATTAGGATCCAACACATTGTAAAATACCAATAAAATTTAGTTTAGAATATTATTAATGTTTGTCCATTTTCATGGACTTTGGCATTAGAATTAAAATTAAATATTTAGTTTTCACTTAACAGAAGGCTGGCTTGGCCACTGTCCTTGACTTTTCTGTGCCTCGGTGTTCTTCCTGTGCCACAGAGGAAGTGAGAGGATCTCCTGTGAGGACTGCTGTGGAGATGAAAGGGGACGGTCTATTTAAAGTGAAGAGCTCTGTGGCCAGCGCTCAATTAATGTTTGCATCTATTATTAGGAGAAGTAAGGGAATGGAGTTGGGAGGGACACAAAGAATGTTTACTATGGAGCCTTCATGGTGTAATTAAATATGGGTGACACACAGGGCATGTCCAGGGGTGGGGGAGAGCAAGCAGCAGCCAAGAGGGCCTGACCTCGGGCAGCATCTCCCACAGTGTCCAAGAGAGCCCGAGCCAGGGCCAGGCGGCCCTGGGTTCCAGTGGACACTGACTGCATGGCTCGGGCAAATCATTTAATCGCTCTAAGCCTCTTATTCTTCATCTGCATGATGGGGATAAGATCACTGGCCTCATCAAGTTGTCATGAGGATTAAGTGAGATACTGTGTGTAATTCACCTGGCACAGTGCCAGGCAAGTGATCGACTCCAGGAAAGGTAACTATCAGTGTTACTAAAAGTCATCACGGAGGGCACAAAACAGCCTCCCCACTTACTCAGTTGTGCAACTCTTTCTGACTAATTCAGCGCCTACTCCCGTCTCCTCAGGGCTCCTGCTGGGAGGTTGGGCTGTTTGCTGTCCCTGCTACAAGCTTGGCCTTGCAGTGCCGGGGCAGGGGAGCTTTAGAACTGGAAGAGTATTTGGTAGAGTAGAAAGAAATTTTTGAGATAGTTTAAAACTTTGTCTTTAATAAGTGAGAAAAATGAGATCAGAAGCTTTTAAGAACTTGCTCAACATCAGAGACCTGAGATGTGGTCCGATAGGCCAAAAGCCAGATCTCCTGAGGTCCATACTTAAAAATCAGTATGAATTTAAGAAGCAGGTTTCTATCATTTCAACTTTATTTGTGGCAAAAGGTGCTAAATGCAGCTCCAGTCACCGAAAATGGTTAATATACTACCTGAGGCACTGAGGAAAATCCCATGTAGCAAGTTTTTACTTATGAAAGACTCATGATTCTTCAAATGAAAGTTTTATCTGTACACAAGCTACTTTACCAAATATGGAAACAGTTCACGGAAGATACATAAAACAATGAGACTGCAGAAAGCAAAAGAAAAACTACAATGTAATAACAACACAATTTTGAAGCAATAGGAGATTCTCTTAGATTTAAATGTTATTTTTACTATTGTCAAGAAAAAAACTTATGTGTTAATGAATGAAATACTGCCTATCCCTGGAAATTATTTAATGAATGCTTCTCCATGGAAAATCTTTACCTTGCTTTATATCTTTGTTTTGAATTTAGAGAAGATATTATCAACTAGATAAATGGTTCTTATTCTTAAAATCAAGGTCTCTGTGTCCTCTCTTGCACGGTGGCTTCCTTCATGCTGTAGGATGTACTTCTTTTCTTGCTTCCACTTGGCCCAAACTTGTTCTGCAGAGCCTGTTTCTTTTCCTACCTTTAATAAAACTTTGCTACTGTTAACTAAAAAAACCTATAATATTATAACTCAAAAATGGAGGATTGAGTAGATAATAAATTATCTAGATAAAGATGGAGATTCTACTAAATAATTGCTAAGTTTAGAGCTTGTTTTACTGTTTGGAGTAAATCTGTCTTTACATCTGTGTTATTAATACATAAGCTGCAGAGAATCACCACTTAGGAACTGAATGTGCCCCAGCCTCCCTGGTGGCTGGATGTGTGGACACAATGTGGCTAGCTCCCTCCTCACTTTCCTAAGGTGAGATTTCTGGGCTTGGCTTCCATTTTTTTTTATGCTGGTTTTGACTGTACAGTGATGGCTTGGAAACCACATACAAAGATCACAGAATCACCTTAGTCCTTGTATGACTGGAGGAGCAAAACTACCCATTGTCAGAAACCCTTACTTTGACCTATTACAAAGCAGAGAAGCTATCTATCTGATTTCCAAGTCACCAAGTCTGGATTCTCTTTCTTGGAGCTTGAACTATTATGTATTAGGTTTGACTGCTCACATCGTCCAAGTTGACTCAAGGTCGTAGAGGGCTGCTCGAGCTGCCTTAAATGACAGCAGTAGCCATCAGAGCCACCTGCAAGTCAGGAGGAGGAAAGCACAGGTCAAAGAGCTCTGTCATCTGGGTCAGGTTTTTAAACAGGTTCGGTGGAAATCACCCACTTAAGCTCTCACTGGGCAGAGCTCTGTCACATGGTCACACCTGGCCAAAAGAAGGCTGGGAAATACAATCATTTGCGCTGGGGAGCAGTATAGCCCCCAAAATATCACAATCCTGTTCCTAGGAAGGACATCAAGGGTGTGCTGCTGTCCTAAATGTCCTTTTCATCTTCCAGTGAAAAGGCAAAAGGCAAATATTCTAACCACTCCCATTGACAGCTATAATTATTTGCTACAGGTAGTATTGCTGAGGACTAGAATTATCCTTCTTATTAGAAATCAGGCTTTCCACGGTGACTGTGTGTGCGCATGTGTATGTGTGCGCACATGGGTGTGTACAAGCATATTTGGGGAAGGGAGTTGCTGTTGGTGGGGCTTGGCAGTAGCAACAAAGCTGACAAAGCCAGCTCTGTAGGATAATGCTGTTTGTCCTAAGGGGAAAATACAGTTCCACCAGGATCCAGAGAATGTCATCTTTCTCCCAGAGCTGGAGATGTTACAGATGTTGCAGCTTACCCTGGGGAGATGGCCTGCCAAGGGATCTTACTCAGCTCATGAAATATGTCTCTGCATGGCTGTTTGTAGTGCGGCATCTACAGCAGTTTTTCCGGCACGTTTTCTCCTCTTCTCCACTGTACATTGTTAAGCCCTCAAATAAACTCAGTGTAGGGATTTTCTAACAGGCTTCCAGACTCATATTTAATGTTTCCTTATACAAGATGTTTGACAGTACCCTTTCAATGCAACATAATTGCTGGATGGAATGTATACATGCTCTGGGAAGGGGTGTCTCCTGTTTCCTGTGACATGGATCCTTTTCAGTATCTTTGCTAAGAATATTACTAATCCAAATGAATTGCATGCATATATTCAATGCAATTTTAATTGGAACCAGCTATAACCCATTTATCCACAGATCCAGTGTTCCTTTCCTTTATTAAGGTAGTGATGTGGGTAAATGCAAAGAGAATGGAGAAATATATAACCATCCCTTTCAAACTATCACAAAAAGATACAGTAACAATTTCACTTTTTCATATCTCAAGTGTTACAGTGATATAATATTGTTTCTATGCCAAAAACTACATTTTTTTTTTTTTTAGCAGAGGACAGAGGGCATATATTTCTTATGGATTGATATTTCCCTACAGAATAAGTAATGTTTCTTTTGGTTACAAATTAGTTCTTTACTCATGTATTAAGGTGAGAGCAAGTGCTAAAAAATACCAGTAATATATTCACCAAGCCATTCACTTGGGAGCAGAGTCTCTGTGAGCAATTTCTGAGCTTGGGACTCACACTGTTGGGAGTAGCCAGTGACTTAATGCTTCAGAAATGCAGTTGTTCTTCAGGTAGAATGGAGCCCAATGACTCCAGCAGGGTACTAGGAAAGAGTTGCAATTGAGTTGTGGGATGAAAGGGGAGCCTAGGCACAAATGGCCTTTGAAGATTGGGTCTGTGGCAGCAACAGCTAATTCTAGCCAATAAGATGTTCACACAGATTCTGTGTGCAACTTTTAGGTTGTGTTCTCACCATTTGAGAATGGATGTGCTTCTTTCTTTCTCTGTTGACAAGAATGAAAGGGGCCTGGCACCACAGAACTGCCAGACTCACAGGCACTTTTAAGATGTTGTGATTTCTTGCCTACCTGTTGTGAAAGTCAAACTGATATGCCACAAATATGCAGGGCAGAGTTCTTCCATTGGTGTAGTCCCCAAGACTATGGTCCTGTCCCAGGTGCCATTAGTTTTTGGGACAGCTGTACTCACTTCTTCGCCCTTGTCATCAGATACCTCCAGCTGAGGAGTGCTTTCATTCTTCAAAAATTTTTTTTTTCTCAGCCAGAGAGCTATCACAGTAGAGGACCAATCCTAGATATCATGTGGGTAATTAGAGGCATTAGAAATCAAATTTGTGTGCATCACACCTGGGTGATCTGAGGCAATCTAGTCTATCTGCTCTATCTGACTGAAAGCCTGCTTGTGTGTTTAGATCCTAATTTTCCTGATATTTCTTTACACAGTGATACATTAGAGGCAGATTTTGATGGAGGCACACTGGTCAGGAATCAGAGAACTGGAGTGCTCATCCTGGGTGTGCTATTTCTGGGCATGGCTCTCAGAGCCTCACATTTCCTAGTCAGGCTGTGATCTGAATATTTTCCCAAAGCAATTCACTTTAGATCAGCCCACAGGTGAATACAGACAGGGGCAAGTGACTTAAATTTATTAAATTTTGTATCACTGGGAGCCAGGAAGGGAGAAGGCAAGTTGTTATTCCTAGTTACATAGGTGAAATTGGATTACACGTCTGCAGATTCTTTAGGTGAGTCTGTCAATCATTTATACACCTTTGCCCTCTTTTCAGGTGATTCTCATCCTTTCACACACCTACCTAGATATTTTGGTTATGTTGTCACAGACAGTGTCCTCTATGGAAGATAATTTTCTACAGGAGATGATCTTAAAGACTCAGGTCTTAAGGAGAAGTATGAACGTTTACTGAGTGGCACATGAGAATATTTACTCTTTCATCATTACTCTCCTGTAAAAGTAAATTTTGGAGTTAATGATGATTGCCTCTTCCTTTCTGCTCCTTTACTTTCTCTTTTCCTCTTTTTTTTAGACTTGCTTCCTGGTGTCGTGGGTATGGCCACACTGACGTGCAGTGGGGATGGAGTCTTACCGGCCTTTGAACCCTGTCCTTAGTGCATGTGAAGGAATGAATGTAAAGTGCTGATCTGGGGCAGCCTGGGTGTCTGTGATAAAAGTAAAGATTAGGGTTCAGATCCACACGTGACTAAATGGCACCGAGTCTCTCCCACCCATATCATTGAAACGGAGACCTACAGAATGGACACAAGAATTAGAAAAAGTAAGTGGGTGAAATACATCCCAGGCCCTGGAGCAGGAAGTACAGCCTGGCAAACAGAGGTAAACGTCTGTGGGGAAGTCGTTTGGGAGCTCAGAACAGGTCTGGTACTGTGTCAAGCTTGCTGCTGCAGCTCTGGGAAATCTCTTGTTCAGAACCCTACACTTCAGGCTCTGTAAATAAATCACTGAGAATTATTTATTCCTGCTGGCTTCTTTAGTTTCCCACACCCCACATTCTTCTTGTTCTTTTGCCATCTTATAAGAAGAGCAGAGTTCCTTTGAGTATGACATTTGTAACTTTCTCAAATGTTTTAATAAGTGGCCATCTCAAGGTAGTACTTTTTCTTCTCTTCTCTTTTTCTTTCTTTCTTTCTTCTTTCTTTCTCTCCCTCCCTCTCTCCCTCTCTCCTTTCCTTCCTTCCTTCCTTCCTTCCTTCCTTCCTTCCTTCCTTCCTTCCTTCCTTCTTCCTCTCTCTCTTTCTCTCTTGCCTGCCTTACTTCTTCCTCATCCCTCCCTCCTTTCTTCTTTCCTTCTTTTGTCCCTCTTTCCTTCTTCCTTAGTTTGACAAAACTTAAGATGCCTTATTATATTAAGGATGCCATATATTACATATTATATTGCATTTAGTATGCCTTATTATTGTAAATTGCTTTGGGGATAATAATGTGTGGTCATAATGTTCAGTAACTTCCTTTATTTGATGACTTCTGAATGAATAGACCGAAAATGTTTAGGTGCCCAGTCTTCAAACAGAAGCTCTTCCAAACAGAGATCTTGGCAGGTACATGAAGAGAATGACAGAGGAAATTTTCACGATGTCTAATTAGTAGAGTCAGAGAAAATCTATTTTTTTGTACTTTAAATCCATGCTTCCCTCTCCCAAGCCCAACAATGTCACCAGGTTGGGAAACAGAAGAGAGAATGAGATTAATCATTAGGCAAAGCGCACCTTCTGCCCCTCCCCATGGCCTCCAGAAATTGGAGTGAGTCAAAAAGATGTAACATTTAATCAGACTGGTTGATTTTTTTCCCATCAATATACAACCCCCCCACCCCCTGTTGCCTTTTGAAGAGAGAAAGGTGACTGTTTTAGTGCCAATCATGTCTACTCCACATTCATCCTCTCCCTCTCCCTTTTCAATCCAAAGAATATATTTTATAGAAAGTCCCCCACCCTCTTCCTGGCATTTGTTATTTTCTTTACTTTTAGATGCCGTTGGTTTGAAAACCAATCTGTACCTATGACTCATGCCGGCAGGGACTGCAGCATATCTATCTCCAGCCTTACATACAAGTTCCCAGCCACAGGCTCACGGTGTACTCCTGACTGCCTGTTTCCAGACACCCACTATTCCAGAGTTAGTTCTCTCAGTTGACCAGTAAGGCTTTTCTCTCCTCTCTTATTCCCTCCTTTTTAAAAATCCCTTTCTTCTTTTTTCTTTCTTCTTTGCATTTTCACTATTCTTTTTGTCCCCTTTCACGAACCTTCACATTGTCAAGGTTGGATTAAGGCCCCAAATTAAAAAAAAGAAATGCTAGGATCACATCCTAGCCCTCAAGGAACTGACACCTGTCCACTGCTAACTTCTCAGCAGGGGGACATATGTCCTCAGAGGAGGGTGGGATGGCACCAAGGAAGGAAGACCAGGCAAAGCTGTACTCCCAGGGTACAGATGGAAGGGCAGAGAAAGTGGACTGGAAAGGAACTCTCCATGCAGATTTTATATGGTGGGATGGGAAAAAAGTCCACAGAGCAGAAACAGCAGATGCAAAAATAAAAAGAAATCAAGAAGTTTGGAGAAAAGCAGATTGGATTGAATATGAAGATGGTTCAGAGCTGGAGCAAAGAGGTGTGGGAAGCCTTCTGATGAATTCAGATTTAGGCTGCAGGCCCTGGAGCCACTGATGGGCTTACAAGTAGCAGCACCTGCCTGGCTGCCATAAAAGTGGAAGGGAATACAGAAAATAAGAAACATAGGGACAGAAAATAAAAGTGCTGCAATCATTCAGACAAAAATGTTTAAAGCAGTTGGCAAAGGATGAAGATGAGGAGGCGAATCTGTGCCAAATTTGGGGTACACTGGACAGGACCTGATGGATGATTAGATGTGGGGTTGAGGGAGTGGTTGGAGCCTCCCCGTCTAGCAGATTTTACCTGCTGGTGCTTTTCACTGAGATAGGTAACCCTGAAACACCGACAGGTTTGGGGGAGGAAAGATGATGAATTCTTGGCAGTAAGTCAGGCAGACGGCATTGTAAGCTAATGAACCATCTTGCCAGGGGTTGCTGTAGTTAGAAAGAAAAATCAGGATAGAGGTTAACACAACTCTTCTGATGTGTGCAAGGGTGGAAACCTCTAAATTTGAATGGGAGAAACTGACCAGGAGTCAAGGAATTAATTCATTGGAAAAAATTTATGTAAATACATCTATAGCTAGTTCTTTCCAGCAGGGTGAAAGTATTGACTGGGATCAGAGTTAAAGTAACATGAATTATGAATTTTTATGAAACATTTTTGGGACACTAGGGAACTTGATGCCCTAAATTAAATTGCACATTATTATCTGCCTCATTTTTCCCTTGTTGCAGTTTCAGTTACTAGAAAACAGTTCAGCTATTTTGTCATTAAACTTCACTTCTTTGTTAAAGAGGATTCTTCATTTAATAAAATGCTTTGTGACTGTTGAAACCAGAACCATGGCCATCAGTTACATGGTCAGTGTCTGAGATCTTTAAGTTTTCCTTAAAAAGTGCCTGAGAACCCATGCACCACACCTCCAGGGCTACCTGTAGGCTAGAGCAACTACCTAACTAACTTGGCACCTTTCTAAAAGGCTGGTTACCGGTCCAGGGATATAGCTCAGTGGCATAAGTGCCTGCCAGGCAAGTGCAAGGTCCTGAGTTTGATTCCCGGTACAAAAAAGAAAAAGATATAATCAAAAGACTGGTTATCAAACCACACCAGGTTCATGCTGAACTAGCAGTAATTTGACAAGGATTTCCATTAATGCTTATCTGTACGTGTGGCATTCCAATCAGAGATTGTTTTTCTGAGCTAGTTAGTTGAACCAGATTACAAGTTGATTCTGTTTCATGTGAACAGAAACATTTTTACAATACAGATCTCCCAAGCCACTTTTCTGGTTAAATTCCTCAATTACCCAGTGATTTTTTCCCCCTATTCTTACCAAAAAGAAAAAAAGAAAGAGGTCATGTCTGTATTTGCTTCTTTTTTTTAGATTTCAAATATTATGCAATGATGTGGATGAACTTAAACATCTCTGAAAAATTTAAGTTTTAGTTTAAAAGTTAATCAGAGTAAAAAGTATTACTATAAATCTAATTAATTAATTAATTTTTGTCTTTTTGAGACAGGTTCTGGCTATGCAGTCAGGCTGGCCTTGAGCTCATTTTGTAGCGCAGGCTGGTCTCGAACTCACAATGGTCCTCCTGCTTCAGCCTCCTGAGTGCTGGGATTATAGGCATGTGCCATGATGCCTGGCTACTATAAAGTTTAATTAATCCTAAGTATAAGAAGTACCAAACTTCATTTACACGTGTAAGTAAAGCAGACTTATCCGAACTATGTTTGCATGTCATTAAAATAGGCCAGAATTCTAAAATTTATGCTCCCAGAATTTCTTGTTGTTACCAAGGGACCTCCTTTTATATTGGTCATTAATATGAATTACATATTACTTTATCATAGAAGCACTAATGATTTTTTTGGCGAACAGACACAAGGTTTATTTCTTAGGCTATATTATTAATTTTGTCATCACAGAAAGTAGCTAAGTTTTATTTTGAGATTGGTTTATTTTCCCTGGACATTTGGGATGAATAGCTCAGCATAACAAATTATTCTATATGCTCTAGTTTCAAGCGTTTAAAGTGGAATCCAAGTTTTAGCATCAGGAACCAATTAAATGATAGTTAGATCTGACTGAAAAATTAATGGTCCAGAACCAAAACTGTGTAGTGTTTTTTAAGCTTTTTTTTTCCTCCAGTATTTCTGTTTTAAATAAAAATCTGGATGTTTCCCAGTAAAATACAAGCGTCATTTTCTAAAAAAACCACTTGAGTATAAATGGAGCCACACCTAAGCTTGAAAATCAGTTAATGATGTCTGCCTTCACAGTGGGCTATTAAACACTAGGTGTTTACCAGTCTTCATGGGGTGTTAAGACTTAGGCTACAAAACACACACACCATGGGGCAATAAAGGATTGAAGTGTTGCTGTGCTTTTTTTAGGGTAAATACGATTTGCTCTTTTAAAGGGATCATTTTATAGTTATATTACCTAGCTTGTCTGCAGTAGCATTTGATTTTTGCCATAAAATCAATCAAGCTCATGATAATAGTTTGCACTCATGATAAACAAATCCGCTTACCAAGTACTGATGTTCAGCCCCCAACTTAAACTTTGCTAATGTACAGACCAGAGTGGCCTTAGATTATGTGCTAGTGGGTGGGTTCAGACTTGCACATTGGGCTGCTGCTTCAAGCATTCTCCACAGAAAGCCAGCACAGTACCTTTGCTCTGGCTTTAGCTCAAACCTATCAGTAATCACTTAGCCCCATGCACTTCTGTCAGTCATTGTGCCAAAAACGATTTCAAGGGCAGCAGTGTCAGAAGCACTTTTGTAATTAATTATTGTCTATTTCCTGGAAAATCTCCTTACATTTGCAAAGGCTGAGTGTGCCCTCATCCCCCTCTCCCGGTCGTCTAGGAAAGCATTTTTGGCTGTATGTCTTTCCAGCCTAATGGGCTCCTTACCGCAGTATTCATTTTGGTTGGGCTCCTCCAGCCATCATTTTCCAGACGGTCAAAATCCCTCCATGATGACAGAAGTTATTTGATCACGGGGAACAAGAAATAAAAGAGCAATAATAATTTCTTTAGGACCTTTTTATGGGGTTTTAAAGAAGAAATTCTGTGATTAGAACAGGTTCAATGTCTCCAACTTGCATTATGCTATCTTAACGTTTTTCCTGAGGGACAAAGGAGAATGATATTTATTACATGAGAAGTCCCCTTTCCTAGACTGCCCACTTTCCCTCTGAGTCCTGATGGATCTTCTCATTTCTCACACGCAGGGCTGAGATTATGCACTCACATGTCTGTTTCAGAGTAGCTTCTTTTGGTCATGCTTAGCACTGGGTCTTCCTGCCTCAGTGATGACTATGTGGGTGTGAATGGATGAAAATGCTCTTTCTGGTCCTTGGCTCCTTACTGGAGAATCCATGCCCCAGGGCTCTGTGCCCTGCCTCAAGGAGCCACCCCAGAAGGCTATGTTCCTCAGGTTCTAGGTGGCCATCTGCCCCTCTGGGTTTGGGCAATAGGAAGATGTGTTGGGCACTGAGGGAGGCAGGAAGGGAGACATCAGAGTTTTTTTGCTCTGTTTTGATCAGGTGGCTGTACAACTGTTTGAGGCCGGTTCCCACTGCACAGGCTTCTTCTGTGTGACACTATTTTTTGAGCACTGAGACTTCTGCTTCCTCTCTCTTTGTCCCTCTGGCACAGGAAGTGATTCCTCCTCTGCTAATTTCTAGATTGCTCTGCTTTCCCCAATTTGATTTCCCAGCAAATCCATCACCTGGACTGGTTCCTTGCCTTAAATTACCATTGTTTTATGCTTTTTTTGGTCCCAGGAATTGAACTCAGGACCTTGTGCTTGCCAGGCAGGCACTAGTGCTGCTGAGCTATATCACTGGCCCACCATTGTTTTAAATACTTATATTGTATTCAATACTGCATTGTGATTCAAAGCTGGTATTACAACTTTTTCCCCATTGCCCTAACCTCCTTTCAACCTTTCTTCTCCTCCTTATTTACAAAAACTTTGTTTCCATTTTTTCCTTCTTTTCCCATTTTTTTCTTTTAATTTTAAATTTGCTTCATAAAAGAGGAGTTGCCACATGGCTCAGAGGCACACATTAGCATGGGACTTTAGCTCATGTTGTAGAGTCTCCAGAGGGGGCTTCTTTTGGGGATGAGATGCCTCTACTTTCCAGAAGTACCTGATCCTTAAACATTACTTTTGTCCTCCCTCTTAGACTTTCCTCAGCATATTTTAAACATGTCCTGCGGATATCAGGACAAATCCTTCCCCTCTGGAGTGAAAGGGCATCCTTAACTTACTATCTCAGCAGCTAAGCAGAGTAGGGGTAGGGCCGTGGGTTCCTAGAATAATCAATAGTAGCTTTTATTGACAGAGAAAATAAGGCGTTGTGACCGTGGAACTGTTTCAGTCCTTTCTGAAGGTGTGGAAAGTCTATATCAGTTCTGTGTGTTTTTAATTTCTACTGCACCCTACCGGGATAGCCTCTGGTATATATTGGGGGAAGGGGGTTGAATCACCAATTCTCACAGAGCACCCTCAAATTCTGGCACTTTAAAATACTTTATATATATATTCTTACAAGGGCTGCAGATGAAATCAAACTCACATGGATTCTATTTCTCCCTTTTCTCATCCTGGCTTGTCTTTGTACTTTATTGGGGAATGAGAAGGAAAAGGAATCTGGCTGACATCAAATTATGAATATTGGTTTATGTTCTTAATAAGCTTGCATTTCACATGTACAGCTAACTCATTGAAGCCATGGGATTTTCCAGGGGGTTAGTTTCAAATCTACAAGAATGAGGGATTTCAGCATGGTCCTCCCTCCTTATTTTCTTCTAGGAGTTTGCTATACCAATGGGCAATGGCCAGAGGTCAGCAGCTAGTGATGGGAGAGAGGCCTCCAGTGTCCCAACATTAAAGGGATGAGTGGAAGGCATCATTTCTGTAGCAAGTCTCATTATTGCCATACATAACTCTGTTTAGCTTGGATTGTAAATTTTTGGGGGGTAAATAACTATCTGGATGGGTTTGATTTGGCTAAATGCAAGAAAAATTTACCTAATGGGACTAAATGCCTACTTCCACAAGATTTCAGGACATTATAGCTAAAGGAATGACTCCAGTGAAGAAGAGACGGCTATTAGTAAATAGAGGTTAAAATCTAGAATGGTTGCACTTTGCTATCTTACAGCAAAATTCACTATTTTTTGGTCTACATACCTTCATTCTCAAGTTGGATATTCTTCCCTGCATCTTGATGTGAACCTATCAGGTATGGCCCACATCCATTATGGAAGACAGTCAAACCTGCACTTGATGTTGAAGAACTGTTGTAGGGCTTGGGTATCCTTGACTGTGGGAAGCAGGAAAGAAATGCAAAGAGTTGAGGGTCAGTTTTGAGTCCCTCCTCTTTGCCAGGTCTGGAGCCCTTTGTGTACACTTTCAGTGATGTTGAGATGGTGTCAAGGGAGGTGGAGTGTGCGGCAGATGGGCACTGGTGGGCAGCATGTCAGTGAAGGACAAGGAGATTGCTCTGAAGAGTTGTGGCTGTCTTTAGTGGAAATAAGCAAAGTGAACAGTGGCCATATTTGCTGCTCTTCATCTTGTCAAATACTGAGTGATATGCTAGGGAAGTAGATTAGCCCTTGGGTTGCTAATGTTCCTCCTGTGGACACCTTCTCCAGGACTGAGCACTATAACAATAAGTAAACTGAAAATTCTAGTTTGCTCCCAGATAGCTCTTATATTTAAATATCCCTAGATCCACTAATATGATAAATGCTGTCTTTGGGGAAAAGTAGTTTCTTACATGTATGAGAAAACAAGCAAGTATTTAGATTTTAAACTACCATTGTTTTTTCAGAATAAATAGTTGAGTTTTATTTATGTTTTTTCATCTTAAAGGCTAGAATAATGTCTCTTTGTAAAATGAACGTTACGGTTAAATTCTTCCATAACTTTGTATGTGATAGGCATCGATTAGGTATTCTGTTCTCATTCAATAAAAGCTCTTCACTGAAAATCAATGTCATTACGTTGTAATGAGTTTCAGTATCTACTGACCTTACCTGGATTTTGGAGGGTGAGTTGGCTGTGAAAGATTCAGCACCTCTTCATCCTTCTTTCAAGACACTAATTACTCATTCAATTTTCTTTTTATCCTTTCTGTTATATTTCCAAAATGCCAAAGGTAAGGATTTTTGAAAAAATGAGAAATTGGGCCAAATGCCTAAGAGTATTTCTTTTAACTTAAGAATTGAGATAACCAAATGAGAAAGATATCATGCAAACTTTTTGTCTTTGCTTCAGCTGGTTATAACTAGATCAACTGAAATTGGGTATTCCAAGTTTCATCCTGAAGCATATTTCTATAGTTGATTTATAAGCCCCTGAAAAATGGGGTTTATGATGAAAATGTGGAAAGACCCTCAACTTCAGGACAAGGCACAACTATAATTTTACAGGCATTAGGCACCTAAAATAACTTTGTATGAAGATTACTCTGGGATTTGTCCCCCATTTTGTAGAAAATGCTTAATGTTGAACTATATTTTATGCACACAAAATGACTTATTTCATAAGACAAGGGGCTCAGGGATTTTCATTCCAATATTCAACAGTACTATTACTAAAGGGCTCTCTCCTTGTCTTGTAATTGAGTGATCTTAAGTGATATTTAAAGAAAATACCACTCTGTTGAACTCCTATGTAAAGATGGTAGTGGCAGAACCATTGGAAATTTTCAAATAGAATGTATTCCAACCATGTATTCGGTGTGTCAGGGAAGTGAATGGATGCATCACAATGACGTTTCAATATTCTTTCCTATAGCAACCAAGGAAATGAGTTTTTATTATTGCTTGTGTTGAGCACTGGCTGAAGTGCTAATATCTGATTGTACAGTATGGTCAAAACATTTTGCCTAATGAAAATTTCTAATAGTGGACAATTCTTGCCTGGGTTTTCCTTTTCCTTTTTTTTTTTTTTTTTTAAATAAAGAAGCCCAATGTTTAAGATAAGAACAAATGCGAATGTCTATATTCTCGTGTATCTTTTTGGTGATTCAACCTAGTTTTTTTTTAAGAAAGGAAAATATCTATTAACTTCTGAACTTAATTTACAAATTAGTTCTTCACATATAACATACCTGTTTCAAATGCAATCTGTATGAAAACAAAAGTATAACTTCTTTATGAAAATATTTTTAAAATTTATTTTTAATAAAAATGTATATATTTATTGTATAGGCCACAGCATTTTGAAATATGTATATGTTGCCAAATGGCTAAATAGTTAATTAGCCTATGCTTTACCTCACATATTTACCATTTTTTTGTAACAAGAATACTTGAAATCTTCTCCCTGAGTGATATTCAATGTTAGAATACACTGTTACATAGTCATCATTGTGTACTGTACAGTAGATTTCTTGAACTTACTAGTCCTGACTTTCTACTCTTTGACCAACATCAATCTAACCCCGTTTTCCTGCTACTCCACTCCCCAGCCCACCACCACCCTACACTCTGCTTCTGTGAGTTCAGATTTTTAGATTTCGCATGTAAGTGAGATCATATGGTATTTGTTTTTCTGTGGCTGGCTTATTTCATTTAGCATAATATTCTCCAGGTTTATATGTATTACAAAACTTTCCTCTTTCCTAAGGCTGTGTTGTATTTTTTTTATGGATTCATAGTACATTTTCTTCACCATTCATTCATGAAGGGACATTTAGGTTGATTCTATATCTTCGCTATTAAATACAATGCTGCATTGAAGATGAACGTGCAGATATCTCTTTGATACACTGATTTAATTCCTCTGGATATATCCCAAGTGGTGGAATTAGTAGCTCATATGATAAAACTATTTTTAATTTTTTGAGGTATGTCTATATTGTTTCCTTACCAGTTATATGAATCTCACCAGGAGTGCTCAGGGGGTACCCTCTCCCCCACATTCTCAGCAACTCATATCAATTGTCTTTTTGATAATGGACATTCTAACAGATGTGAGATAATATCTCATTGTAATTTTAATTTGCACTTTCCTGATAATTAGGGTGCTGAGCACTTTTTTTCATATACCTATTGGTCATTTGTCCTTATGTGTGTTTTCTTTTTTTCAGAGAAAATAACTTTTCAATTCCTTTGCTCATTTAAAAAATCAGGTTATTTGTTCTTTTGATATTGAGTTGTTTGAGCTCCTTGTATATTTTGATTTTAAACACTTACTGGAAATATGGTTTGCAAATATTTCCTCTTATCCTGTAGGGTGTCTCTTCACTCTGCTGATTGCTTCCTTTGTGTACAGAAGCTTGTTTATTTGATGCAATCCTATTTTATTTAATTTCCCTTTGTATGAGTATGTTTTGGGGACCATATTACACAAAAAAGCCCAAAAAGCAAAATTATTGCCCAAATATCATGGAGCTTTTCTTCTAATAGTTTTAGAATTTCAGGCTTATATTGAAGTCTTTAATCCACTTTGAGTTGATTTTTATATATGAGATAAAGGTCTAGTTTCATTCTTCTTTATATAGGTATTCAACCTTTGCAATGTTACTATTGTTTGTTTGTTTGTTTGTTTTGTGGTACTGACATTGAATCTAGGGCCTTACACATGCTAGACAAATGCCTTATCACTAAGCTACACCCACAGTTCTTTCTCCAAAATTTTTTTTGAGATGGAGAGGTCTCAATAGGTTGCCTAGACTGGCCTTTAACTTGTGATCCCCTTGCCTCAGCTCCTAGTTAGCAGGTATAGAGGCATGTTCAAGCACACTGACTCAACCAGATTGAAGAAACTGTCCTTTCTCTGCTTGGCATTTTGGTGAGAGTCAATTGACTGGTTTATTTTTGAGCTCTCTTTCTGTTCTACTGGTTGATTTTGTTAGGCCAGCATTTTAGCTACCATAGCTTTGCAGTATATTTTGATCCTAGTAGTGTGGTGCCCCTAGTATTGTTTTTGCTCAAGATGGGTCTTTTGTAGTTCCATAAAGGTTTTAAGATTTTCTCTTTCTACTTCTGTGAAAAATGTTGTTGGAATTTTGATGGGAATTATATTGAATCTATAGATCATTTTGGGTGATGTAGACATTTAAATAATACTTTTCCAATCCATGAATAGGAGCTATTTTGCCATTTCTTTTTGTCTTACTTAGTTTATTTCATCAATGTTTTATAGTTTTCAGTGTGGAGACCTTTCACTCTCTTGGTTAAATTTATTCTTAGTATTGTGAATAACACTGCATCTTTGATTTCTATTTTGGAAAGTTTGCTGTTCATGTATAAAACACTACTGAGTTTTTAATGTTGATTTTTATCCTGCAACTTCACTGAATTCTGCAATTTTTCTGTGAAGTCTTTAGAGCATATCTATCTATCTCTCTATCTATCTGTCTGTCTATGATCAATTAAACAGTATGGAGAAGAGATTTTGTCTTCTTTGACCAATATCTCCCCAACTCACCCGACTCATCATTTCCATTTCTCATATTCATTCACTTCTCCCCCAAGTTTTACATGTGTGTGTACATGTGCATATTTTTTACACATAAATGATATCTTCCTTATATGAGATTTTCTTATATACAATGATGCCACCTCCCTCCCTGCCATGCCAAGGTAAAAATCCACCCCTGAGACCTTCTTTTATTTTTCTCTGTTTCACTTTGGCCCATTCTGCCACTTAAATCCATTTCTAAGATCTATACAATCACACACAGTGTCTTCCTTGTTTCTTCCTTTGGTAGTATTTTGGATCAGACACTGCCTTGTTTTTTTTTTTTTTTTTTTTTAGACAGGGTCTCTCTATGTAGCTCAGGCTGGCCTTAAACTCACTGTGTAGCCCAAGCTGGCTTCGAACTTGCAGTGGTCTTCCTGCCTCAGCTTCCTGAGTGCTGGGATTACAGGCATGCACCACCACACCTAGCTGCTCATTTCTTGTTGCCTAGACTATTTTAATGGCCTCTGAGACTTCAGTGTACCTTCTATTTTGCTGACAGGTGACTTTCTGTATTCATGTAATTTCTTGCTCATATCATTGTGAAGATTTGCAACTTCTTGTTGAATTAGTGGCAAGACATTCAGACTGATGTCACAGGCCAGGCCATAAAATTGCCCTAGTTTGTACTACGCATTTGCCCCTGCATCTCACAGCTAAGGGGAAGGTTTTTCCACACTGTGTGTTCATATTTCCTGGCTGGTTCAGTTCTTTTCCTCTGTGTAATGCAACCCCCTCTGGTATATTAAAATTCTACCCCAAAAGCTCTTCTCTCATAGAATCTTTTGGCATTTCTAACTGAATGGGTGCAACTTAGCCTCCTTAGAGCTCCTCATTGCCTTCAGGGGTTGCATGTCGTATTTTATTTTTTTATATAAATTATGCTTAAATCAAAGTTATACTTTTAAATAACTTTCACATTTTCTAGAAAGCCCAGTTACTTATCATCTATTTAAAGTAGCCCTCTATCCATCCATCCATCATCCATCTGTCTACCATTGTTTTGATGAAGTCAGCATCTTAAGTTTAACTTTCAGACAGGTGCCTCCTTGAATGTTTCTACTGGATAGAACTTTGTGCCACCTTAACCCAAGATGCAAGTTTTGTCTCCAAAGACTGTGTTTCTGTATCTGTGCCTGTTATCACTTTTTTCTGTTTTGTTTTTTTTTTCTGGTTCTCCTCCCTCAGCACTAAAAAAAATTATGGAAGAGATTAAATTGCAGAGCTCATTTTACCATGGTGTGAAGCATATTCTAGCTCTACATTATGCAATTGATTCTCATTATTCACAATTTCCAAATTTGTTAAGTTGCCATCAAAATTTATATGCAATGCCCCAGTGAACCCTGAGGCCACATTATGATCATTCCTGGACAAGTAAAGGGTGACAAAAACTTTGAGTTGCCCGATATGCATGTACCAGCTGTGGACAAACAAATCAACACTTTACCGCATTTGATTTGCTCTCCCATTAGAAACAAAGGTCCTCTTTGCAGTCTCTTTAATGTCACATTTTCCACATTTCTGTGATTTACTGTGAAGTGGTCCCTATGCATGGTTCTGAAGTGCTGGTTAGGGTTCCTAAGTGCACAAAGGCTATGATGTATCTCATGGAGAAAAGGCATGTGTTAAGTAAGCTTCATTCAGACATGAGTCATAGGGCTGGGGATTTAGCTCAGCAGCAAAAGCGCCTGCCTGGCAAGCGCAAGGTCGTGAGTTCGGTTCCCGGTACCGGAGAAAAACCAAAAAAAAAAAACAAACAAACAAAAAAAAAGACATGAGTCATAATACTGTTGACCATAAGCTCAATCAATAAATCAGCAGCATGCATTAAATAAAGTATCTTTAAACAGAAACACACAGAAACAGGTTAGATATTATTTGATTGATGATAATGTTGTGACTAGATGCTTGCAGGGACCTAAACCTATATTTCCTCTAGGAGCAATGGTTTAGCATTTGCTAGCTCATTGTTCACAGTTACTTTCTGTATGAATAATGAGAATGGATCACATGTATGCAGCCAGCAACAGCATTGTCTAAATTAGTTTAATGGTGTTTAATTGTGGAATCAGATTCTAACTAGCCTTCTTCTCTGTTTTCACTTCCTTGAGTCTTTGACCCTTAGAGTCTTCGTTCTTATCCTAATTTGTTTCCATTGATATTAGAGCTGTTTCTGTAGTACTTTGGTAAAGGAGGAAACAAGATTCTTTCTTTCTCATCCCAGCCTTTGATGAAAGCAAGGAGACTCTTCTGATTCACCTCACACTTCCATTGGGTAAACTCTACCTGGAGATACACTGTAGTCTCCATCTCTTGTTCCTGCAGACAGAGGTCATCCCTCTACAATTTCTCCTGTGCCTGCAGACAGAGGTCATCAACTCCACAACTTCTCCCTTTTCTATCTGTTGAAACTATTAATTGCTTCTCTCAGTCATATTCTCAACATAAATCGTGGTGTCTGTCTTCCCATTTCTCATATTTCTTAATGTATTTTTCTGATTTTCCCCCTTTTATCACTTAACCCATCCTGCAAAACTCACACACACCTGGGAACTTAACTCACACAGGTTGCATATACTGATGCTTATGCCTATGCATATACATATATTTTGATGCATAATATTTTAATTAGGAATTTACAGGATGGAGTGTACAATAAAATTCTCTTGTTGGGGGTATACCCTATTTCTCTTTCCAAGATGAATTTTTACCCCTATTTTGTGGCATAGGGAGGTCTCCAGTATGTTTGTTATACCTTCTATAGGCCAGGATTGGTTACCTGGTACCAACCAAGTATTAAAAGATTGTGCCATTAGAGCTTGTATAAAGATAAGGTCGTTATACAATAACTTTCAAGTGAACACCTTGAGATTCTCTGAGTGGTGTGTATATGGTCTTTTGGGGGAAGGGGATAAGTTTTACAATGTATATCTTTAAAACACTATGCCCTATTTTTCTTCTACTGGGAATCTACTTGTATACATTACAGATTTGTCTTTTGGGGATGGTCACACATGTTGAGAATTTTTTCTACAAAATTCTGTTTTCTGTTTAAGTTTTGGCAGTTTGTTTACTTATTTTTAATTCTTTACTGTGTCTGATGATAAGACTGGAAAATGAATTCTTATTCTTTGATACTGGATTTTTCATTTCTATCCATTTGGCTTCTTTGAATAGTTTTAGTCTCTGTTAGAATTCCTCATTTATTCAGGGTATGTTTTCCATCTTTTCCACTTCTTGTTTAAACATGCAATTATGATTCTTTTACTGATACTTTTGGATAGTTCCAGTAGCTAAGTCATCTCTGGGTCTGCTTTTATTGTTTAATTTCTTGATGGGGTTCTTTTCTGGTTGCATTTGTTAACTTTTTTTTTTTGTCAACTGTGAGGCTTTTTTTTTTAAACAACAAACTGAGATGAATAGCACTTACTCCCAAAAGTGTCTCTCCTCTTTTTTCAGGCTGTTGGTACTGCAAGTTTGAAAGAATCAACTCAATAGGTAGACCTCCAACTCTCTTTATGAACTTTGGTCATTGTTGTAGGCTGAAAAACGATCCCTGGAACTTGTGTTATCTTTTTGGAAAAAGGGTCTTTGATTTTGAGATGGAGAGATAATTTTAGATTGTCTAAGTGCAATCACAAATAAACTTTGAGAGGTGCAGAGGGAGATTAGAAACAGAAAAGCAGGTGATATAAACACCTGAGGTAGCTACTAGGGTAGCGAGCTCTCCCCAAGCATGAGGACCACCACTGGAAGCTGGGAAAAAGCAGCAGCTGAGCCCCCACTGGAGCACCCACAGGAAGTATGGCCCTGCTGTCACTTTCATTTGGCCCTAGTGAAAAATTTCTGTTGTTTAAGCCTCCAAGACTTTCTTACAGTGACCTTAGGAAACTAATACATTTATGTCAGTCTTGTCTTAATAGAGGGAATTTTAACTTGTTGTCATCTTATTATTTAAGATGTCATTTGATAAAAGTCAATTATAGGAAGCGTATTTTACTGTGAGTACACACACACAATGGTCACCAAATTTTCTAACATTACTTGAATTACTTTAAGTTTTTGGTAATAAAATGAAAGGAAAATTATGCTTGGCATGAGATTTCATTATAGAATCCACAGATTATTTGTATAATGGATTTTTGGCCAGCTTTTTGGAAGTTTCTTCTTGTTAAAGTTGATATGAATTTATTAGTGTGACTCTTCATATATTTGGGTTCCCAAGAGAAAATGGCTTGGTGGGGACTCATCTGTCCACCATTGGTCTCCAGACATCTTGACACTCCTGGGGTACCCTGGGCCCTGTTTATGTTTCAAGATGTCTTCTAGTCAGTTCACAAGATCTGTTTATGGGGACACAAGACAAAGTTTTTGGTTTGCAGTAAGTACAATGAAAATAAAAAAATAATAAAATTTCCAGAATGTATTAACTTTTTAACAGAAAAATACATTTATTATACATTCACTTTTCCAGACTTACTGTAGCATATTGTGCTATATTTCTATTCTTTCAATCTTGCTTTATTATTTGGTGTGTAGTTCTTACCATCCTCTTCCACATTATATAAATAATTTCATTGCATCAATTGTTTATCTATCTCCTCTAATTAGAATATAAGCTTTAAGAAGGTAGTGGTTAAAAATCACAGAATCTACAATCAGAACATTTGGGTACCATCAGACCCTTAGCACTTCCTAGTTCAGTGAAAATCTACTTGAAGGAGTTGTTTTATCTTTATGGTTCTTGGGTTTCCAAGTTCTACCAAGGAGAATAATACTAGTATATCCTCAAAGAGTTATTTTGAAGACTAAAAGCTAAAACACACAGAACACACATATATTTGCTGCTATTGCTATTACTTTACTATTGTTTATTGTGGTCCAATAAGACATGTAACAGAGTTTATCATTCAAACTATTTTAAGTTCAATAGCATTAATTACAATAAAATTTTGCAACTAGTATTATTATCTCTATTCTCTGAACTGCATTGTGTTTCTTTGAGTTTCATGTGTTGAGGATCCTATTGTAGTCATAGTGCTGAAAGATAGGTCCTGTTGATGTTAGATATAATCAAATTGCTCCATGATTTTTAGTTGGTATGTATCAAATCCTTTATTGTTCAGTACATCAGCTAGCTTACTGGTGTACTTTTTTGCCTTGTATCTATCAAGTTATTTGCCCTGTATTTACCTCTCCACAAGTGCTTTCCCAATAATATTATAAGAACATTGGCACACATTTTATTTCTGAATGTGTGCCCAATAAGCACATCCACTGTATGTATGAGATTCTTGCCCCTTCATCTTGATGATAACAAGTCACAGAAGATGAATATCTAGTTTTATAATCTTAAAATAGAGACTTAATTGCATCATGAAAGTAATGACTTGATTATAGAGATTTGAAGAATGGAAACTGGGTTTTATAATAATTGAGTAACTATTAAGCATACTTCAAACACCTTGAAAGAATCTGTAAAATACCAAGGTTTAAAACAAGATCTAGATATGGGTTGAGGATTTTTCCTAAGGAAAAAAAATTCCTACTCACTTAATTAAGTGATTTTTAAAAATTGTCAGTACAACTGTTTGAATACAGCCTCTTGGGGTTCTAAAAGGACGAATTACATTGGAAAATTAGTGCTAAGGGTCAAGAAGAAATACAGGAATTTCTCAACAGTCATGTTTGGATTATATTCAAAATGCAATTCTAATCACTTCAAAATTTTAAAAAGGTTGATGGTCTATTAGTGACCTTTTATGAAAGCTTTTCTTCTTCTTTTTCTTCTTGTGTTATGAAAGCTTTTCAAGTGGTTAGATTTGTTGGGAAACACTTATTAAGTCAAGTTTCTGCAATGCAAGTTTTATAGGCTTTATTTCTGAAAATCCCTGTGATAAGGGAAAGGCTAGACATGCAGTTATCTGGATTTGAGTTTTTAAATGTGAATGCATGCACACTGGCAGGACATTTCACTCATGCACTTTTGTCATCAGTGTAGGACCCTGGTGTGACACATAAAAAACAATGCATTAGGCTGGAAGCATATAGCTTTCAATGGAGAAACAAATGAGTTGTTAGCACAGTGGGGGAGTCGAAGAAATAGTTGTCCAAGGATTCCCAGAGAACTACTGGCCAAGCACATCTGGAACCCAGGTCACCTGAGTGGAGTCAGTGACCTTTGTTTTCCCCTCACTCCCTCTTATGGCTCCTCAAGACGCTGGGCGCCCAGGTTTATCTGTGAAGGTATTGTCTGTTCCTTCCTTTCCACCCTGAAGTTGTCCAACTAAGCAATTTTAAAAAATTGTCAGTACAGCTATTTAAAGCCAGCATCTCAGGGTTCTGAAAGGATAGATTGCTATGGAAAATTAGTGTTAAGGGTTAAGAAGAAATGAAGGTGTTTCTCAACAATCATGTTTGGATTATAGTCACAATGCAGTTCTAATCACTTCAGAATTTTAAAAAGGTTGACGGTCTATTAATGACCTTTCATGGAAGCTCTACAAGATGTCAGATCCTTCAGCTTGCAAGTGCTTTGGGGAACTCCTCTCTCAAAAACAAGTTTTCTTGTTTTTACCTGGACCTATTCAGAATTATGAAGTAGGGCACTTATGCAGTGGAGCATATACCCTGGAGGAAGGTGCCATGGTCCTTTTTGTAAGCCTTCCTTCACTCGACTGTCTTGAGCTGTAGGAGAAGTTCATGAGCTAAAAAGCTGTCACTGTGTCCCTTCACCAAGATGCTATGTGATCATTTCATAACCTAGCCACTCCCCACTCCAAGTTGCCCTTCAGTGAAGCTTGGCACATGTGTTGATGATGAACCCCAGATGCAATTTCAATTTTAATTGAAAATGTTTGGTGACTTTTCATGAAAATATACAGAATGTACAATTCTCATGATTCAGACCTCCAACATACTAGTCAGGTTATTTGCTGTGAGTCATGACCATGTGATTCCACTCCTTTCGAGCAGGCCAGTGGGCATCATGGGTTGGAGGTGGGATGGTGTCTGGAAGAGGTCTTCTCCAAATGTGAGGTGTGGCTTGTGTTTCTGCTCCACTCTTCAGAAGCAGATCTGAGGTTCCAGTGGGATAGGGTTCTGCGATGGCAGAATGAGGAACAATGTGTTGTCACAATAGGGAAGAATTAAATGATTTAGAAATGTGAAGTGGAGATGGCAAAACAGGAACTCACATTTCTCAGTGTTTTTGGCTGAACATTCTTTTAAAGACAAGCCCAGACCTATTCAGAATTATGAAGCAGGAAAGGTTTATTCTCAGCCCTGTTTTCCCATCCCAACCCTTATTTGTGTTGCTTCCTAGGCCCTCCCACCCTCTCTTATTCATCCAAGGCCTTGGCATTAAGGAGTTTCTTATTTTAACTCTTTCTGAGTTAAAAAAATTTCAAGGAAATTTTGGTCTGTTGTAGCCCATTTTCAACAGCCTTAGCTCCTACAACATGTTCTCCTTAAGGCTGTCATTTTTCAAAGATGAAACTTTCATTTTATTTTATTTTTTTCAGTCTCCAGTTCCAATAAGAGGAGAAAAGGACATTCTTGAGACACAGAAAAACAGGTGAAATTAGCAGAGGTGAATTTTGCCCTGAAACGTGGTACCCTTAGACATGTTTAAAATGAAAGTTTGCATTTGTAAATCTGAAAGCTGGCAAATAGGTAAATTATTTAAATACTTTAAGTATAGTTGTAAGCACTAGGTACCTTGGGATGGAAATATAACAGGGACAGATTGAGAGCATTCCTCTACTTTTAAAGTGACCTGCGATAGTTTTTAAATAGGTCAAATGATGACATCAAGATTGTAAGCATCCAAAATATTAATATGAATTTTATCTGCTCTATCTTTTCTTGCCTGATATTAGAATGTGAAATAGCTAAAAGAAATGCTTAAAAGCAGAAAGAAAGTAAATTTCACAATGTGGTTCTCCATTAAGCCACCTGCTCCAAGTAACCCAAGTTGTTGCTGCAGACAGGAACTATAAATGTCGACGCAACAATTTTCCCAGTAAAGCTAAAAGCTCTCTAAAGAGATTTCTCCCATTAAATACAGAAGCTGTTTCTGCAAGATCAGTTAAAAATTAATTATCACCCATGGAAAAGTTCACATTTAAGAAAAGTCATTCATTTGGATTAGTAAAATTTCTTTTACTGACTCAGTTGGTAGGTAGATGCCCATTTTCTGTGCTGTTCTAAAACAAATACTTTAAACATGTCAGTTAGATGCATCTTTGTGTATTATACTCAGTCTATCCCTCTTTAGCAAAGGAAGCATAATTAAGATTCCATCAAAGTGGTAAATGGAGATGATTATCTGTCATCAATCTTGTGTACCCATGCCTGCCAGTTTTTATTCTGGTTCCTGTTGCATCATGCCTTAGAGAAACAATTTCTTTGGATTTCACTTCATGTCTGCTTTGTTGAGTAGCTTCTGGGACAATATATTCTTGAGTGCCTTCTGGGGGTCCCCAATTAAGTGCCATTAGGTAATGAGAGGTTTTCTGGGGTCACTAGACTATTCCCAATAGTCATTAAAGCCTGTAGACCTTCAATTAGAAGCTGCTGGTGCAACTTAATTAAAAGTATAGCAAATTGAATTTAGGTGATAAACCTACACTGGCAATTTATGGGTATACTTTCTTTTAGTTACTTATTTGCAGGGATGGTAGATTACCCCACCTTTGACTGTATGACCATTCTCTTATTTTCAATTTTTTTCACTTTTTATTTTAAAGAGAGAGAAAAACCCACTAAAAATGATACAGAATTTCAAAACAAAATGATAGGAAATTAACAATGTTTATTATATTGCATATTGTTATCTTCAAAATAGTTGTTCAGATTACAGAATATAGGCATGTAAAATTGATCAAACAATATAAGCACTAACTGTTCCTTTCAATGAACTAATAGCTATTAGTAGTTAAATTATCTTAGCTATCTTTGTGTGTGTGTGTGTGTGTGTGTGTGTGTATATATATATATATAATATTCTTTTCAAAAATTTTCCCTTCCTTCTTTTGTCCTTCCCCCCATCCAAGTTGTTCTTTCCTTTTGAGTGGTTTCTTTCCTTTTGAAAACATACCACAGTGATATATGTGCACCCATGTTTATAGCATCAGAATTTGCCATAGCTAAATCTTGAAAACAACCCAAATTCCCATCAGCTGAGGAATGGATAAAAAAGATGTGGTATTTTGATATAATGGAGTATTACTCAGGTATAAAGAAAGAGGCTTTTATAGATAAACTTGAAGCTTTTATAGATAAATGAATGCAACTACAGACCATATTCACAAGTAAAACAAATCAGATCTGCATATGTAAACATCATATTGTCTCCCTGGTGTGAGAAACTGAAAGAGTAAATATGATCCAAAAATTACAATAGATATTGTGAAAGGGAAAGAAACTTCTCTGCCATTTCTGATGGGACATGGCTTTCCTGCACATAGTAGAAACTGAACATGTTGCTTGATCTTAAAGTCAACTAAAGATGCTTTTGATCTGTTTCTGCACCACTTGTCCAGTGTGCACTTTAGCCAACAACACGTTCTTTCAATATTATATAAGTAAGAGATAATTATACTTATCTCAAATTTGATACAATCTTACATATAGAAGTTGTGGTTTAGTTCTAAAATGTCTGCCAAAGATTTATGTGTTAGGGAGTTGAATTTTGGAAGATGATTGGATCATGGGGGTGTATACTCATCAATGGTGGAGCCCACGGTGCATCTATACATGAATGTGCTATGAGAAGGTTACACTTGATCAGAAGGGGCAGGTCACTGGGTGTGTGACCTTGAAGAATGTATCTCCCTCTGAAGCTCCTCCCTTCTCTCTCTGCTTCCTACCTGCCATGATGCCAGCAGCTCTCCTTTGTCCAGCCCCTTCCACCATGTTATTTCTGCATTGGAGCCAGCTGACCAAGGACAGAAAACATGTGCAGATGATTTAGGCACTCTCCAGAGTGTGATCCTGGAAATATGAGCTAAGGATAGATTTGGATATTGTCCTCTCAGATGCCACTGGAGGAATGAGTCCAGGGGCAGGTGAAACTCCTCATAATGAAAGCCAAATGTAATTTCTGCCTGAGAGGTGGGTCTTTCTTGACCAGATGCCCTGATAGTGTGGTCAAGAGTGATGGCTACAGATGCTTATCCATGATACTCTAAGGCACAGTTCTTCAACCAGTACCAGTCTATGATCTATTAGGAACAGGGCCACATAGCAAGAATTGAGCTATGAGAGAGTGAATGAAGATTCATCTGTGTTTACATCTGCTCCTTATTGCTTAAATTATTACCTAAGCTAGTCTTCTTTTTGGAACAGCAAGATATTAGATTCTTATAGGAGATTGAACCCTACTGGGAACGGTTTATACAAGGAATCAAGGCTGTCACTCTTTATGAAAATCTAATGCCTGGTGATCTCAGGTGAAGCTGAGGTGGTGATGCTAGCACTGGGGAGTGCAATTATTATGTATTGCACATATATACTAATAAAAAAAGAACCTAAAAATATCTCCCCACCCCAGTCTGTGGAAAAATTGTCTTCCATGAAACCAGTCTCTCATGCCAAAAATGTTGGGGACTTCTGCCGTGAGGAGTGAGTAGGCCCTGATTCTTTCACAATGGTAGGAGTGGTAGTCCACAGTGCCCTTGTAATTGCAGGCTAAAAAGTTCTGGAGTCAAGACAGTTTCCCTGGAACTAAGTAAATTCCAATGGGAAACTATTTTTAAAGAATGTGTGGCATTGGTAAGATTTTTTAAAGTGAATCTTTATACCTGTAAGGGAATTATTTCTTGCCAACATGCCAAGAAGCATTCTCTTTGGTCTACAAAACTCCTGAACTTTTAATACTTTGAAGAATGGATTAATTTTTTAATGTGTCATTATGATAGTTAACTGATTGTGTCAACTTGGGTAAAAAAACACCCAAGTAAATCGGATCAGCATAGTTCTGAGCGTGGCTGAGGGGATTTACTGAAGACAGAAGACCAGCCGTGAGGAATGGTGACAAAGGGAAAAGGGGAAGTGAAGACAGAAAGATAGTTTCTGTTTCTTCAGAGGAGCTGTGGTCTTGGCCTTCACCTTGAACATTGTCTTCAGCCTTCTGCTCAAGGGCAGACCCTTCACCCTTCTGCCACAGATGGTTCAACTTCCTCACAGGGACTCACATAGAACACTGCAAGGAGCTCGAAGGCCTTCAACAGGACCTTTTGGATCCTCAGTGTGAAATGGCCCTTTTGCACTCTTCCACATCTGATTCTGTGGCAGCCACTGTAAGCCAATCTTGTAAATTCTTATGTGTTTGTATATCTTACATTAAATCAGCTTCTCTGGTAAGCATTAACTGATACAGTCCTGAGTATTCTTTGGTTTGTAATTGACACCATACTCAGTATCTCTGTTGTCTACGCAGGAAGTATTAGTTCTTTATTCTGTATTGCTTTGTGGTTATAGGACAGAAATGCTTTGACACACAGGAGTCCACGAAGTATGAAAAGAAGCTGGCTCTTTCAGTCAGATCTCATTCCTCTCTCTCTCTCTTAAATAAATTAAAAAACTGCTTTTTAAGGTGACAAGGTCTTGTCCAGGCTGGTTTCGAACTTGTGAGTTCAAGTGTTCTTACTGCTTTAACCTTCCAAAGAGCCAGGACTACAGTTATGTCCTGTTGCTCCTGGATCTAGATGTTATCTCTTTTCATCTAATAACTAGACTTGGCAGCAACTAGGGTGGGCTGAAGTACAGGCTTCTGTAGTAAATTCTAAGCCTCCTCCGAAGGGACTGGAGAAACTGCTTCAAAACCCAAGATCCTGTCAGATTTCCATCCAAGCTGCAGAACCAGTTTATAATTTTTAAAAATAACTTTTAGTCAGAATAATTTAGATTTGTAAAAGAATTGCAAAGATAGTAAGACTGTTCCTATACAGCCTGTATCTCACTTTTTTTTATTATTGACATCTTTTTTGGTAGAGTATATTTGTAACAAGTAATGAAGCAGCACTGGTTCATGATGATTAACAAAATTCTATCTTATACTCTAATTTTCTCTGCTTTTACCTGCTATGGTGTGAAGCTTTGCGTCTGGACTTGTATACCTTTCTGTTGCATCAAGTGGCACTCTGGGGACTTAGGGGTCCCCCCATTGCCCATTTCTCTGATCCGTGTCCTTACTCTGACACAAAACTAGGGCAAGGCTGACTTAAAATCCAAGATCCCTCCAGCACAGAATGAAGAACTCAGAGATAAAAGTAGTGCAGAGCAGACGTTTATTCATAAGATGACAGAGGCAAATTTAAAGCTGCTGAGTAACAAATGACAGGGCAGGGAGAGCAGTAACAAAACCCAGGCTCCTTCTTCTGCCCACTCTTATAGGGGTTCTAAGCCAATCAGGGTCTTAGTCTTTGCTACTCAGATCAGCTGTTGCTAAGGTGAGCTAAGGAACATTATTTTAGGGGCCTTCCAGTGAATGCATGCAGCAGGTCTCTAAGAATAACTGCTCTACCCCTGCAAAGGTTTTACAAAGGGCAATTTTCAGTAATCAGGTGGTCATTTCTATAGCCATCTGCCACACTAGCCATGCCACCTTAGTCATGCTCTATGTCCCTGCCTATCTCCCCTTCTCACTGTGTGTACATTTTCTACCATGGAGAAGGTGCCATCTTTGAAGCAGAGAGGAAACCTGCACCAGACACCAAATGTGCTTGTGCCTCGATGTTGGTCTTCTCAAGCCTCCATAAATGTAGGAAAATAAATTTCTGTTATCTCTACATTACTCAGTCTTTGGTATTCTGTTGTGTTTGTCAGTTTTCTCCCTTAGAAAATTTCTCATTTCTTCCTTTTTATATTGCTCTGTTTGTGAACAACCCACAATAAATGGCTCATACATAAGAACTGCAGTCGTTTTCCACCTCCAGGAGGATGGAGTGTCTGGATAAGTTGTTTGAAATTCTGTACAGGAAATTTGTTTGTTCTCCTCATTTATATTAGTATGGACTTATGGATATTAATTTGTCAGTTTGAGTTATAATTCAATACTTCTTTACTTTAAATTTTTTCAATATAGAGAAGCTTATTTATAACTAGGATAATGGATCCCTATTCAGCCATCATCCAGCATCAACAATATCCACCCATGGTCAATCGTTTTTAATCTATACTCTGGTCCACTTACTCTTATGTACCAATATCATATTCTTTCATCTATAGACATTGTAGACTATTATTGTAGACATTGTAGACTATTATTCTAAAGAATAATAACTTTAAAAATACAAACATGATATATATAAAGTAAATATTAATACTTTGGCTGATTTCTAGCTGCAGAAATTATTTGACCCTCTACCGTTAGGTGGTAGAATTTGTTTTTTCTCCCCTTGACCCAGGCAGGCTTGGTGGCTGAACTACAGCAGAAGCAATGCTGGGCCAGTTTGAGACTTTATGCCACAAATCCTACTTTTTGTCTCTTAAAATATTTTTTCCAAGAGCCTTGAATTTCCCTTAAGCCTGACTACCCTGAGCCAGTTGCAGTAGGCATGTGTTAGCCCTCTCATCCCCAGTTCCAGAAGTCCCCAGTCCCAGAAAGCAGCCTTCTAGCTACATCTGCAAAGGCACCAGATGTGAGAGTGAAGGCATCTCAGGTGACCCAGAGCATCTGCTGCCTCAGTTGATGAATGCAGAGCATGCAAGTGGTCTGGCCCAGCCTTGATGGAATGATTAACTCAAAAAAGTTAGGAAAAATATTAACACTGTTTTTCTTAATTCATTATGTTTTGAGAAAATCTATTATGCAGCAATTGATAAATAAAACAGTCAGATTTTACAATGTACATTTCCAGCATTTGATGGAGAGCATTACGTCTCCAGGAAGTATTGCTCAGCCTACCACAGAAAGTCTTTTTAAAATTGTGCTGATCTGTTTATCACATAACTGGCTTGGAGATTTCTTACCTTTGATTTTAATATAATTTACTTAATTGCATATCTATATAATTTATTTTTAATAAAGACACAAAATTTCTGGAAATTTAGTAGTTTGATTTTTCTAATTTGCTAAGAGATGTTTCAATACACTCTTCTTTCCCTCCTCTTCTTCCTCCTCTTTCCTTTCCTCTTCCTCCTGCTTCTGCTCCTTCATTGCCTCCTCTGCTCCCCTTCTTTTTTTTTTTGTTGTGCTACCAGGGATTGAGCCCAAAGTGTTGCCATGGCAAGCAAGGGTTCTACTACCAAGCTACATCCCTAGCTCCATTACAATACATTCTTGGTCAGTTTATGATGATTTTATCTCAAGACCCAGCTGGACAGAATAGTTAAGTTACCTGGCTTTGGATCAAAGTTCAGTTAAATTTTTGATTTTATAATTTATACTAGTGGTATTGAAGGAAGAAATTAAAACTTTAAATAAAAGTCTTCCCAGGATGCCCACCAAGACCAAGTAGACATGTCTGGTAGGCCTGAAAATAGAACATTTCTTTCTTTGTATAAGCCCTGTCTTTACTGTCTTTGTATAATTGATGGCCTCACAGTGTAATCTGGGATGCTTAAACTCCTTTAGCAACCCATGATGTCACTCAATCCTCCCCAATCATAATGCACCAACTCTCAAAAAAAAAAA
>NW_004955457.1:15735602-15741904 GCF_000276665.1 Chinchilla lanigera | reverse complement strand
CACCAAATCTGCCTTTGTACCTCTCCCTTGCTTTCCTTGAAAAGACCCAAGACCCCTCCAGGCAGGGCTGACTCTGGGAGAGATCCAAGTCAAGCCCACTGGTGTAAACAAACTGCCTCATAAACCTTCTCAGTGCTGTTTCTTCCATGTTTGGTCTGTTTTCTGTAACATTTTTTGGTTCCTTGACTGGGAGGACCTTGCTGACCACTTCGGTCACCAGCTGATGAGGAGAAGAGGACACAGTTGGGTTGGGTCTTCAGATGAGATAAGACCCTGGAGGGGCACTCCAGTCAGTCTGTCTGTCAGTCATATGTAATTGTTTGTAATGGACATCAAAAACAGTAGGTCATTCCATTTGTGCTCCATGCCAAAAGGCCCCTTCAGGACCTCAAAGCTACAAAGCTTGATTGGATCCCAACCTGTGGTTCTATGGATGTGTCTAATAAGAACAGAATGAAAAACCTACTGACTCTTCTCCATAGTCTGGATGGTCCCAAAATTGCCAAGAGGCAAGCAGCCAGGTGAATACCTGAATGGTCTCTCCCTTAGGGACACTCACCCCTTTTCTGTTGTACCACCATTCAAGTACATAGCACATACACTGCAGGGAGATAGAATGGGTGCAAGCCAGAGTAAACCCATGATTCTAGATTGTACACTGAAAAACTTCAAAAAAGGATTCCCTGATGGCTACAAAGTAAAAATGAAATCCCAAAGGCTTCTGGCCTTCTTGAGATTGACTAGCTGGACCCAGGCCAAGACTGGCCTCCTGAGGGAAGTCTCAATATTGAGACCATCCATCAAGTCTGGAATGATGTAACTTACCCCAAGTTACATGGCCGCTTGCCCCTTGTCAGTGTTGGGACCATCCAGACTACAGATGGTGGCCCGACTGGCCACCTTGACCAGTTCCTTATATTGTCACAGGTTTAACCTGTGACAAAGCATGCTGCCTTGGCTCTGTGCTTGTGCCCTGCATGACAGAAGGACCATCCTGGTCATCAAAACAAATCCCTGAGACTTCCTGAAACCCTCTCAGGTCTACCCTAAATCAGAGAAACTTTAGCCCATCCTACCTGAAGATCCCTGAGTCCAACTTGCCTCCTCTGTACATTGACAGACCACAAGCTCTCCAACTGCTCTCTGTGCAACCGCTGCTGATCCAAGAACAGCTGCTGCAGCCAGAACTGGCCAAGGTGGAGTGCTGCATGGAACCTTGGCCTGAGGGCTCACCCAGTGTGTGTGGGGAGCCAGCACCAGCTGCGCCTTTTGACCTTGTTTAATACTGAATGAATGCTGTAGCATTCTAGATGGTGTGAAAGCCTGGCTAAAATCAAAAGTCCCCACTACTGCGGTTGATCCTGATGCTTAGGTGGACATACTTCTCCCCTGACTGCATCCAAACCAGGACTATGATATGACAGAAGGCCATGAGGCCTTAGATCAGTACCAAATAACCCCCTTGTGTGGCTCAAAGAGGGAGACAAAAGCTAATGAATATGTCTAAGATTACAGAAGTTATTCAAAAACCCAGTAAAAGTCCAGCCAAATTTTATGAGAGACTCTGTGAAGCCTACTGGGTATATACACCCTTTGATCCAGAGGCACCTCAGAATCAGCAGATGGTCAAGATTGCCTTCATTGCACAGTCAGCCTCCAACGTTAGAAGAAAACCCCAAAATGGTGATGGCTTTGCTGACTTGAATGCCACCCAGTTACTTCAGATTGCTCAAAAGATTTTTATGAACTGAGAGAAAAGCAACAATATGGGGAAGCTCACAGAACTCAGCAAAAACTATTCTCCTGACTGCAGTGTTAGGAAAGCCTGTCCCTGAAGTATCCTGCCAAGGCCAATCATACCATGGTAAACAACATAAGGGAGCCCCACAGGCTTCACAACCTAAAACTGGTGGTAAACCTTATGTCCTGGTGGCTGACTAATGTGCTCACTGCAGACAATTTGAACACTAGAAGGATAAATGCCCCCTCCACCTACAGGATATAAAGAAACCTGATTGTCTGGAGTCACCCCAGCCTAAATCTCTTCTCCCTCTCTTTGGTGACAATGAATAGGACAGACCGGGATCCATTATACTGAACTCCAGGGGGCCTATGGTCATTGCCAGAATTGGACAAAACCCTAAGTCTTTCATGGTGGACAGTGGGGCTAAACATTCACTTGTAACTCAGCCTGTTGCTCCTTTGATCTCCTGGTGAATCCAAGTTACTGGCACCAAGGGAACTCCCTATGAAAAGAAATTCTGTCAGAGCAGGACCTGTGAGATTGGTGGACACTTATCAAACATGAATTCTTATACATACATGAGTGCCCTATTTCTCTTCTGGGACATAACCTTCTCTCCAAGCAGGGCACGACCATTTCTTTCACTCCAAATCAGCCAGCTTCCTTCACTATTGGACCCACAGCTCCAAACTTGATATTGACTCTGACTGTATCCTGAGAAGAAGAATGATTTCTTTTCAGGCTTGCATCATCCAGAAATGCCTGACAATCATGACCCTGAAGTTTTGAGACTTATTTTCAGAAATATGGGCAAAAGACTCACCTCCATGGCTTACAATCAATCATGCCCCCATTAGTGATTGACCTCTGTCTCATTGCAGTCCCTGCTGCTGTTAAACAATACCCTGTCAAGAGAAGTCCAACTTGGCATCCAGTCCCAAATCTCCTGCCTGAGGCAATTCAGACTCCTGGCAGACTGACAATTGCCTTGGAACACTCCTCTTTTCCTCATGAAAAAACCAAATGGGAACTACTGGCCAATACAAGAATTCTGTGCCATTAACTCACCTATCTTTTTGCGCTCTGAGCTTGCCCCCCTGACTATAACTTTCTTGCTTTAACTGATGAGCTTTTTGTGAGCCATCCAGATCTGCAGATGGAATCCCAGTCTGATGCTGAGTACACCCTGTTCATAGATGGAAGTAGCTCAGTCAAAAAAGGAAAATGCCAGGCTGACAGTGCAGTCCTTACTATGTAAGAGGTGCTCCTACCTGGGTCTCTTCCCTAAAAATAGTCTGCTCAATGGGCTGAATTATGGGCCTAAATACAAGCTCTCAACTGGGCTAAAGGGGAAAAGGTAAACATCTATACTTAAGATATGCTTTTGCTACTGGTCATGTCCACGGAATGCTGTAAAAGAAACATGGACTTCTCACAGCAGAAGGAAAACAAATTAAAAACAAGGATAAAATTTCTCAACTCAAGACTACAATTTGGAAATCTAAGGTTGTCATTATCCATTGTAAAGGACACTAAAAAATAAGACAGTGTCACTGTTGACAATCATAAAGTAGACAAAGTTGCTAAATTGGCAGCAGAAAGTTCCACCTGGGGAACAAATGATTTGGTACAAAATCTGGAAACCAAACATGAAATACCCTCTAATACTGTTTTCAGTCTCCACAGTGGGCCCCTCTGCTACTACAAGTAAGAAATGAATGAGCAAAAGAGGAAGGGACCTGCATGTGCCTGAACGGTGCTTGGACTTTACTGAGTGAGCACATGATAATCCCACAGAATTTTACATATGCCTGAGTAAAACACCATCATGATATCACCCATGGGGGATAAACTGCTATGAATCAGCTTCTAAGCCTCTACCATTATATTCCAAAATTAGTCTTGATCTGTGCCTGTTACAGATGTCAAGCCTTTTCCAGGACTGAATCCACATCAGGGCCTAAACCCCCACCTGGTATCCAACATGCTGGACTCTCCTGATTTGAAGAGCCACAAATAGATTTTAGAGAGGTCAAGCCAGGTAGAGGCTACACATATCAGCTGTACTTGTTTGTACTTATTCTGGGTGGCAAAAGGCATTTCCCAATAAAACAGAGAAAGCCACTTAAGTCTTTAGAGTATTACTAAGAGAAATTATCCCTAGATATGTGCTGTCCCAAACTATAGGCAGTGACAATGGACATGCATTTGTGGCACAAATAACCCAGAAGTTAATTAAAGAATTAAAAATCAAATGGAACATACATACAGCATACAGACCACAAAGTTCTGGAAAAATTGAAAGAATGAATAGGACTTTAAAGTCAATATTGACTAAGTATCATCAAGAAACCCAGGCACCATGGGTAGATGTGCTTCCCATGGCCCTCCTCAAGATCTGAAACCAACCATGGCCCACAGGATATATACCTTTTAAAATTTTGTATGGGAGACCCTCACTCATAATGGGAGACCTACATATTTCTGCAGGAACAACTTAAACAATTAGGAAAACATTTTCTCAAATACACAAGAATATAGCTGAAAGGGTAGTCATCCCCACAGGGACACCCACACACAATCTACCTGGTGGGCCTCTATGTAATTATTTTGACACTTCCCCAGTAATAAAGCTTTCTGAGATCCAGTCATAGATCCATCATTCTCAGATCAAGAAAGACCACCCAGATGACTGCTAGAAAGCCTACCTGGATGAGTCAACTGCCCAGAAGAAAACCTGACAACCCTGAGGAGACAACACACTCAAAGCCCTGCTCTTGTCACTCTGAAAGTTGATGGGTCTACACATGGCTGAAGTTGGACAGACACTATGTACTGGAGCACATGCCCTGATTGATTCATGTCCTTTTACCCAGTTTGGTTTCTTGTCCTTCTCTTCTTCTGAATCTTAGTATTTACCCTATGGTTTTGGGCAATGTCCCCAGAGAAGTTAAAAGTCCCCCATAAGGTCGCTTTCATTCTCTTTCACACTGGTGTAACCATTGGACTGTGTACTCCAAACTGCCTTTCCTAGGATCAAGATGACTCCCACTACCAATCTGTGTCTGCTCCTACTCAGCTTGCTCAGCCCACATGTTTGCCATACAAATCAGGACACTGAGAGTTCCAAGTCCAATTGACTGGCACTATAAAAATCCTTAACCAAACCAGATAGGACCCCTCTCAGGCTATCGTGTCTGTATATTTGATGCCTGCCCCAACATAAGCAGCTCCTTTTCCTCAGGCTGTAGAGGCTTAAATGGAATGAGAGTTTTGAACCTACAACAAATATGTCTGTCTTGGATGGGATCAGCTGACAACATTTCAGCCAGGGCTACTGTTGGGATCTAAACTTCTTCAGTCCTCATTTGGGCTACCCATATCTTTCTCTTAATTTTTAATTTTTATTTACTTATTTATATTTCTTATTTTAAAGAGAGTAGTATATGAGAAACAAACAAACAAAAAGATAGAACAGTAGCAGCATACCAGTATCATGAACATAAACAAATCAAAGCAAGAACATTCAAAGTGATACAAGGGTCTCAAGACAAAATAACACAAATCAACAGTGGTTATTGTATTGCATATTGCTATCCTCAACTACATTGCTCAGATTACTAGACGTAAGGATGACAGATTGCTCAAACCATTATACGGAATAAGAAAATAATTTTTTGATAAAACAGTAGAGATAATACAGAGTTTCCCTAGACAAGATGGTAGGAGTTCACCATTGTAACTCCATCATATATTGTTAGCTCCAAATCAGTTGATCAGAACACCAGACACAAGCATGCACAATCTATCAGAACATAAAAAATTGTAATCATTAACTGTTCATTTCAATACACCAGCAGACATCAGCAATACAATCATCACAGCTATTCATATATATGTTTATATTTTGCCTTCTTTTTTTCTTTTTTCTTCTTTCCCTCATCCCAGTCATTCCTTCTTTTCAGCAATTTCTTTCTCTTTCCTATCGTCTATTGTACATTTTGAGTTTTGCCTAGTCTTTCAGGTTCCCACACCAAAGAGACAAGATGATATTTATACATGTGGGTCCAATTTATTTCACTTATGAGTATGGTCTCTAGTTGCATCCATTTACCTACAAAAGCCTTGAGTTTATCTTTTGTAATAGCTGAGTAATACTCCATTGTATGAAAATACCACAACTTTTTTATCTATTCCTCAGTGGATGGGCATCTAGGTTTTTTCCAAGATATCACTATAATAAACTGTGCTGCTATAAACATGGGTGCACATATATCACTGTGGTATGATGTCCTTAATTCTTCTGGGAAAATACCCAGTAGGGGAATAATTGGGTTAAACTGGGTTTCCAATCTTACTTTTGTGAGGAATCTCCAAACTGATTTCCACAGTGATTTCACCAATCTACACTTCCACCAGCACTGGAGTAGGGTTCCTTTCTCCCCACAGCCTCTCCAGCATTTGTTATTGGTTGATTTCTTAATGATAGCCATTTTTTCTGGGGTGAGGGGGAATCTCAGTGTTGTTTTAATTTGCATTTCTTGAATGACTAATGATG
>NW_004955457.1:15734149-15735267 GCF_000276665.1 Chinchilla lanigera | reverse complement strand
TTTGTTCATGAACTCTCTGCCTACCCCATTGTCTTCAAGATTTTTACCTACTTTCTCTTCCCATAAATTCAGTGTTTCTGCTTTGAAATTTAGATCTTTGATCCATTTTGACTTTAATTTAGTGCATAGTAAAAGACATGGGCCTAGTTTTAGTCTTCAGTATATGGAAAGCCAGTTTTTCCAGCACTATTTATTAAGGAGGCAATCTTCCTTCTATTGAACATGTTTGACCCCTTTGTTGAAGATAAGTTGACTGAGTGTGTTTGTAGTTTTATCTGTATCTTGTAATCTGTTCCATTGATCTTCAGATCTGTTTTTGTGCCAGTATCCTGCTGATTTTATAACAGGAGCTTTGTAATATAATTTTAAGTTAGGAATTGTGATGTCTCCTGCCTTTCCTTTGTTTCCCAAGATTGCTTTCACTATTCTAGGCCTTTTCTGGTTCCATATGAATTTTAGGAATGTTTTCTCCAGATTTGTGAGGTATACTAATGGTATTTTAATTGGGATTGCATTGAATCTGTACAACAATTTTGGGAATAAGGCCATTTTCACAATGTTGGTTCTTCCTATCCATGAGCAAGAAATATCTTTCCATTTTCTGATATTCTCTTTGATCTCTTTTTTGAGAGTACTATAATTTTCACTGTATAGATCTTTTACTTTTGTTAGATTGATTCCTGCATACTTCATCTTTTTAGCTGCTATTGTGAAATGTGTGGTTTCCCTAATTTCTCTCTCAGTCTGTTTGTTACTTGTGTACAGGAATGGTATTGATTTTTGAGGGTTAACTTTGTATCCCGCTATGCTACTGAATTTGGTATTAAATCCACGAGCATTTTGGTGGAGTTTTTGGGGTCTTCTATGTAGAGTATCATGTCATCTGTGAATAATAATAATTTCACTTTTTCCTTTCTTATCCTTATTCCTTTTATTTCTCTCTCTTGTCTAATTGCTCTAGCTAATATTTACAGAACTATATTGAACAGGAATAGTGACAGTGGACATCCTTGTCTTGTTCCTGATTTTAAAGTGAAATATTTCCATTTTGACCATTTAGTGTGATGTTAGCTGTTGGTTTATCATAGATGGCTTTGATCAGCTTGAGGTAAAGGCCA
>NW_004955457.1:15679554-15732959 GCF_000276665.1 Chinchilla lanigera | reverse complement strand
CAGGAGGATGTTATTTAATTTCTAACTGTTTATGGAGTTCTTGTGTTTTCTTTTGTTATTCATTTCCAACTTCATTGCACTATGGTGTGATACTATACATAGGAAAATTTCAATTCCTTTGCATTTACTTAAACATGTGCTATGTACTAGTATATGGTCTATTTTAGAGAATATCCCATGTGCAGCTAAGAAGAATGTATATTCTGATGTTGTCGGGTGGAACATTCTGTAAAGGGCCACTAAGTCCATATGTTCACACGTTTGGTTAGGTTCTGTTATTTCTTTCCCAATTTTTTGTCAAGTTGATCTATCTCTTTGTGACAGTGGTGTTTTAAAGTTCCCTGTGTTCCTTCTTATTTCATTTTTTGTGTCTGTTAGAATTTGTCTTATATAGGTTGGTGTTCCTATATTTGGTGCATAGATGTTTAGGATTGTTATCTCTTCCTCTTGAAGCTTCTCCCTTACAAGTATGTAATGACCTTCTTTATCTCTTTTGATTGTTCTTGATTTGAAGTTCACATCATCTACAAGCAGAACAGCTACAACCACTTTTTTCTGGGTTTGTGTTGCATGGAGTATTGTTTTCCATCCTTTAATTTTCAGTCTATGAATTTCCTTTTGAGTTAAATATGTTTCTTGTATACAGCATATAGTTGGGTTTTGTTTCCTGATCCACTCTGCTAGTCTGCTTCTTTTGGTGGATGCATTGAGACCATTTACATTGATGGTTATAATTGATATGTACTAGCTTATCTTTGTCATGGTATATTCCTGCTTTGGATCCTCCTTTTTCCCTCTGTTTCATTGCTTGCTCTGCTTGGTGGTTCCTTTCTGTTGTTTTTCTTGAAGTTGTGTTCTGTTTTAATTCCTTCTAGAATATCTTTTAGTACTCTTTGTAGGAGTGGTTTGGCTCTCATGAATTTCTTCAGTTGTTGTTTATCATGAAAATATTTTTTTTCTCCATTAAATTTGAAAGATAGCTTTGCAGGATACCTCAATCTGGGTTGGAAGTTGTTTTCTTTCAGTACCTGAAATACTTCACTACAAGCTCTCCTTGCCTTGATGGTTTGGGTTGAAAAGTCTGCTGTGATTCTGATAGACGTTTCTTTATAGGTGATCTGTTTCTTTTCTCTAATAGCTTTTAATATTCTGAGCTTTTGCTGAGTTTCTGGGATCTTGATCACTATATGTCTGGGTGTAGATTTATTTTGATTATGATGAACTGGAGTTGTATATGCTTCACTTATCTGGATGTCCGATTCTTTTACCATGCCTGGGAAATTTTCTGGTATTATTTCTGCAAATAGTTTTTTTTATGTCATTTGTGTTGACACCTGTTCTTTCATTCATACCTATTAATCTGACATTGTTTCTCTTTGCTTTGTCTTGCAATTGTTGAGTTGTTATTTCTTGGTTCCTTGTTTTTAAGACATCCCTCCTTTCACATTCATTAGTGGCAATGCTGTCTTCAAGGTCTGAAAATCTATCTTCAGCTTTATTCAGGCATTTTTACAAGCTTTCAATGGACTTTTTCATTTCCTGGATATCTGTTTGCATCTGTTTCATGCCTTCTAGTTCTTTTCTATATAGTTCCCTGAAGGTTTCCATGAGGTGTCTATGCTCTTCCATTTTCTTCTCTATGTCATTTTTAGATATGCTGAACATTTCTTTCATTATTATTGTCATTTCTTTTTTCCCCTGAGATATTATTTCTGTTCTGATGTTTTCTATGGCCTGATGGAGTTGTTTCTTTACTTCAGTTGCTATCATTTCAGAAATCTCAGGTGTATGACTTCCAGGCTCTTCTGTGTTGATGCCACCTGGACTTTTGGGTGGTGTGGAGGCCTGGGATTGCATTTTGCTCTTTCGTATTGTCATTTTTGAAGATCCAGAGGCTGCTTGGAGTGCAGGTTCTCTCTCCTGTGTGTGAGGGTCAGGGTGAGAGTCTGAAGATTCCCAGTGCTCAGTGTAGCTCCTGTGGTGGTGAGCAGTGGCAAGGTGGAGGCCCAGGTGCCCTGGACCTTTCTTCCTTTCAGTTGGTTTCCAGGCATGGGTGGGAAGCGGGGGGCTTCCTGGAATTCCTGAGACTGTCTTGGGTTCATCCCAGCTTCCACAAGGTGGGGGAGATGCAGGTCGTGTTCACCAAGGCTTCAGATACTGCCCAGGACAGAGCTTGCTTCCCGTACTAGAAGGGGAGGGGTGAGGGTGAGCTCCCCAAGGCCGTTGACTATGCCCAGGTTTCAGCTGAGCTCCCAGAGGGGTGTGAGTTGTTCTGGCAGTGACCACCAAAGCCCCAGAAGTTGTCCAGGGATCCATGTGTCTCACACCCTACTGGGGGAGGCACTAGAGTGGCTCACTGTGGTTCCTAAAGGTGTCTGACATTCCGCCCAACCCTGGAAGACACAGTACGGGTGTGGCAGGGAGCCTATGAGGCCCTAGCGGGTGCCTGAGTTTTTACCTGCCTTGCACACTGGTCAGAGATGCAAAGCCGTGACTCACTGGGCTTCCTGAAGATGTCTGGGGTTCAGCCCAGCCTAGGCCAACACACTATGTGTGTGGTGGTTAGCCATTGAGGCTGCCAAAGGGGCCTGAGGTTTCACTTGCCTTGCACACTTGTCAGGGAGGCAGAGTCCAGACTCACCAGGCTTCCTGAAGATGTCTGGGGCTCCTGAGCTGCCCAAATCTTTATAGCTTGGGTATGGCACTTTTACTTGGGATAAAGTACCTTTGACTCAGCCCCTATCCAACCTGAACTAACAACAGGGAACCTGCAATCTGATAAATTATACAATCCCTAACCCCAATCATGAAGACCGGCTAAACAGACATCAAATTGGTGTTTGAATTGGCAGTAGGGGAAAGGATCCAGGAATGATAGTCATCTTTAAAAAGATTTTTGTCAGGCCCTGCAACAAGATCCGTATGCTGAAGCCACCGTTGTTTCCTTTGGTGCGCCTGGTGCCTCAGTCCAATAGGTCCCAAGCAGGGCCTCTCATATCAAACCTATTACGCCTAGTTAACAACACCCATCAGGTCCTCCAAGCAACAAATCCTAAACTGAGAAATTACTGTTGGCTCTGTGTACCCCTCACTGTCTTCTCATACCATGCTTTAGGTTTGAGCCTAAAGGGCACTAACTTTAACTCTACTTTTACCCCTGATCCTTTACTCCAGCCCCATCCAACAGAGGTATGGGGGGAATGCCACCTGACTGCTTGGTTCCTTTACAAGAGCAAACATCTCAGCTGACTGTATAGCTGTTCTGATTGCTACCTCAAACCCCTGATGGCCCCTTATGGAACCTTCTGTATTTGCTCTGATGGTGTCCATAGGGTGTTTCCAGGCACAAAAATGAGTGTCTGTGAACTCATGTACCTTGTACCTGACTTCTCTGTTTACTCAGGTCATCAGGGCCCCATATATGTTTACCAGCCCTGCCAAAAATATGATCTGGTAGTACTGCCAATTTTGGCTGAAATAGTAATAGCAGAGAATCTAACCCTTAGTGTCAGTGCCTTTGGCATGGGCCAACAACAATACTTAGAGTTGGGCATCCAGATAGAGGATGATTTTACAGCAGTGCAAGGAGCACTCAACACACTCTAAGACCAAACTGATTCCTTAGCCGTGGTAGTTCTCCAAAACTGAGAGGCATTAGGCCTCCCTATGGCCCAATAGGGGGGCACTTACTTGTTCTTAGAGGAAGACTATACTATGCTAACAAATTGGGTGATGTTAAGGAAACCACCCACCAGTTATTAGAACAAATAAACCAGTAGACCTGAGACAGGCAGACAGTACCTGTTGGTGGAGCTCCCTGGAAACTGAGAGCCATGGCTGGGAGCTCTATTAGGGCCAACAACAGGTCTCCACCTCATACCCTTAATAAGAACTTGATTGTTAAACTGGCTCACCTCCTTTATTAAGGATAAACAGTATTAGCCTCCAAATGACCCTCCAGTCCGGTACCTCCTACACAGCCTTAAATACCAATATCTCTGAAAAAGATTTTACTGATTAACTAAAAAGAGGGGGAATTGAAGGGGGAATTTAAAATTTTAAATAAAAGCCTGCCTAGGATGCATGCCAAGATCAAGCAGACATGTCTGGCAGGCCCGATAACAGAACATTTCTTTCTTTGTGTAACCCCTGTCTCTACTGCCTTTGTATAACTGATGACCTTGCAATGTAAAATGTAACAGGACATTTCTTCCTTTGTATAACTCATGCTTTGAATAACCAATGGCCTTACAATGTAATCTGGGATGTTTAAATTCCCTTAGCAACCCATGATGTCACTCAATCCACCCAATGATAATGCACCAAATCTGCCTTTGTACCTCTCTCTTGCTCTTCTTATAAAAGACCCAAGACCCCTTCCAGGATGGGCTGACTCTTCGGGAGAGATCACAGTCAAGCCCACTGGTGTAAATAAACTGCCTCCTAAACCTGCTTGGTGCTGTTTCTTCCCATGTTTGGTCTGTTTTCTATAAAACTGTGATCTTAGGTAACTTAATATCTTGTGGCTTTATGTGCAAAATGGGAATTATTGCACATACTTTCAAAGTTGCAGTGGAGAATCAGGTGAGGGGAAATATGAATAGAACTTTGCACACTGACAGTGCTAATATTATAAAATATTTGATTTTCTTGTAAAATACTTGGGCTTATTTTGGCAGTAGTGTTATTAATGTTCACAGTAATAAAAAGGAAGCTTACCTTTCTGGGGGGTGAGATTCAGTAGCTTTTCTCATTCTCTGCTGTATGGCCTGCTCTGTGGGGTACTCTTGGCTTTAAGCTCCACTGTGAGGAGTGGTTGGTGTGGATCTAGGTGACTTGAAGGCTTCTGCACACCTGAAAGACGATGTCAGCAGAAAGAATTACCCACTTTTCTAAAGTGAGGTTTCTCAACATGCTCATGCTCCTGTAGGATGGTGGGAAAGAAATATATGGGCCCTCTTTTGCAGACAGGCAAACAGAAGATAAAAGAGGTTACTACTTGCCCCAGGTTCTTAGTAGCAGGGCCGGAAAAAGAATGTCAGAAATATCCAGCCCAGCCTTTTGTTAATGGATTCACTCCAATACCCAGGCCATGCTGGTTCTTTAATTTCCCCCAAACCATGTCCTTAAATGAGGCCTATTTCAGGCAGAGACACTAATCCAGCCCTGAGGTGGAATAATTCTTCCTCCGCATCCTTCTTTGATGTGTAGCTGATATGGAACCGAATGCCAACATATGTTTGTACAAATATATCGGCAAATGTAAGCAGCCGACTGCTAATTACTACACTCTGAGCCTCCTGTGAAGTTTGAGTTATGCCTGAAGGAATTTGAACCTAAGAAAATTTTGTGTCTATATACACAACACATGCATATATACATGCATACATACACATACGCATACATACACATACATACATACATACACATACACACATATACACATGTATTTTCAAATGTGCACAAAAATGAGTCAACTCCTTCGTGATTGAAACTGGAAAACACTTAAGAATTATCTGTCCTCTCAAATCTTTGGCAATAATGTGTTTATTTAAGGAATTCAGGTCAGACAGTCATTAGAAAAGAATGAAGTATTTTGGACACTTTTAAATTGAAAAAGAGCAGCTTAAATTTAAAATCCAGAATTGCTTTAATATCTTAAACATGAAAATAAGAACAATATGATTTGAGTAGACTTTATGCAAAAAAACTGTGATACAGAGCAGAAGTCACAAGTTAAAGATCACTCACCAGGAAGAAACAGAGTTAAGGGGTTGAAAACACAACGGAGACTGTGGGAACTTCTGAGTGGCTTGTGCTGCCCAAAGGTATTCAAATTCAAATCATTTTGGAGTACCAGGCTGGCTTAGCATAATGGGAAGGTCAGAGTGGGCTTTTGTCCTTTTCATTGTGGTCCTTGATTTAACAAAGTTAAAAAGAGGGCACTTTCATCAGTTTACTGCACATCTCAAACTAAAACATTATTTTTAAATTTTAATTACACAAACACATCTCTTTCACTGATTTTGCTGACAGGTTGTTTCCATTAAACTAAATGGTATTTTGACTTTTAGTGATGGGTATGTAGATCAGCTTCTGAACATCAGCTTCTGAATATCTCAGATTCCAAATATAGAAATATAATAAGAACACTTCCCATTTCAAGATATGCATTGGTTGCCTTCTGTATTGAAGTAGACAAAGCTATCAGAAACTGGTCTAGATAATGAGCCTCAGGAAGTAAATGCAGGAGTGGCTTTTCTGTAATGAATTCACTTCTAGGGAGATGGGTAAAAATGAGAATGTCTGATCGGTATGTTTAAGAGGGGGGACTTGTAATCCTTTAGTTTGGTGATCTCTAAATCTAGATGTTTAGATTAAAACTTTTCTAATTTAGTTGTAGAGCGATGTCTAAGTTGCAAATATTTGCTTTTTTTTTTTTTAAAGAAAAACAAACTGGTTCAAATAATTTCTACTAACTCATCAAATAATTAGCCAGCTAAGTAACTTGAGAAAACATTGTGCTTATTTTATTAGGAGATCTCTAACAATGAAAAGAAAAGGTCAATTTATAATTAGTACTTGAGTGTTGGTATTTATATGGTTAGTTCTAAATTTCTCTAGTGTATTTGAATGTTGATTTTTCTCTTAAATGTTTTAAATAATTTTCTTAATTTTTGCCACTTCTTTAAATTTGTATTTCCCTATAGGCAGAAATACTTCAATACATACTATTACATCATGTGAATGTACTTGGTAAATGGTGCATGTATATAATACCTTTGAAATCTTTATCCCATTCTGTGACTCCCATCTCTTACTCTCCAGCTCAATTGTTCTAGTTCACTCACAGCAACAATTCTTCAAAGTCATAGAGACCTGCAGTCCATGGACCCTATGTGCCCTATCCATCAGTTCCTTCTGTCCTCATTTCCTTTCTTGTCCAGCATAATGTCATGGTCCATCATTACTATCACTCCCTTGCTAATTCGCTAAACTCCCCTGCCCCACTTTTCCTCCTTCATATTTGACTGAGAAAAGCTCAGCACTGACAAACTCGACCATCTCCTTTCCATGAACAGTTCGGGGAAAAGGATTCACACAGTAAGGCTGACAAACAACTTAAATTTCATGATCTCAAACTTCACATGGACTCAGCCACAATCTAAACATTCTTTGCCTTTCTTTCTCTTGTTATTGGGTCAAAATTTATACATTGTAGCTCTGATTTGAAAAAGCAAGCAAACAAAAACAAAAACCAACCCGGCAGGGTTTACTTTTTTCTGTAACTGTTGTGATCACTCCCTTCCAGATGTCAAGTATTTAGAAGAGCAGAGGCAGAAGATGAAAGTCAGGGAGAGGCAGTAGGGTTGGAGAAACCTAGATATAAAATTTAATTCATGGAGCCTCAACATGAGATCCCCTTGGGCAACTTAGAGGTGTTTGGTCTACCAAAATCTCTTCACTCTGGCTCTCTTCAGGCTGTGACAGCCTACTTGCTTTTCTGATTGAGGACAATGAAATCTCAGATTCATGTAATGAACTCTGGACCTTTGCTAAGGAGGGGCATGCACCTCTTCACTGACAGTTGGTCCTACACACTAGAACCATTAGTACAGCTGGTTCCCTGTGGCCTTTTGGGGTTCTGTGTGTGCCACTGCTTCTGTAGTCTGCATCTCGGCCCTTTGTGCAGGTGCACACATCTCATGCATTGTGGTCCCTTTTTTGCTGGTGCTGTTTCTTCTGGTTAAACAGCCCTCTCAGCACCTTTATACCCATTCGTCTTCCACATCAGCTTTAAGAAACTGGTAGTGGTATGTAGCTACTGGGACATGGTGCTGAGACAAGTGGGGTCTTCTGCCAGCAGCCCGAGTCCCTGGGCTCTGCCAGCCCTAATGCTTATGGGACCTTTACAGGGTCAGAAAGCTTCTGTATTAGTTCATCATGGGCGTCGCTGCCCAGAGGGAGGGAGGACAGAGGTGTTGCTGCTGCCTTCGCTGCTCTGTGCGCACTCTCCCAGGCTGAGCTAGGGGGGCCTTTCCTTTTCCTGGATGGCAGGGCATTTCCTGTCCCCTCTCCTGTGCCTTCTCTCTAATGATAAACTTGATAAATAAACCAACCAGACTGGTGTTTGATATACTGAGTTTAAGGAATTTAGAAAATCCTTTTTCTCTTGACGAAGGTTGTTTTTACCATTTATGCTGTTGTTAGGGATTCAGGGAGTGCTGATTGCTTGCTTTCTACTCCTGTTTAAGGGTCTAATCTCCACCCTCCCAGTCCCTGGACATCTCTTCTACTCCTCTGCAGATGTAAGACTCTGACTAGAGAGAAGGTCATGTCCATGGAAATGCAAAAGAACAAATCACATTAATACACATCAAAAATTGTTGTGCTTGTTATCCTCCTAAGTTTACTTTTCTCTTCTACAGGATGACTGTTTTCTCTGTCTGCTTGTTCCTCAGAGCTCCCATTACTCTTCCCTGTCTTTCCTACCTAGTTCCCAGGAGAAGATATCTCATCTATCACTGAGAAAAATTATAGTCATCAGATGATTCTCATTGTTTATGTTATGAGTAACTGGCATTTCCTTTTTTATTGTAGAAAAGATGGAAGAGGAGTCAGTTCTGTTAAAGTCCATTTTTTCTTGATGTCCTAGTCCCTTTAATCATTCTTGATGTCCTTGTCACTTTTATGCTTTACATAGTGTTTGTCTTTCTAGTGGATTATTCTCACTAGTATAAAAATGCACGATCATATTCCCTTGTGTGTGTGGTATTGGGTTTTGAACTCAGGACTGTTACCCTTTTTTAATTTTTCACTTTGAGACAGAGCCCTACTAGGTAGCTAAGTTGCTCAGGCAGGGCTCAAACTTGTGATCCTCCTGCCTCAGCCTCCATGAGGGCTGGGATTATAGGTGTGTGTCACCACACTTGCCAGTATTCTTTATCTTGAAGGATAGATCTCCCAACTCCACAGCTCCTCCCATCCTTAATCTTTTGCATCATTTCTCTTCCTCCTTCCCGGCCCCTCCTTTAAAAAATAGTCTATGTGTTGGTCGCGCTTTCTCTCTTTCTGCTCAGTTCCAAAACCACTCAAAGTGGGCTTGTGTCTCTCCCTCTTCACTGAGCTTTCTTGGGCCAAGTCCAGTGTTTGTTTCTGTTCTCATCTTGCTCAGCCTTCTGGCAGCATTCAGACAGTGGGTCATTTCTCCCTTGAGGACTATATTTTTAATCATAGTTTCCCTAATATCACAGTCTTCTGGCTTTCATCTCAGCAGCAGCTCAGTCGTGTTCTCCATTAGCACCTCTACCTCTGACTCACACTCTAAATGTTGGTGATCTTCTGCACTGGGTCCAGACTTCATTCCATTTTGATATTTTCCTCCAAGTTGATCTCATCTAAATTTGTTCTCTGAATATCATATGTGCTATAGTTTCCCATATTTGTTTCTATCCTAGATTTCCTCTTTGGACTATAAAACTGAACTATTCAAGCTATCTTCTTGATCTTTCCATATGGGGAAATACAGTGATTTTAAGCTTAATCATACCTACATAATTACTGAGTTCCAATCCTTACTCCCTAGTAATCTTCTTCAATCCTCTCCACCTCAGTAATTATACTATCATACTCTATGTCCTTAATCTAGAAATTTAGTAGCCTTTCTGGATGCTCCAACTGCTTCTTCTCAGGCCCTTGAAGGTCTGTTTTCTTCTTTATTTGCAGTACTGGGGGTCAAACTCAGGACCTTGTGCATATTAGATCAGCAATGTCCCACAACTACTCTCCCAGCCCCAGGGTTATTTTTCTCAATTGATACATTTTTTAAACAGTGGAGTTTCATCTCAGCATCTGTTCTTTTCATTTGAATATTTCTCCCTCATCAGCTGATCTCCTCCTACGTATCCATGACTTTCTGAATTCCATCTTTAACCCTGAAATGCCTTCTCAAGTCCCTATATTTTGGGGTTGGGGATGGGAACCCTGAACCCTACTAATGCTAGCCAAGCAGTCTACAACTGAGCCACAACCTCTCAGTACCTATATTTAAATACTTAGTCAACATCTTTATTTTTGGTGTTTCACAGGAAACTCTCAAATTATCCTATACAGAATGGACACTGCTCTGTTTTCCAAGTAGCTGGTGCTTTCTTATTCCCTCTTTCAGTGAACACAAATTCACAAGCTAGAATCCTGGACGTTATTCTTTGTAAGTCTTCTTTTTATTCACATTGAGTCTTTTGGAGCTTTTGTCTTTTTAATTCTTGAAATACATCACAAGTTCATCAACTTGTCTTTTGTTAGACCATCTTGGAATGGAGCTTTCTAATTTCTCATCTGGATGGTTGCTGTACCATGCTCATTTTCATTTTTACTCCCTCCCACTCCATTTTTCAAGAAGCCAGAGTGATTCCTAAGAAAGCAAATAAAATCAGGTCATTCTCCTGTTTCCAGCCATTTATTTTATAACTATACTTAATAAATCCTGTCAATGATTATAATCTCCTGCTGCAATTTATGCTCTGTGTGAGCAAGGTCATATCTGCTCTTCTTTGTTTTCCATGCACCTTGCATAATTTATTAAGTATCATTTCATAATGATAATAGTAGACATATGAATAAAAAGCAACTAAAGAAAATAATTATCAATGCAGATGTGTAATCACTACAAATTCCAAAGTAATGCAGCTCAACTTTTTTTTTTTTTATTAAAATGACACTTTAGTGAACTTAGACTGAGAAGTTTTAGTAAATTAGTCCAGTATGGAATTTCAGCTTTTAAAAAAACTTTATGGAAAAAGGTAAACAAAATTTCATAACAAGATGATAGGGGAATAATAATAGTTAACACATTGCATATTATTATCTCTAAAGCAGTTACTCAGAGTACAAGATATGGGCATAAACAATATTCCAGTCAATATAAGTACAAACCTTTTTTATCTGTGAACTGAAACACTAATAGTTTAACTAGCATTTTTCTCTCTTTTTTCTTCCTCCCCTTCCCCTTTTTCCCACCCTAGTTCTTTTTTCCTTTTTAACAATTTCTTCTCATTTCACAATATCTACTATACATTTTAGGCCTTATTTACTCTTTTGGTTTCTCACATCAGAGAGACAATATGATGTTCACATGTGAGTCTGATTTATTTCACTAATGAGTATGGTCTCGGTCTGCATCTATTTACGTATAAAAGTCTCAAGCTTATCCTTTTTTTTAATGACTAAGTAGTAGTTCATTGCATAAAAATACTACATCTTTTTAATCCATTCCTTGGTTGATGGGCATTTGGGTTGTATCCAAGATTTAGCTATTACAAATTATGCTGCTATAACCATGGTTACACATATATCACTGTTGTATCATGTTGTTAATTCTTCTGGGAAGGTACCCACCAGGGGAATAGCTGGGTTGAATGGGACCTCTAATCCTAGTTTTTTGAGTAATCTCTGTACTGATCTCCAGAGAGGTGGCACCAGTCTGCACTTTCACCAGTTGTGGAGAAGGGTTTCTTTCCCCCCACACACACATCCTCTCCAGCATTTATTATTGGTTGATTTCTTGATGACAGCCATTCTTTTTGGCATAAGATGGAAGCTCAGTGTTCTTTTAATTTGCATTTCTCTAGAAATTAATGATGTTGAACATTTTTTCATATATTTATTTGCCATTTAGATTTCTTCATCTGAGAAGTGTGTATTCATCTCAGATGCTCATTTTTAGACTGGGTCTTTGAATTTGGGGGCTCTGATTTTTTCAGTTCTTTATATGTTCTAGATATAAGCCCTTTGTCTGAGGGATAATTGGCTAAAATATTTTCTCAATCTTTGGATTGTCTCTTCACTCTGTTGTGATGTGCAATAACTTTTTAATAAGATGAGGTCTCAGTTGTTTATTCCTTGAAGTATTTCCTATGCAGATTGGGTTTTGTTCATGAAGTCTCTGCCTAACCCTATGTCTTCAAGATTTCTACCTACTTTCTCTTCCAGTAGATTTAGTGTTTCTGTTTTAATATTTAGATCTTTGATCCATTTTGACTTTAGTTTAGTGCATGGTGATAGACATGAGTCTAGTTTTAGTCTTTGGCATATAGAGACCTAGTTTTTCCAGCATCATTTATTAAACATGCTAGATTTCTTACAGTGAGCATGTTTGCCTGCTTGTCAATGATAATGTGGCTGAGTGTGTTTGCAATTGTGTCTGCATCTTCTAATCTGTTCCACTGATCTTCAGATCTTTTTTTTCTTGCAAATACCATGCTGATTTTATCACCGTAGCTTTATAGTATAATTTTAAGTCAGGGATTGTGATGTTTCCTGCCTTGCCTTTGTTGCCCAGGATTGCTTTTACTATTCAAGGTCTCTTATGGTTCCAAATGAATATTTGGAATGTTTTCTCTAGTTCTGTGAGGTGTATTAATTGTATTTTGATTGGAATTGCATTAAATCTGTATAACAATTTTGAGAGTATGACCATTTTCACTCTGTTCGTTCTTTCTATCCATGAGCAAGGATATCTTTTTGTTTTCTGATATCCTATTTGTTATTCTTTTTCAGAGTACTGTAATTTATAATGTATAGATCTTTTACTTCTTTTTTAGACTGATTCGTAAGTATTTAATTTTTCTGGGTGCTACTATGAAGGGAATGTTTTCCCTAATTTATCTCTCACTGAGTTTGTTGTTTTTATACAGGAATGTTATTGATTTTTGAGTGTTGACTTTGTATCCAGCTGTGCTACTGAATTTGTTTATTAAGTCTAGAAGTCTTTTGGTGGAGTTTTTGGGGTCTTCTATGAGGAGTATCTTGTCATCTGCAAGTAATGATAATTTCATTTCTTCCTTTCCTATCTTTACTCCTTTTGTTTCTCTCTCTTGTCTAATTGTTCTAGCTAATGTTTTCAGAACTATATTGAATAGGAGTGGTGATAGTGGACATCTTTCTATTATACCTGATTTTAGAGTGAAAGGTTTCATTTTTTGTCCATTTGGAATGATGTAGGCTGTTGGTTTGCCATAGATGGCTTTTATCAGATTGAGGTAAAGACCATCTATTCTGATTTCCTGTAGGGTTTTTATCATGAATGAGTATTCAATTTTGTCAAAAGCTTTTCTGTATCTGTTGAAATGATCATGTGATTTTTGTCTTTGACTCTGTTGATATGGTGTATTACATTTATTGATTTGCATATGTTGAACCTCCCTGCATTCCTGGGATGAATCCCACTTGGCCATGGTGCATTGTCTTTTTGATGGTTTGCTGCATTTTGTTTGCTAATATCTTATTGAAGATTTTAGCATCTTTGTTCACTAGGGAGATTGGCTTATAGTTCTTTTTTTGGTTGTGTATTTCTCTGGTTTCACTATCAGGGTAATACTTGCCTGCAGGAATGAGGGAGTAATGCTTCCCTTTCAATTTCATTAAAGAGTTTGAAGAGTATTGGCACTAGATCTTCACTAAATTTGTTGTAGAACTCAGCAGTAAATCCATCAGGACTTGGGCTTTTCTTTGTTGGTAAGTTTTTAATTACATTTTCAATTTAATTAACTGATATTGGGTTGTTCCAAATTTTTACATCTTCCTGATTCAGCTTTGGTAATTCATATGTATTTAGGAGTCTGTCCATTTTTTCTATGTTTTCCATCTTAAGAGAGTAAATATTTTCAAAGTGGGTATTGATGATCTTCTGATTTATGGAATTTCACTTTTAAGCTATGTTTTTGATGGATTAGAAGTCTAGGAACAGAAGTAGGCAACTGGTCCTAACTTCTCAAAGTGAGTCTTTTTCCTTGCTCAGTCAAGATCAAGATCATGGGCTATTTGGAGAAATTCATATGCATAGAGTTCTAATAATCAGTTCAAGTAGAAGTTGTAGGCATTTGAGAAGTAACTTCTGCCTTTTAGACATACTAGGTTTGCACATTCTACTCTACTGACTGTAAAACAGAGTCAGTAACATCTACTTCCATAAAATTGAATATGGCCTAGTAATTTAAAAAAAGAATTGAATTTTATCTATTTATCTAGTCTCTCTCTCTAAATATATACATATACACATATTTAGTTACTAGTAAGGTAAGTCCCCTGAGCATTCATCCCTAAAAACACTCAAGCATATCTGTATATTGCAGTGCCATTTAAATACTTACAGGGAAGCATAATGATTTTTGGACTAATGTTTTTTAGTTTCTCTCATTTGTTTTTCAGTCTTCTCTGGAGAAAAGCTCACCTGTATCTTCTTCCTTTAGATACCACCACTTTACGTACAATTTGAATGTAGTATATTTCAAATTCATTACCAATGTGGAGAGCTGAGGTAGAGGCTTAAAAGTATAAGGCTGGTAGTATAAAAAGAAACTTGAACAAATATACAGGTCAGTGAAAAAGCCATATTAATTCTAGATAATTATGATGTGTCAATGTAGGTACTTTAGTGGGAGTGGTAGCCAGTGTGATCCTCTGATGGGTGTGGGTAGTAGGGAGACTGTGTGAGGTGTGAGGAAAGAAAGGTGTGTATGGGAAAGGTATGTACCTTGTGCACATTTTTGCTGTAAACCAAGACTGCTCTAAAACATTAGGTATCTATCTGTCAGTCTATCTATCTATCTATCTATCTATCTATCTATCTACCTATCTATCTATCTATCATCTGTCTATCCTTCTTCTTGTTCTACTTCTTATTCTTTTTCTTCCTCTTCTCATGCTCCTCCTCTTTTTGCTTCTTTGATTATTATGTGTCTCTTACCAATGCTGAGGTTGGGGATGGAGTGGAGCATGAGGAATTTCAGAGCATAGGATTCAGGCTTGTCCACATTCACATCCCTCCTGCCACCCTTGCAGTGCTTTCTCAGTTGTCCCATAGTCACATGGTAAGAATGCACACACCCAGGGAGAGAACACGTAACTGGTAAAATGTGTGCATTGTGCATATCCAGGCAGCTAGAGACACTGATTAAAATGGTGACAGTTGTTTAATCTCAGAACCGAAGTGACATGGTCAACTAATATGAGCTAGAAAGCAACTTAGCAAATGTAAACTTTTCATTTTTCCTCATGAAGATCACATTGTGGATTTAGTGGTTAGTTGTGTAGGTAACCTAGGGTGACCAGTAGGGGTGCCATCCTCTATACACAGTTATATAAAAGAGGCCTTTCCAGCCTAAGAAAAGTTGTACACGCCATTCATTTCTATAAAGATTAATAATTCACATACTAATTGTAATAATGTGGCTCTTTATGGGAGAAAACCTGTCTGAAGAAGTCTCTTAATAAATGGATAATGTTGGCATCAATTAACTTCTCTAAATTTATGCTCTGAAATAGCAAGCTGCAATTCAAAGAACACAAGCTTTTGCCCCCAAAGATCTGGGCTCCAGTCATTGTCCCACTTGTCATTGTCTAGGTGACCTTAAGGAAATCTCCTAATGTTGTACTATCATTTTCCTTATCTCTACAAACAGTTGTACTAGATGACACCTAAGAATGTCTCCATGTCTGAAATCCTGTTTCATTTTCCAAATTTGGATGTTCAATGCTTACATGATATTTTCATGGTTGTACACCTATGTTATACAACTGAGATAACTGCCTGCTAAATTAATGCTAATCCCCAGGACTAATTTCAACAATTTGAAAAATGTAGGGCATTGATTGACATCTTATTAACCTAAAGAGATAATAAGACTTCTGGAATCTCTTCATTAACCATAGAGATTAGTGTTTGTTATTGGAGAATCTGGCCCTTGATATGGTATCAATATGCATGACCATAGCTGTCAAGTTATTGGTGAGATAAGAAATGGTTTCAAAACTCATGAAACTCTTCCGATGTAGTAGAAAGAATACTAAAATTAAAGCTGCATTTTCAATTTTTGCCTTACTTTTTAATGGCTACATGACATTGATTATGTGACTTAGTTTCTTTGGCATTTAATTTCTTGCATCTTTAAGATAAAGATAATGTCTGTGCTGTATATATATTAAAAGGTGAGGGGGTGAAAGTCATTTTTTATAGAATTTCATTGGAGAATTGAAAAATGCAAACATTCTAAAGATTGTACTTTATTTTTATTCTGTACCAGAGACAAGCTTTCTGATTGCTAGTTTGGGGAACTGACCAGTGGTTTAGGAACAACTCTTTGGGATGGAAATCCATTGTGTTAGCAGGAGTCCATATACAAGTAACATTATTTAATCATCGTGCAACCCTGCTTCCTACTGTATCCATTATCAGAGTAGTGAGATATCTGAACACCACACAGTACTCTCCACAGCTTCACAAAGATACAGAAGACTAACTTGAATTCCTGGGTTTTCCTTTTCTATCTATTGTAAAGAGGAAAACAATTTCCTGGATTCTTGTCCCATCTTAGAAATACAGATGTTTCCAGTAATAAGTACAATTTGCTTTTAAACATTAATTAAATTTTTTAAAAGTTTTTTTTCCCTACCAGAAGGTCATATATTTTTAAAAAAGGATCTAATAACTTGGTCAGAGGTGTCAATCAATACAGCACATGAATGAGCAGTGGGAAACAATCACTAGTCTGCCCAAGGGGAAGTCATCCAAGAATGAAATCAGTATAACAGCTGATTGCATCCTTCATCAAACGCATGTAAATGAGATCAGAAAGACATCAATTCCCCATGCTGCCATGGGTGGTCTCTCCATTGCATGGGTAATTCCTGACTGAACAAAGGTTAATACACTTTTGTAATTTGGAATGTCCACGGAGTAAATCCTATCCAAGAAAGCTAGATGGCAGTTTTAAAATTTATAATGAATATTCAGTTGAAATAGTAAAGGCACTTTAATTAAATTTGCAGTTTTTTATTTCTTTTTTAACCAGTAATACATACATATTCTAGCTAATAGATTTATAGGTCAGGAACAAAATGTCTAACAAATATTTACTACTATATCTTTTAGGTCAGCATGATCTGGTATTATAGGGAGCAATGACAGATTATTAACTAAGCAACTCCAGTTAGTGCGCCTCCTTTTGACATCTCTCGATCATCTGCTTTTTCTCTTACTTGGTTGATTCCTCAAGGAAACATTTTAGGACAAGTTTGGATATATACTCTGTTCTTGTTTTTCATTTCTAATTTCCTCCAAAATCTCAGTTCACAATATTATTCATATTAAATTGACTTATTCATGAGACAAAATATGGTTTTAATTTGGTTTTCTTTGTTAAATTTACTTTACCATTTTCTTTAATTAAAAAATTGAAATTTTCTTACAGGAGCAAGGCATGGAAGGCTGAAGAGCTTGGATTTGTTTTTCTCCCTAACTGCAATGAATTCACTTTTCACAGGTGGGCTTATCCGCACTGAAGATGTCTCCATTCCTTTTTTTGTAAACTGCCAAATAAGCACAATAGTTGCCTTTCAATTTTGGCATGCCGCTACTCCTTTTCTGAGGGAGAATGGAAGGGTATCTTTGGGTTCTATTCATCTCTACGATCATGTATTGAAAAGCTTCTTGGTTCATATGCTTTGCCAAGCTTAGGAAATATAAAGGTGAAAGACCTTGAGAGGTTGAGGCTAGACTAGAACTTGAAGCTTCTAATTTCAATTGCATTTAGAAAACTAAAACACAATATCAGTTATCCTGAGAGGTCTCAGTGATAGATTTTAGTAAGAAGTGGGTGGTTTAGCTGTAGTAGACAGCAAGATAAAGATGTACTTTTGTTTCAATATCTATCCTTGAGAGGAATTTCCATGTTGTTTTCCATCTGTATATATTACTGGTGTTCCAGAAAAGGCACGCCTTGGTCAGAAAAGATCACTTTATCCCAAATGCATCACAGAGACCAATTTAGATATAACTTGGAATCTGTGAAAATTGAATTCACTTTTCTTTACACAAAGTGCCTTCCATTTCATAGCATTTTGTCCATAGAATACATTTTCATCCCAAATGAGTTATGAAGATAGATACCAAGGATAGCTATTCTGGTATTCTCCAACTTCTGTGATTCTATTATCTTCCTAAAATCCATTCAGTATTTAAGCTGAAGGCAATATTTCCTTTCAATCATTTAAAATGCAAAGTATAGAATATCTGAGAAAATAAATCATCCAACAGTAATCACATTACATTTGAAATAAGGGGAAAATAATAAAGTTGTGTTGGTGTAAATATTTAATAGATTTAAGCAAATAGAAACTTTCATGCTACTTCAATGCAAAATAAAAGGAGACAAAGAAAATTTCTATCAAAATAAAGAATCAGAGTCAAAAGGTACATGAGATGTCCAATCTTCCAGAGCCCTGCCATTTATTGGTGAATTTTCTTTTCATGTTTCTCCTTGTCTGCATTCAGCAGGGCCATTTCTTTTTTCTTGCTCACTTTCTCCAACTCTCTTTGAAATAGCATTTTGAACTCCACCATTTCCTGGGGAACTCCTCTGACCAGTAATAGTTCTGGTGGGAAGGAGGTCAGTGACTGCTTGAGAATTTCCTGGAGAAAGCCCATAGTCAGCTGTTTTCTAAGCAGTTTGGATAAAGGCAAATGAATGTATTCTGTCTCAACTTTAAATTTGTAGCAGTGAAGCCGGTGGGTATCCTTGGATGAAGAGCTACCATTCACCTCATATGGGCTACAAGGTGCTTTCTTCTCTAAATTTCTTATGCCCCTTCTTTAAGATTACCCTAGAAAACCAGCTCCCTGCTTTACGTGGTCATTAACTCTTGGGAAACTCATGTTGTTCTCTGTAAGGCAAAGCTGGTAGTCCTAGGGTTGAAACTCCATTGCTCGCTTTGAGCTCTGATTCATTGTTTTCTCATGAACATGCATCCAGCTAGCACTTTAACTCGTATTCCAGCTCACTTCTTGCGCCAGCTTCTTAGGCAATCTTTAGATGCCCTCTAAGATTTTGGAAAGCTCAGAAACCTCTGACTCTTGGTCTGTGCACATTTTGTGCTGTTATGTTTGATCTACTTCCTACTACCCGATGCCAGTTTGACATTCCCAGTCTTGGTCATACTTGTATTACTTGACAATGATGTCTTTCTATTTCATTTGGACTTGGCCTTTCTGACATTCCAAGGGCACTTAGCATGTTCTACCTTGGTCAGTGAGACATGCTGTGGAGCAGGAAGGGCAGAGGGTAAGAAATGAGACTTTGTGTGTCTTAGCTCTACACTCACCTCACTATGTGACCACAGAAAAGTCTCTACTGAACCTTCTTAGCTTTCTCAGCCATGAAATGGTCAGAATAATTCCAATATTCTGGAAGCCTTTTGGGGATTTGCATGGACCGGAATAGTCACATAAATCACTTGCCCTTTTGTCTGACATCACTCAGAGCTCAAGAAAGCCAATTCTGTTTCTCCTGTGTGTTTGTGTTTGGGCATGTGCACATATGTATGTGTGTGTGTGTGCATGCATATGTCCTGATGTAGCTCTTCTGTTATTTTTCTACCCCTTTCTTCTGAAGACATGTGCTTTAGCTGTTAGTGTTCTGTGTATTCTGATTGATTGTTTCTGAAATTGAAGAAACCAACCCATGTTGGGAAATGCAAGAAGTATGTTGATATGTATCAGCATTTTGGTCTACATATTCTTCTAGAATGAAACTGTGTTCTCTCTTTCTACTTTGCAACTCTAGAGATAAACACATTAAAAAAAAAACCCAGGTCTTCTTTCCAGAGGTATGTTTTCAACTGCTTATGTCTCCTGGCATTTCCTTAGTTCTAAATGCTAACTACTTCTCGATGTATCTATCCAGAACTAGACATCAGTATGATCAGAATCAGAAGGATTTGGAGCTGGGGATATAGCTCAGTGGCATATGCACTTGCCTAGCTAGTGCAATGTCATGTGTTTGATCCCAGGTACTGCAAAAAAAAAAAAAAAAGAATCAGAAGCATTTAATGAAGACAACATTTTTTCACTTCTGTATTTCCCACTTCTGTTCACACAGCTCAATAATTCTTTAGTGTTTTGGGGAACACTGTTGAGTGACATTAATCATGTCCCCAGTTATAATCCATTAAGTTTTTTCTTGTGAACTATTTGTAAGTAAACTTTGCCCCATTCTGTATTTCTGCAGCAGAAAACAGTAAAATAAATTAAGATCACATTAGATGTCAGAAGCTAGACATGGTTACACTTTGATAAATCAAGTGTCAGGTGCTTAAATGTACAGTTTGCTAGGGACATCTTTCAGATTTAAATAAGATTGGATGGACGCTATCTCAAGAGTGGAGAGACTCATACTCTCCTCCCAAATGTTTAAGTCTTTTTTGGGGGCTGGTGCTATGACTGCTCCCCTCAGTTTCCCTAGAGATCCCAAATACCTGCTTGCACTCTATTTTCCACATTACTCTCTCATTTGAGCACCAGCGTGTCCTGTGCTGTGTTCCTGAGTTTCTGTACTAGCCTGAAGTTGCACCAACCACAAGTTGGTATATATGGACTAATATAAAAGGTCTCAGGCAATAAAGGGAGGCAACATCTGTTCAGAAAGCAAGCAGAAGTAAATATGAGACCTCAGCAGTCTGGCCATCATTCTCACTGCTGGATGTCCCTCCTGGCACCAGCTGTTTACAGAAGAGCCCAGGTGTATGTCCAGTTGCTGAGATCCATTCTGCCTTCCCTTTGTCATGTTTGTGGGGACTAGCTTCCCTTCTCCATGTGGCCCTCCTTTGGGACTTCACTTTTCTTAGGGTAAAGAAAATCTGAAAGTATTTGTCTGAGTGAAAAATAGCTTCTCCTTCTAATGAAGACTTCCTTACCAGGACTTTAGCTGTGAAAAAGGATCATCTTTTTCCCATTTATCTCTCTGAAAAAATTCAATCCCAAGGGGCTGGGTGGTGTGGCTCAGTGGTAGAGCACTTGTCTAGTACTTGAAAGGCCCTTAGGTCCATCCTCAGCACTGGAAAAGAAAAAATTCAATCCTCAAATCCTGGACCATTCCAGGCTTTGAAAACTGATTTTCCTGTAGTGTTTTTGTTTTCATTCTGAGGCTGTGCTTTTTCTTTTTTAGGGCATAAAGATTTCATAGATATTTTCCTTTAATCACTTAAAAGTAAGTAGTTAATGTTAAATAAAAGAAATAATATTAAATAAAAGAGGACCAGATGCAAAGGGCAATTCTATACAATCTCTTGTGTGTTGGTATCAAAATCTCAACACAAACTCCTTCTGAGCAAAACTGCAGCTGCCTTTGGTGTGCAAGGACAGGAGGGGAACTCACGCAAGACAGGCCAGGCTGAGGGAAGGCACACATTGTCTCAACAGACTATTCTACTTCTGGTTATTTTGATGTTCTTTCCATTTCCAAGTACATTTTTAACAAAAAAGTATACATTTTTCTTCCTTTAAAAGCAACCAGGTACATTTTTTTGTCTTTTATTTTTTGTTAGTACACATTTGCAGTATATAGTTCTTACCTTCCGGTGTGGAACAGGAACATGTACATAATCCATTTTAATTCTTTTTATATCCTTTTTCCTCCCTCTCTGTCCTCTCCTCCTCCATCTCTTGATTCCCTTCCCATCTGAGAAAGATCTATCTCCCTACTTCCTATTACCTACCTTTTATTTCACTGTTCACTTATGATTTGGCTTTCTCATATAAGAGAAACCATGTGATATTTAAGCTTGTGCATTGTTTTTATTTCACTTACTGATATGGTCTCAAGATGCATCCATTTTCTACAAATGACTCCAGTTTATATCCTTTCTTATAGGAGGGTAGTACTCCATTGTGCATAAATATCACATTTTCTTTTCACACTCATCTGTTCATGGACACGGAGATGGCTTCTCAGATTTAACTACTATGAATTGTTAAACATGGGTTTGGATATATAACTGCAATATGCAAATTAAGCTACTATGTTTATTGGTGATGAGAGATCATGACTCTTCTGCAATTCTCTTGTACTGATTGGTTCAAGAATTAAATCTACTCTTTATTGCAAAAAAGAAAATAAAAATGCAGTTCATTTTGTGTCTGTAGCTATGTTTTATATAAAATGTTCACGTGTTCAACATGATTTAATTAGTTATCACAAGTGTTGTTTTATTATTTTAATTGTTTTCAGGTCTTAGTGTGTTATTACACATTAAAGGCAGGTTCAAAATTTTATCTCTTAGCAGACATTTATAATATCTTTTCTGAGAAATCCTAAAAATGAAATAGATATACAAACTTTAACTCTATGAAAGTCTATAAACTCCTTTATTTTGTAAATCTATTTATATTATATATATTATATATGGAAACTAAATATTTTATATTCAAAACTGTTCATATGTTTAAAAAGCCATTATTGTAAATTACCATTCACAAAATGGTGATTAGTTATAGTACCTGTGAGGTTTTCTTCCTTGTAGTATTAGATTCTGCTATTCTTGACCACATACAATCTTGCCTGCCTGAGAACTGAGTTCAAAATATGACCAAATTACATGCATTTGAAGGTATTTCTCACAGAGTGATTTACCCCATTTTTCTAACAAAAGGAAGTATTAAAATTTAGTGCATCATATCAATTGAATTCTGTTCTCCTAAAAAGGTTGAAATTGTGACTATTAGAATGAGCCCTCATCCAGTAAGACTGGCAGCCATATAAGCAGGGCAAATTGGAGAGAGACACTCTCAAGGGGCATACCACGTGAAGGCAAAGATTGCGGATCAATGTCTACAAGCCAGGGGATGCCACAGACTGCCAGAAAACCACTGGAAGTAGGAGAGAGACGCTAGCAGCACAGTCTTTTCTATAGCCTCAGAGAGACTCACATATTCGTCCTGTACTCCTCTCTTGCAGAGCTGAGAGTCAATGAATCTCTAAAGCCACCAGTGTGTCGTACTTGGTTATGTCAGCCTTGGCAACTAATACTGCACACTTAACTAAAAGAAGATGTTTTAATAATTTCTTAGCTTCTTGAAGTACTTCTAGCATAAAACATGGTGGGGTAATACTATATTTTGGAGGAGATAAGTTTCTTATTATAGGCAAACTTTTTTTCAGTATTCATTAAGGTATTTGTCAAATAAACTGTTCCTCCCCGTTAGCCAATAGGGTATCCGAAGAAAACTCATCTATATGGGCAGGAGATGCCTGCCAAGGGGTCCCGTGTTCTTTCTTGGAAGGACTCTGTCTGCAGAAGAACTCAGAGCTTCTGAGCCTGGACTGGACCCAGAAACTGGAAACTGATGCATTGGCAAGACTGGGAGGCCACTAAGTCCCCCATCCCTCTCGACACCTCACCCTGTAACACAAACAAATTAACCAAGACTCCACTTTTCCCTCTCTGCTCCACTGCAAAAAGAAACTTTTAAAGAGAACCCTGCACTGTCGCCTCCTACTTGCTCCTCTTTCCTTCATTCTTCAGCCTTCTCCAGTCTGGCTCTGCCTCTGCAGTGCTCTGCACTGAGGCTGCTCAGAGGGTCCCCTGACTTGCTGCCAGCAACAGTGCCTCTTTATCTTGCTCCTCTTAGTGGCATTTGGCACCGCGGACCATTTCCGCTTGGTTAAAGCCCTTTCTGGCTTCTGTGAGGCTACACTGGCCCCTTTCACCACATCTTCCTGGTCTGGTTGTGCCTTCCGTCTCTGTGGGCTCTTCCTCCTCCATCTGCTCTTTTCCGTTGTTGTTCCTTAGGACCTTCCCCGAGACCCCTTTTTCTGTGCTGTCTACACCCTCTCCCCAGGTCATCCCACTCAGTCTCATGGCTGTAAGTACTACATCTATTCAGATGAATCCTTTGCGCTCTAGAGTTTTCTTATGCCCAACTACCTTTCTTGGCATCTCTATTCATACAACTCATCGAATCTAGTAAGTCTAACATATTCCTAACTGAATTCTTTTGTTTCCATCACAATGGGAATGTTTTCTATCAATTTTTCATCAGCCCGTGGAAGCCCACTAAAAGTCTAGAAATCTGCCACCATTCCTCTCTTACCCCAAATGCCACCTACTCTCCATTTGCATTGCTCCAACTCTGGTCCAGGCTCATATCACTTAATGCTGAATTAAGTTGGCAGCCTCCATCCAATCTCTCCTCTAGCCCTCTTGTTCCCCCTACTCACTAATTCTCCACACTGTATCCAGAGCTATCTGTATATATGAACACAAGATCATTTCATTCCCTTGCTTAAAATGTTTCTGTGACTTCCTGTTGCACTTACTGAAATCCAGGCACAATACCACATCCTTCAAGCCTGGGCACAACCAGGTCTCTGCCTACCTGTAGAGCTCTACCATGGGATTCCCATCCCTCACTTTCTGCTTCGCACCATGCCGTCACCCTGTCTTCTTCTACCTCCAGTGTTGACCTAATCACCCAATATAAATACGGAGAGGTAATGAAGCCATGCTTGGGTTTGCAACACTTATTAAGCTCTTTTTGTGGCAGAGACATTGAGGTGCTTCTCTGGTTTAGATATTTGGGGTTCAATGAAATGGTGTCTAATTGAACGTTTTTACACCTCTTTGTGGGCCAGAACTATAGCTAGTGGGAGACCCATCACATTTGAGTCATCAAGCATTTGATTAAATGCTGATAACTGTTCTTTAGAAAGAGACTAAGGTTAAACTTTTTCCTAAGTAAGCCATTGATTCCTTTGAATTTTATAACCATTCTGAGGTAAACTCATTCGATAACATAGAGGTGATAGAGAAATGCTAGAAGTTGCTGTGCATGTTTCCCCTGCAAAATAAGTAAAAATTCATTACATTAGTGAATGTTCCTGGGGTGACCCCTTACTCTTTAAAATACTAATGCAAAATTTAAATATATATTTTCCAACAGAAGTGCTTTTATTTCTTGTTTTGGCTTTTGGACCTATACCCATTTTTCAAACTTTTGTCACTCATATGCTCATTTTGAGGCTTTTGCAATATTTTAGCATTATTTATGTTAATTTGCATGTGTACTTTTAACTTTATCTTAACACCTGTAAATCATGGATTTGATGTTTTAGTTTGCATCTTTCTATTTGTTACAAAACAAATGCAAAACTAATAAAATAAATAATGTTTATTTGGGTTTTAGAAAAACAAAATTATTTTGTACCATTTTAAAAGGTATCCGTACTTAGCTAGCATAGTCTGATACAATATTCACCTCATTTAATTATGCTTTATTTAAGCTAAGATTAAAAGGAATTTGTATTTCCTGAGTCTACATCAGTCACAGACATGAAATATGTTATGAGAAGCACCAGACAGACTGCAATTAAAATTTTGCTTTTTCTAATAGAAGAGATGTGAGATACACATGCGAATAACAAAGAGATGTAGTTTATCAAGTTATATCTGCCATTTGTGTTTTATTAATGTTTACACTTTGAGTTTTGCCTTTATTGATGTCCATTTGTGAAAAGGACTGGTCCATCTTTTTAAGTATTTATCCTTTGCTCATGGAGACTGTGAGTCTGGCTTCAATCTTTACAAATGACTATCTATATAGACACAGAGATGAGCTCAACTTCATGCACAATGATGCATGTTCATTTTACTCCATACATGAACTTTCTTATTAAATATACATGTAGATTTTTCATAGAGTGATGGATGTCCTGTAGTTTACTTATTATTCACTGGTCTTTCATTTGATGAACTACACCTATTCACTGTTTGGGCAAAATACTTCCTTTGGTACCTTTGGTAATAGAACACAGATCAAAGTTAATTGGACTGCCTGGGAATTGAATTCAAGATAGACTTTGACCTCATTAGCACAATGATACAGTCAGTGAGGGTTGTCAGATCCAAGACTCTTTAAAGGGAAGTTGGGCTAATATATGGGGCAGGACCAGATATGAAAGACTAAAAGGGGAACTGTGAAATTATCAGACAGCATGTATAAAGCAGAATTTTTACCTCACATTGACTTTGTTTCTCAACTTTGTTTCTCAATAACTGTAATCACAGTAAGCAAATGCTCAGGGATCAGGAAGAGTCATCATGGTACTGTCGGCAGGTATAGTCAGATAGAATGCACTGTACAGGAGCACAGGGGTCATCTACAAAGCAGCACCAAAACAGTGCTAATTGCATCTCTCATGTAATGAGACTGGATCTTCAGGGCTTGGGATAACCGCTGTGGTGTGGACTAAAGGCCAACTGTGAATGGAGCAGGGAAGAGCGCCCTGGGAGGCATATTTAAGTTATAAACATTACTGTAATATTATCACAGAATGGAAATAAATAACAGGCTGACCTTTTTGGAGTGCAGTAACAAGATCCTCTAGCTATTGTTGTTTGCCATGGATATTTAATTTGAACAAAAAGACCATGTTAAATGAGAAGGTTAGGGTGACCATTGCCAAAGGGACAGACTACTAGAGCTGTGGAGACAGGCTGCTCTTGGGAACAGGGCCCAGGGCTGGAGAAGCTGCAAAGTGTGTCTTTCTGGCTAGGAAATCACATGAAGGCAGGAGAATCAAAGACAATTTTCTATACAGAGCCAGTTTCAGATATGAAACTTTCCTGTCTCTAAATTTCCTCTCTTCCTTCTCCCATTTTTCTTCTTTTCTTCTTTAGAGGCCTTGTGTTCATCCCCACTGTCCACAAATAATTTTATTATTGAATCCTTTCTACAATTTATCTCATCCTTGGAGTCTTTTGGCAGCTGAGTGTATGAATGATATGCCACAGTCCCAGGGCTTCAGTCTTAGAGTTGAAGCTGACCTGTGAGGAGGCCTTTCATCTTAGTCAGTTCTGGGGAGTAGAATGAAATGCCATACACTGGTGACTTCAGCAACAGCAAATTATTTTTTACTGTTCTGGAGGCTGCCAAGGCACCAACAGCTCCAGTGTCAGAAGGGGCTCTGCTCTTGCCATGTTCTCACACGGGAGGGGTCACCATACACAGCACATTCTGTAGTTTCTCACTGCCCCAGAGTCAAACCCAAGATTCTATTTTTGCATTCATGGCACTCTACAATCAAGCCACAGCTTGTGTCTCTGGTATTAGCTCCAGGATAGCCTCCCATTTTTGCCTTGTTATATACCATTTCCACCTGCAACACTTATTTTTCCCTCTGGGAATTTATTTACATAATTTCTTGTACTTAAGTGTCTCTTTCCATTCTCTGACCTTCCAAGTCGACTCATTCCTTGTAAAAGCTACATCTCAGGAACAGTTTCCTATTCTTTAGCCAGGAGACAATTCCCTTTTCTCTCCTGTTATTTCCTAAGTCTTCAGAGTGTGGAGCTACTCTGCTGTTGGTTATACGCCTTCACACATGCTAATCCACTGAGTGTGAATGATGCTGTGGTAAGCAAAACAACTCACACAATTACAGTGGTTCAGCTGTGTTCCTGGTGCTGTTCCACTTTCTAGACTGACTGTGACACCCCTGACTCTGCAGGTTCTTCCTTAGCTGCCCACCAGGAGGAGAAAGCAGGAGTCAAACACAAGTGCATCAGTGCTTCTGCCTGGGATTGAGGATCCCCTCATATTCCATTGGTCAAAGCAAGCTACCTTTAAATGGGGAGAAAAATATTGGCCCTTGAATGTGCAGACAGGAGAAGAGGATTATATCAATGGGCACTATTAATTTACTTCTTTCCAATCTGTCCCCTTGGGTTATGGTATATTATTATTTTAATATATTATTGCATTCAATTTTTTTTAGCATTTTTTGGAGTTTTTATATTGTTTAAAATGAGAGATACTGGTCTATAGCTCTCGTTTATTGTATTACATTTGTCTAGTTTTTGTATTTAGTGCTGAATGAATTCAAGAAGTATTCATAGAATGAATTAGGAAGTATTCCTTTTGCTCCTGTTTTCAGGAATGGTATAGAAAATTGTCTTCAAATTTTTCTTAAATATTTGTAGAATTCACCAATGAAACCTAATGATATTCACTCACTTGTGTTATTGGATAAAAATGAGCTAAATTGTGGCTATGTTTTAAAATTGTCTCATCTGAAGGCAAGGTCATCATCATTCTGAACAGGTATATCTATGTGTATTCTTTTATAATGTAGGGCTCCATGGGTACCCTGGTAGCTTGTTTTTTAAACATGATTTGTGCTAATTTTTCTTTTGAAATGAGTTCTTGCTGTGTTAGTCAATGTTCTTTTGCTGTCACAAATATCTAAGACACAGCAATTTAAAAGGAGAGGATTACTTCAGCTCCTAGCGCTGGAGGTTTCAGTCCATGTTGCTTGGCCCCATCACCTCTGGTCTGTGGCAAGGCTGTGGATTGTTCATGTCAGAAGTCAGTGGTAAAGAAAGCTACTCACATCATGCCAGCTGGAAGCAGAGGAAAACAAAGGGGTTGGAGTCTCCATGTCCCATTTGAGGGCACATCCCATGACCTAACACCTTCCACGAAGACTACTCCTATCAGCACCAGAGACCGGCAACCAGGCCTTTAGCACAGGCTTTTGGATGATGCTTTTTCAACACACAGTACTCACCCAGAGGCCTTGGTAAGGTGATAAAATGCCAAAGAAGAACAACAGTGCTAGGGAAACTTCCAATCAAAATTAGTGGGGAAAAATCTTGGGAAAAGACTTGGAAAAATGTTCCTAAGATTTTCTTAAAGGAGAAAACCTATTATTTTCATTCTGTGTGTTCGGATGAAGACTCACACCATGTTTAAACTTTATTTCTCAAGCTTCTTTTACTATTTATTTTTTTGTATTGCCAAGGTTGTTTCATATTTGTAGATGAACAATATGATGAACAATTGTTTTGTTTCATATAATCAGAAAGCCCTGAATAAATAAATGTTTCATTCATTAGCTGAAGGGCTGGCTTCTGAGCCAATGTTCTAAGCAATTGGAATAAGAGTCATGATAAATTAACGAATAATTTAGAAGCCAAATGCAAGTATATCCTAAGACAAAAATCCCTCTTAAGGTACAGTTTCTTGAAACACTTTTAAAGGATCAAGTTTTTCTCTAAAATGATCCACTTGGGAAATGATTTAGCAGAGCAGCATTGGAAGAGGTTTTGTTGCTGTTGGTACATGAGCATCACTCTTTGGACAGACTCATTCATTGTAGGTTTTGAGGTCATGGGAATGTCTGAACTTTGAAGTAAAAATAAATAATGAATAAATGAACATATCTAGTTTCTACATTGCTTAATTTCATAGTATGTCATCTGGACATAGATAACAAATACAATTGGGTCTGCAGGGATAACCGAAGTCTTGAAAGCTACAATTCCAATGAATGCATACCCTTCGAACAAAACTAATCATGGGGACTGGAGCCGGCTTCTGAGATATTTATGCAACTGCTAAATTCTCTCTGAAGTCAATGGGGGTTGCTTACGTAAGGACTGCGAGCCTTAGCCTCTAGAGATTAAAGTGGGGGGAAAAATCCTTAAACTCTTTCAACATTAATATTGCCTGTAAGGAATCCAGCCATGACCTAAGCCATGGAGCTTTTCAAACCTAGCAAGTTGAAGAGTAAACAGTAAACACTAGTTATTTTAAGCATGATCTAATCAGAGTTCAATGAGAAGCAATATTATATTTGATCTCTAAGGCATTAATACTTGTATATCACTATTAGACATTTTTATGTAGCCCATTATCCAAACAATGGTTTAAGTCTGTTGTATTTAATAAATCAAGTCTCTGTGGCTGTGGGACTGAGAGGGAGAGGGGATGAAGCCTTTTTCTCCATTTTTTTTCCTCAGGTGCAGTTCTGTGTTAATATAAGAGAAGTGTGGCCTTCCTTCTCATAGCACTAAAAGTGAGATAATCCCTGTGTAAGAAATCAGTAAGTACGGTCTGCTTAATCTAGTCCCAGTGTGAAACTGTTGACATTTGTTCTTTTTTCTATCATTATGTGACTGGGCCTGTTTTGTGCTGGATTAGGCACAAATCTCCTATGCGGCACATTTGGCATGTTACTAGTAGTTTAACTTCATTAATAATGTATGAAGAAAATGTAATCCACGACAAGGAAGGAAAGAAAAGTATTTTTTTTTCTCTTCCCAAATCCTTTGGAATGAGTAATTATTCAACATTTTATGTTTGATGTTATATTTTACAATTGAACTTCCATAGTGATATTTAATAAAGGAAACTTTGGCAAATGCTTGCAAAAACCATACCTTTTAAAATTTCAAATGTGATGTACCAATGGCCAGAACTTGTTCAACATAGTAGGAAATTAAATATTTATTCAGCTTATTTCATTTTCAGGGTCATAAACGCTCTTTTGGACTCATTCCTCATAACAAGAATTTCTACCAGTAAAGACATTAACAGGCGTCAAGACGATTGAGTGCTAAATTAAGATGAAATTGTACAAATAAATAAGAGCAATGCATACACAGGAGTGCAAATGATCATTTCTGATTGAAATGTTTATAGCTAAATGAGCCTGGCTGAACTGAACACAAATGTGCCAAAAGATAAGCCCCCGGCTGCCGCTTCTCTAAAAAATGTTTTCTAAGCTGCTTTACAGATGAAAATGGAACCACTTTGGAATACTGTTTTCTGGTTTTTTTTTTTATTGTACTATTGATATTTGTGGAAAGTCACCAAATGGCCTAAGGAAGCTAAGCTTGCCCCAAGCAGTGGTCACTTACAAATACTTTTGTACTGTGTACTCCGGTCACATTTGGGCGAGCAGAGCAACAGCTGGGGAGACTTTTTCAACAAAGATGAGTGTCAGATAATCCTGATGAGATTCCACATCCAACATCTTTTGTAATTATGTCACATTCAGCTGTAATGGAATAATTCAAGCTGAAAGGACAAGCTTTGATCCTTTCTTAAACCTTTCCCTGTGGACTAGCTATCTAACAGATTTAAAGATATTTCTGTTACAAGATCTAGTGTTTCCTCAGAGAAGTCATGCTTCTTATTTTTTTGAAAAGTCATGCTTCTGAAGCATCGTGATCTATAAGAACAATATCAAGTTTGCCAAATACATTTCTGGCAGCATCTTTTTTTAGGGGAAGGGGCGTATTTAATGAAGATATCAATAGTACCCTGCTCTTCAATTTTCATCCAGACTATTAGGATTCATGTTCTTATTCTGTCATACAAATAGGCAGATAGAAAAGTGATTTAAATACCTTGTAGAGATGGGTCTTCACACATTTAGAGCATCTATGTGAAAATTTTCTTCTTTTATGCCTATACTTAATAAGGTATGTTTCAAAGAAACTAATCTAATGAAGGGCTAAGTATGTTGTAGGAATTAGAAATTAAAAGTTATTAAAATAAAAAAGTTAATAGCCTTAAATTTCTTGCTTAAGGGAAATTATGTGCAATATATATATATATTTTTTTAAACTTTTATTTATTTTTGCATTAAACTACTGGAAATTAATAAAACTCAAATTCTAACTTATAATTAGGATTTTTGAAGCATAATCAAGATTAGTTATGTTAAAAATCATGTCTTTTAGCACATTATATGCAAAGCATATTCTAAGCTATTTTTTCTGAGTTATTTTAATTGTTTTGTGTTATATGTCACTCTTAACACTATCCTTGTTTTTTGTCTTTTTCTTTTTTATTTCTGGTCTCAATTATTTTTTTTCTGAGATTAAGTTACTGATGATAATAATAACAAAAATATGATGGAGAAGAAAACATAGACTTGTTTTATTTGTGGAAAAATTATTACAAAACAAAAAATCAGTGTTAGAAAATAAGCTTTCTTTGAGCATGTCTTAAAAAATATGACTGTTAAATCATGAATCCAGGATTGTTGTTTGGCTTACTGAACAAAGATAATACCCCCAATGTTTGGATACCCTGAAGTGAACATAATTGTACTTGGTAGAAATACAGAGACAAATCTCTAGGACTACATAGTACAAATATTAAAATAAGTTTTCCCAAACTAAAGAAGCAAACTTTATTACTTATGTTAATTTCATTTGGAAGACCACCTTTCTCACAGCGAATTTCTTCTGTTCTCTAAGAGATAGCCAGAGATCCCAGGGCTAAGTAGAAGGTCCTCTAGTCCTTACTTATGTTGTTAGCTCACATTTTGGTGGTAAATATTTTTGTATCTAAAGAATAATTATAGATTTTATTTCATCCAGGCCTTTAATTGTATGTGTGATTTAATACTAGTAGCATCATTTTCTGGGTAAGGAAATGGTTAAAAGACCTACACTGTACAAAACTGGATTGAAGAAACACCAGAACTTCTATCTAAAAGTTAAGAACTCTTTCTGCTGTTCTTTTTTTTTTTTTTTTTTTTTTCTTTTTTGGTGGCTGGTTGTGGGGACAGAGTAGATGATAGACCACTCAGGACTGTAACAAATATTTTTTTCCTGGATGGTATTACTTTTAATTAGAACTTGATAATGAATGTTTTGTTGGGTCTAACTTCTGTTTAAGGATCATGTTTTATGTCTGTTAAAGAGATTGGCTACAGAGAATGAAACTTGTACTGTCTGGCCATGACATTCCAAAAAATATTTCAGAACAGAGTGGACATTCTCAAGCTGTCTTCAGGTCTGTGGTTTAGATTATGGTTCTTGGCTATGTAGTCAAAGAGCTTTGAATATTTATTTAATTGGATGCAACTAAATTTTCTTTTCCTTTGTCAGAGTGCGCCGAGTCATATCTCATAAAGCAACAAATTGAGCTTGAGGAAGTGAGGAGTTTGCAATACTGATAACCAGACCAGCAGCACTGTTCTCCTTTGAGATAATCCTTGTTCATGGATGTAACAAATGTCACTAGATATTTTCCCAACACATAAAATTTTAGTGGAATGATGCATTTAAAATTTCCACCTTGGTTTCACTTCCTGTATATGACTTTATAATCTTTGTTCCATTATTGAAAATGGATATTTTGTCACGTCATCACCAAATTACTGCCTGTATTTATATATTAGAATTGAAGACATAGGTCATTTTCCTAGTGAATTTAAGCCTTTCTGCCAATTTTAAGTCACTAACATTACTTAAATTTCATGAATACGTAACCTTTTAGGGATACAGCTCAGTGGCATAGCACTGCCTGGCAAGTGCAAGGTCCTGAGTTTGATTCCCAGTATAAAAAAAAAAAAAAAAACCAAAAAACCCCCCAAAAACCCAAACAACCCTGAATATATAACCTATGTTGTGTTTTTAAGTTTTTATAATAAAGTAGGAAGTTTGTAAGTTCACTTTTTCTTTTATTTGCAATACCTATTGTTTTCTAGATTTTTTTTTTGTTCAGTATCCTGAAAAGGAAAAAAATATCCGCTATATTTTATGCCTTTAAAATGAATTACTGGTTAAAAACGTTGAATCTTTTGTTTACGGCAGTTGGTTAAGATTTAATGCTCTATGTGTGAAGCAGAATACACTTACTTTGTATCTAGCCAGATAGGCTTTCTGCTGGGAACAGTTGTGATTTGAGAACAGTGCAACATAACTGATGATACTGTGTAAGTTTTAATTTTAAAATGTGGTCTGAGAGCCATAATTGTCTCACAGTGTGACAACTTTTCATGTTAGAAATCTTATTATCTAATGGTCAGTTTCATTCATAAGAAGCAGAACGATTTATACGGTTTATTTCCAGTTTGCGCAGACTCTTAGAAAAACAAGCCTCTCTCCTTTTATTTATATACACATAAACATTTACAAATATTTTAGGGTTATATTAAAAATACTTTTTATTATTTCCAAATGTAGTAAAAGTAGAATAAATTGTGTTAGAACTCCTAGTGGACTCATCACTTAACTTCAGTACTTATCAGGCTAGTTTTTTACTTTACTGATAACCCTGAAAAATGTATTGTTTTAAGCAAATGTAAGCATATTATTTTATGTTTAAATATATTCATAGGTACATACATATGCAATAATTCCTCCCTAAATAAATAAAATAATCCATTAACTTCCTTGTGATAGGTATCAAATACTTGAAGTATCACATTTTAAAGACAGATTTTTTTTTTATATCTTTTGAGTAGTCATTATGGTTCTGATTAATTGTACTTTTTCATTTTAATCCTTGGGAGATAATAAAAGAAATTTTCTTTTTCCAAATTTATAAAATCAATAAAAACTAGTGTTTGGAGTGTGGGTTTCAAAACTAGAAGTCAGGCCCCTGCTTTGCCAGTTATTTAGCTATGTGGCTTGGGGCACATAAACAAGTGTCTACTTCCTCACTTGTAAAAGTGGGAACAATAATATTTAGACTGTATCAATGTGACTGTGAAATGAGTTTTAAGTGCCTGATGTGTTTTAAGTTCCTAAACAGGAGCTATTTTTCACAAACTTGGAGTTGGAATTGGAACCCAGGGCTGCCTGATGCCAAAGCCCATGAACTTTCCACTGTGCCATGTTCCACCAGCACAGTGCAGATTCTGGCTGGACCCCAGCCTGGACACTCTTAAAAGTGTTTAGTGTGTATTTACTAAGAGTCCACTCCTTGATAGCTCCAAATTTTCCATCATCCTTGGCAAGCTAGTGACTGGAATTCTCTAACTGTGCCATTCAGTGATCACAGAGAATAACTGGGCCTGAGCAGGTGGCTCTGAAGGTGAGCAGGCCCCCCCCCCGGGGGCTATGAAACCACAGACAGCAATGATGGGGAGACATGGGCAACAGCAGTGAGGCCTGAGGATGGCACCCTCCACTCCTGGTGGAGAGCAAATTGCAACAGTGTCTCCACATTCACTGTGTTTTTAGGAGAATTGTCCTGGGCCAATGCCACGTCCTAGATGCCATCTGAGAAGCAGCAGTCCATGTGTTTGATTTGTGCTCACAATTATAGTTCTTGTGCCTTCTACTTTTATTTTATTTTTTCATGTTAAAAAATATCCCATTCTAGATTTTTTTTGAAGTAGAACCTACAAATTAAGTTTTGAGAATAATTTGGATGCTAAAATTTGTGCATTAGTAAAACAAATGCAACATTATCATAAAGCTAGAAGTTTTAACAGATTGGCCCAAAGACTGTATGAAGTATTAAATACCTGATAGGAGTCAGAAATTAAGGGAGGTAAAATACATCCACCCAGTTCTCAGTTCGGTAAGGAGTAATTGGTAAACCGGGGGACCTCTTCAAATCTATGCTGTTACTAATGTTTAATGATTCCATACTTTAAATTCTACAGAAGGACACAAGCCTGTCCTCATTTGCTTGAGAAGTGATGAAGATTAATTTCTCCTTTCACTAAGCTCCCTTTGTTTACCACGTACTTTTCCATGCACAAGCACAATAACAATGCATAAAATACAGTGGTACCTCATTTTACAAACTCAGTTCTTTCCATGATTCTGGTCACAAACCGAACTGGATGACAACTAAATCAAATTTCCACACAAAGTCAACATTGAACCTAACCTTTGAAATCTAGCAAAAGATAGAAAAAAACCCAAGAAAAATATAAGGTATGCAGGCGAAAAATGCTCAAGAGAAAAACAAGTCAGTCAGGGAGTTTGTAAGCATTGCGGGGAGTGATGAAAGTTTAGTTGTGTCAGACAGAATTGTACTTCCGGGAAGGTGATGTAGAAATAGAGATTTAGCAGAAGGGAAGGGACGACCCATGCATCTGGAGAAAGGGAGGCAGCAGGTATAAAGTCCCCAAGGCAGACGGTAACGGGCTTGGAAGAATGGCAAGGAGGCTACTGCACCTTGGTTGAGACTAGTGGAAAATGAGGCAGAGGAGAAGATGTGGGCACAGGTCAGGCTTTGGGGGCCATAAAGAGGACACTGGTTGGGAGTGGGCCGAGCTGGGTGGCAGCGGTAAGCTTCTGCACAGTCAGTGCGGTCCACAGAGGAGGGTTTAGGATCATTGCTGCTCGGAGCAGGACAACATTGACACTTGGTGAGGCACTATGAGTGCGAGTGTTCAGCACAATTGTCCAGTTCTGTGGTCCCTGGCTAGTGTTTGTGCCTATTGAATGAACTGATCAGGGGAGTAATTAAATGTGAAAAAAAAAAATCAGTCATTTTATTGAAATGCTTACATAGAACTGATTAAATCTGCTCTACCTGTCTTCTTTTATTTATGAAGTGCTAATCTATAGACAGTTAGCTCAGGCAAAAAGATTCTGTGTGGCTGTGGTCTACTTCCTGAGAACATTTAGGACAGAAATTTTATTTTGGATGCTCTGGGATTTCAGTTTTCATTTGGCTGGAAGAGGTTTAGGAAACGAACATAAATTGTAGCCTTGAAGGCTGGAGTCTAGCATGCCTTTAAGATACTAAACAAATTTAGCCATCATCTAAAACATATTCCTTGAGAGATAAAACAATATATAATTATTCACAAAGAATGACAGTTTTAATTTAAAACACAGTGTTTCTATTGTTTTGCTGTATAAAATTTCTTTTTGTAGTATGTTCTAATGGAAAAAGTTAAAAACATTTCTTCTATTTGGTATTTAACAGGTATGATATACCTCACCTATGTAGTAATTGTAGAAAAATTCTTATTGCCATTAAAATTTAGAGTGCAGCAGCAAAGAATAAAAAGATACTTGGGAGGAAACAATTTAATGAACTGACTTTTATGTAAATTTTATTCAATAATTTTATCAAACTTTAAAATCTATCTCCTTTTCAATGTGAAGAGATTCATAAATGTGCTGGAACTCATATTTCAATAGCAACATACACATGCTAACATATTTACACTTCTAACAGATAATTTACTTTCTTATAACAAATACTTGATATCAATCACTAGAAACAGTAGTTTTCTAAGAGAAAATTCCTTATAGATCTTTTCAACATTATCAATTTTGCTTGGCATTTGGAGCTGTATATGATATTCAGGTATTTATTTAATGACTGCTTGTCAACCTTTCCTTACTTGATAGTCCTCACATCCACTTCACCTTCTAAGATCAGGTACTTTTCAGTATAAACCAAGTTTAATAAACTTCAATTTCCTAGATTTCTCTTTTTTTTTTTTTTTTTTGGTTTTTCTCCGGTACCGGGAACCGAACTCACTACCTTGTGCTTGCCACACAGGCGCTTTGCAACTGAGCCGAATCCCCAGCCCCTCCTAGATTTCTCTTAAAGGTGAATATTGATAACATGTAGATAGAACTAGATTTTGAAAATTGTAACTTTAGATAACACTTCAAAGTATATTTTCTGATAGTGTCAACCGATCTTCATTCTTTGAAAATAGTTGTTAATCCTTGAAAGAGAAATATGTTTCCTTGAAAAGGTAAAAAATATTTTGCAGATATGAGACTATTTGTTCTATACTATAGTTTCTCATTCCTTCTAATTTCCAACTATTTAAAGTCAGCAAACAATAGGTGCAATATTAAGGTGTTTTAGAAAAGTACAGCCCTAACCATCTGTGTCTATAGATTCATTTAAAAAATTAAACTACAAATTCTTCATGAAAAATTTAAATTATCAGTAAATTTAATGCATGAATCTTGACAGAGAAACCTGCAATATAGTGGTGATTAGCCCAGTTGCATTAGTGGTTCTTGAGTTCTGGTATGCATTAGGAATTTGCTGAATAATTGAACAAGAATGTAGCTCCTTGACCTATATCACCAGGAACTCTGATTTAGTTGGGTTCTGATAAGATTGCTGCAGAAACTGTTTAAGCAGCCTCCTAGATGACTGGAAAGATGTTGATTTGGGACTACAATCATGTCCTCTTACTTCAGCGGGCCCCTCGATGTAAGTACTTTACCACATTTTGTTCTTGGAGTTGTAATTTGTCCACCTTTTTATGGCACCAATTATAAATCAGTGACTATCACTTCTAGCAGATATTTTCACTTTGTCATTCTTCAGATGATACCAGCCACCATCCATGATTCCCCTGAATTTTCTGCCTCCCTCTGCCTCAGGATGTCATTGCATTTTGCTCTTCTCCATTCTTGAGCTGTCTCTCCTTCTAACACTGCATCTTTTCCTGTGTGTGTGTGTGTGTGTGTGTGTGTGTGTGTGTGTGTGTGTGTTACTGGGGATTGAAGCCAGAGTTTTCACGCTGAACTACATCCCCAGCCCATCCATTTTTTTATATTTTATTTTGAGGCAGAGTCTTGTTAACTTGCCCAGAAAAGACTTGAATTTGCTCTCCACCGTCCTCAGCCTTCAAGAATGTTGGGATTACAGTTTTGTACCACCACCGTGTCATTTCCCTTCCTTCCTCTCCTCTCCCCTCCTTTCCCCTCTGTTCCTTCCTTTGTTCCTTTGTTCCTTCGTTCCTTTGTTCCTTCCTTCCTTCATTCCTTCCATCTTTTTTTCTTTTCATCCTTAATCTATAAGCCTGCTACCTCAGTATCTTTATGCTGTCTTTCTAAAGACACTTCTTGTCAAGCTAGAAATGTATCCACATCTTCTTAAAATCCAAAACCATCAGTGGTATAGTCTAAATATCTGTGTATCTACTAAATTCATGGTTGTAATTCTAACTCCCACTGGGGAGTGTTTTGTAGGGGAGGTATTAAGTCCTGAGGTAGGAAGCCTCAATGAAATTAGTGTCCCTTCTTGTTATGGTTGATACACTGTGTCAACTTGAGGAGTCTAGAAGCTTAACTAAGTGACTCAGCAGTTCTACATCCTGGGGTGAAAAGGACATGCCCTTCCTGCTCCAGGATGTTCTTGGTATTCATTCTGAGTCTGTGCAAGAAGAGGAGGGCACAGAGATGGTGTGGGCATAGGCAAATAGCCAGCATACAATATAAGGGAGGAAAAGAGGCTTGTTACCCACCCCTTCTTGTTCTTAATGCTTTTGCTGTCTTGTGCTGCCTTGAAGTGTTGCCCCTGTGCGCTGCCACCCTGCCTTAGAACCAGCTGATCATAGACTGAAACCTCCACAAACTGTAAGCTAAATAAACCTTTCCTTCCTTAATTTGGGGAGTTAGGTACTTTGTCTCAGCAACAAAAGTAGCTAAGACACTTACAAAGGAAGCCAAAAGATCACTGACTCTTTCTCCCACATGAGAACACAATAAGAAGGCAGTGCCTGTGAGAAACAAGGATCTCACTAGATAATCTGCAGATGCCCAGATCTCAAACTCCCTAGATTGAAATGCGTGAAATACAAACTTCTGTTGTTTATAAGCTACCTAGCTGATGTTATTTTCTTATAGCATCCTAAGCAGACTAGTATCCTTGGTTTTCTATGCTTTGTTTTGGCCTTGCTAGTGAAGATGGTAAACACTGTCCTACTATAGATACTGAAGACAGGTTGAGTTACTTCTCTTTATCTGGACACTTGGGACTGCACATCAAGTTGTATGGGGGTTGGTTATCCACAGAAGGTTTGCTAATCTTTCATGTTTTCCAGGCTGAACTGTCTGCCAGGGAAACATTCTACTGTATTCAAATCAGCCCTACTGGCCTGCAAGCACCTGTTGGTGTCTTTCTAGCATTGAGTGAGATGCTGTCAGGGAGCAAATACAATTCTCTTCTCCAGCTGGGAAATGTAATTCAAAGTTCTTATTGCAATAAGAACTGCAAACTATTTAAAATTAACTTAATTAAGAACATCCAACCACTTTATGTGGAAAAAATTAAGGATGTGATAAATGACATAAATGATGATCTTTATAATTAGATATTTCATGTTTCTGTCTACAATGACTTAATACTGTGAAAATACCACATACTTCTTGAATTAATCTATAAATTCAATGTAATTTCAATCAAACATATCTGCTTTATTTTCCATGTGCTAGAAAGAATAATAGTTCAAGTTAAATTTAAGAAGAATAAAAAATGTGGGGGTGAATTTTACTGCTTTATCAGATATCAAGAAATTTGTTTGAGAATAGACAAATTAATGAACAGAATGGACCAGAAAGAGCTGAAACAGTCTCCTGTGTTTGTGCACATATACTGAATTTATAATAAGGTGACAGGGTAAGTCCAGGAGAAATGACAGCTTATTTCAAACTATTGGGAAACTTGGTTTACCAAATGCAGAAAAATAAGTTCAATTGCTAATGAACACAGCACTAAAAATTAGACTCTAGACATGAAAGGTGAACGATTTCATTACCAGAATGAGGTATAGGATCTAAGAATGGGGAGCTACTTATTAAATAAAACTTAAAAAAAAACCTTATAAATCAAATATTGATGAATTAAGTTATAATAAAATTCATGATGTTTTATTAATGTTAAGAGCTAATAGAATGTACAATGTTAAGAGCTAACAGAATGGAAGGATGTGTATGTTCTGGATATTCATGTCTGGAAAAGGTATATGTCCAGAATACATAAGAAATACTTGCCAGTTAAGAAGGTAAAAATAATAATCTCAGTAGAAAAATAGACATAGTACATTAATAGTCAATACATGTAATAGAGGAGCCAATAAAACAAAACAATCAAAGCCAGTAAACTTTAAGAGATGTTCAATTAATGGATAATCAGAAAACTCCAAATTAAAACAGTAAGGTAATATCATTTTATACCTCCTTTTTATGTTAGCTAGAGTTCTTTTACAATAACAAATACCTGAGACGACCAAGTCCCACAGAGAAAAGGTTTACTCTGACTCACAGCTTCAGAGGTTTCAGGCCATGGGCAGCTGTCCTTGCAGCTTCAGCCCTGGGGTAGCATCTCATGGTGGGAATATGTCATGGAACAAAACCACTTAAGTCATTAAAGAGAAAGGTGAAGAGGAAGGAACCGAGATCCCACTGTCCCTCTTGAAAGAAAGTACCCCACACAGCTGGAGACCTCCTACTCTGCCATATCCTTTAACAGTTCCACTAGGGCTGTTCCAGATTGCAACCATAGCACTGTTTGACTAAAAGTAATGGATGCATTCTAAAAATATTCTCACCACATAAACAAATTGGTAAGACATTCAGGCCCTGCCAGATTGAATGTGTAATTCTTCTGCCCCACTGTGACTTCCACTCCACTGGCCCTACCAGCATTTCTGTGGCCCTTACTCCTGTGAAATCCTCACTTTCCTCTTCCATCCCTTCAAGTCATGGACAGTTGGTACAAATGACCTTTGTGTGCAGTCTCTCGCCTTCTGTGTCCTTTTTAGTCTTCACTGTATTTGGCTTGGTGCAGCTGCAGTTCCAAGTTTCTGCTTCTGTCCACTGAACCTGCACAGCTGAGTATGGCTGAGGCAGAGGACACAACACAACTATCTTGACTGGTATGATTTCAATTATTTTACTATGTATTTTTACTTTTTTATTAGCCCGTGTTTGCAGTACATGGCATTTACATTCTTTATGAGGAGCTGCTGCATAAACATGACACATCTTTTTTCATCCCCTTCTTCCCATCCCTGCTCCTCCCTCCATGTCTTCTTCTCCTTCCTATTTGTGAAAGATCAATCTCCCTACTTCCTGTTATCTTTTATGTTCATCCTTACTTATACTTTGGGCTTCTCATATAAGAGCAACTGTATGATATTTAAACTTGTGTGTCTGATCTATTTCATGTAACATTACGGTTTTAAGTACATCCATTGCCCTACACATGACTCATGATTGTCATTCTTTATGGCAGAGTAGTACCCCAGTGTGTATAAATATCTTATTTTTTGTATCCATTCATCTGGTGTGATTTAACTTTAATGCTACCAAAAGAACATGCTTTCCGTGTCTGGCCCATTCATATACCCACTTACCTAGATCATTATTTGACACTTTTCTTTCTTTGCAAAGTCTTAGTACCTTTTCCCCCATCCACAGCTTAGCTGACTGACCTCTGTCCTTTTTCAGTGAGACACCGGGAAGGATAAGAAGAGATTTCCACAGACTCCTGACACCAGGTCCACTCTTTAGCGTCTCCTTCATGGCTCATTGACAGCCACACCTGCCACCCAGGCAGGAGATGCTCTCCCTTTCCTCAGCTATTCAGTGCCATAGCTTCCATTCTCCCTGTTCTTTGACTCTCTCTATGCTGAATGACATGCAAGCATTCTGCTATTTCTCCCATTTGAAGTGACAGCTGTCACAATCCAATCCTTTTGACCACAGTTCTTTCATTTCCACCATTTCTTTGTCGCCTTTCCAAAGCAACTCCTCATGGGAGTCAACCGTAACATCTGCCTCCCACTCTTCTCACTTCCTCTTAACTCAGTTGTGAAGCAGGCTTTCATTTTCCCCCACTCCCAAACCAAAAGATCTGCTCCTAGTTTTCTATCTGTGTCCTGACCCATAGGTGATATTTACACAGTTGATTATTCACTTCTCTTTAATCTATGCCCAACTTTGGCTTATGGGAAAGAGACACCCACTCCTGGTGTCTTTTGACTTCGCTGGTCCATCCTTATTCTTCAGTAGTTCTTTGTTCCCACTTACATTATGGAATTGGACAATGTCCTAGAGCCCCATTATTAATTTTCTTACTTCTATGTATACTCATTCCCTCAGTAATCCTGTTCTTATGAGATTTTTAAGGCTTTAAATATTGTCTGTATATCAAGACACCCAAATTTATATTTTTGGTTCAAGGTCTCTCCAGTTAGCTACTGGACACTTCCATTTGAACTTCTAATGGGCTAGTAAACCCAGTATATTCAAACAGAACACTCAAAACCTTCCATACTGTCAAATAAAATATATATCTTATATATTTTGATAAGCTCCATATCATATATTTATAAGATACATATTTTATATACATTATAAATCTTTGTGTGATCTTTGACTCTTTTTTTACTCTCATGATCCACAAATATATCCAGAATCTATTTTCCTTGCATTATCTCTTCTTGTATTATCTTGGTTCAATACATCATCATCCCTTTCTTGGATTAGGCCAGTAGACAATTGACTGATCTTCCTGTAATCTCTTTTCACCCAAAAGATCCTTAGATCTATAAACCAAATCATACCTCACCTCTTCTCAAAGCTCTTCAGTAGCTTTTTATCTAACCCAGAGGGAAGCCAAAGTCCTTATAAAAATTTGTCTTCATCCCACTGCTACTTTCCTGACCTTATCTTTTTTATATCCAGCTATTCTCTTACCACTGCTAAGAACATAAAGAAATAGGAAACAATAATAAACTAGACCACTACCCTAAAATTAGCAAACTCTTTTTTAGACCTATCAGCCAAAGGAAAGAGAGGGCATAACTAATCCACTGTAGAAATGATAAGGGATACTACTTCAGGTGTGGCATAAGATGATATTGCAAACAAAAGTGTGGCCAAAAGTTAGAAAATTTAGGAAAATCAACCACATTCCATGTAAACCTAGTTTACTGAAATTGACTCAAGGAAAAAATACAAAATGTGAACAGACATTTACCCAGAAATAAGCAGGACATTAATTCATAGAAAAAACTTGAGGATTGAAAGAAAGATTGAATACAAAGCATTAATCTTGGCAAGTACTAACAACTGTAATTATTACTGTGACTTCTAAATTAAAAATCAATGGATGGTTGTTGAATCTGAGTAGATAATTTTTCAGCAGAGTGAATGTTCATGAATTGAAATTGTTCATGAATTGAAATTGGAGGTAGAAATAACTCAGAGATTGATTCCATTTCATAGTAAAGGGAGAAGTAATAAATCTCTTGAATCTCACAGAGTAAGTTAGTGGCATTTGTAAGTCTGGAACAACATTTTTACTGTTAGCCTAGTGATCTCTCTGATGAACATTTATGAACTTTATAAATTGTCACACATATATGGTTTAGCAAGATCAAGCATTAACATGGAAATATGAATATTGTAAAACAATAAAATTCTAGATGTTCTCCTTTATTTGTTAGTCCAATGATAAAATTATTTTTTCATTTTCTTTGCCACTTTAATGATAAGATAGGTGATAACACTGTTGGGAATTCTGATTTCATCGTGTAGTGAAAGTTCCATGTTGATTTTTTTTTTTGGTTTTTCTCCGGTACCGGGAACCGAACTCACGACCTTGCGCTTGCCAGGCAGGCGCTTTTTCCATGTTGATTGAGTATAGCAATAGCAACATAACTTGCAGGCCCCAGTGCAAAATGAAAGTGTGAGGCTTCTGATGGGAAAGGAAATCAGTCTCTTTTTTGACAGCTTAGATATAAAATGTCCCTCAAAAGTCTCATGTGTTTAGAGGTGGTGATTTTGGAAAGTGACTGGATTGGGGGGTGCTATACTCATCCATTGATGCTTCACTGCTGAATGTGTGATTGGGAGGTGGGACCTGACAGGAAGAACTGGGTCACCAGGGGCCTGCACTGGAAGGGGTCATTCTTGTTCCTAGGTCCTCCGTTATCTCTTTCTGCTTCCTGGCTGCCATGGGTTGAGCAGCTTTCCTCTTCCAGGCTCTTCTCTCATGCCATTTCTACCTTAAAGTGAGCCAACGATGGACTAAACCTCTAAAACCATAAGCTGAAATAGACCTCTCACACATAAATTGTGTCAGGTACTTTGTTCCATCAATAGGAAAGCTGATAAATGTACATTCCTAGAGGCTCTTGTCTCAATGTAGATACTCTCCTCTATAGATTGGAATTTGTAGCTGTCAATCCATAGTAAGGAGAGTTGCTGCCTTGTTCTGTTCTAAATTGCTATGAAGGCCTCCAGCACTTATAGTTTCTCTGCCTACATCTAGGGCTGGAGGAAAAGACAAGTGAGTGTTTCTCTTTCCGAGTCAAGGATCTGAGTGGTCACACGGTTGAAGGAAGGAGCAGAAGGAGACTGGGCATGGCCTAGACAGACAAGAACACATTTTGGGCTGATACGAAGGAGGAGCTGATTTACACTGGGCTAAACAGGAGTGAGGCTTCAAGCACCACCGCATACATCATTGTCCCATCAGACTTTACTTACAAAATTCAACTCAAATGACCTTACTTGATGGAAGAACTTAGCCAAATTTCTTAACATCTTTAATCCTTGTTTTTCTTACACTGTCATTTCAATATTGTGGTTGCAGAGTAGCAAATTCGAAGTGCAGGACTCTTGAGCATGGAGTCCTGTGTGACTGCATTGGTTGTATGCCCACGAAGCCAGGCTTGATCCAGTAATTTGCTTATGGTTTAACCAAACGTAACACTCCATGTAATGGGTGTCTTTTGCCCTTTACACTGGTATTTGTGGCTTCTTTTTCTTCCGGTTGCAAAATTGGCACTTTGTCTAGGCACGGACATCTTATTCAGAGGCTCACAGATTTGTAAGGATGTTGAAGATTTGAGTCCTAATGTTCAGAACCCAGTTAGTTACATGTGAATTGATAATTTTGGTCTTTTTTGTACATAACACTTAAAAATGTGGATTTTACAGACAACTAGTCCTAAGTTTGAAACCTATGTCTGCTCTCCTTTAATATATGAACTTGGAAAATTTATCTGACTCTTTTAAGTCTTATTTTCCTCACATCAATCAATTGGAAAACAGTGTGAGGGCTGGGGCTTTAGCTCAGCAGCAGAGCAGCTGCCTGGCAAGTGCAAAGTCGTGAGTTTGATTTCTGTTACTGGGAAAAAAAAAAAAAAAAATGTGGAATTTGGAGCCATGCTGCCTAGGTGTAAAGTTTTCTGCATGACTGTCTGCAAGCATTTCATCTCTCTAAGTCTCAATTTCCTCCTCTGTGAAACAGAAATAATAATATTCTTTACTCTCATATGAGTACAGTATATTGAGGATTCTTTGAGTTCATATATAAAGAGTTCTTAAAATGGTATCTGGGAATATTGTAAGTACTAGCTATTAACGTTTATTCATTTACTGAAAAATGTTTACATGTCAGTCATACTTTTCCAAGCACAATATTTTTTATGTCATAAGTAATATTGTAAATGATTACATGGTAGTTGTTAATTTCTCAGCACCATGACTGTCATATTGTATTACTTTAATAAATGTTAGATATTATAATAAAGGTTGATAATGATACTTATTAGGAGTTAATGAGGACAAGTGTCATGGTCATGTCAGATTGATGGCAAGGAGAGATGATAGGTAACTCTGGAAGCGAAAGTTGCACAGAAAACATATTCCAAATTCCTCCTGGTCCTCTTCCTTTAAGGCTACCATCCTTCAGTCTGAGTAAACAGTACCAAGCCCAGGTGAAAGTTTGCCTTCTCTGTCCCATGAGATCTGGATAGAATCTATTTGTGCCCCTATCTCATGACCCATGTAAGCTGTTGGTCCTTCCAAGATTCTTCAAAGTTCCCACCCAAGACTGATGCTTTCACAATTCTGTTTTGTGGTGAGCTATCTTGCTCAGCAATATGTCTAATGAGGAAAGAAACTTCAGTCTTCCTAAATTCCTCAGAAGAATAACTCCACACTAGTGAAAAATGTAGAGCTTATTGAGCATCTTTTAGGAAGGCTGAAGGGTTCACTATGCACCATATTCTAGAGCAAACAGTCACACAAGGACATGGTGGCTCTTTTTCCTCCAACTCCCTTCATGACTCTATTGCCATCTGGGGTTTCTCTTTCTCTTATTGTTGCACACCTCGCTCTGGGACACCTCTTCTCTACTCCAGAGATGGATGCCTCAATATTCTGGAAAATACTTGGGTGATTTTTGGATTATGGTTCCAAACTTATAGCAAAGTCTTCATCAAAGTGGTCAATCATACAATGGCTTTCTAGTAACACATTTCATCCTCTTCAGAGGCAACTCAGTGGTCTAGAGAGGGACATATGTCCTTCTTATATTTGCTTTTGTTTGGTCCCATCCATTCAAAAGGAATTTTCATTTATTTGTTCATTTGTCAAATGTATATTGAGTGCAATCTATTTTTAAAGGCATTAGGCTCTTTGGAATAAAATTGGAGTCCCTGTTCTCATGGGTTTTAAAGTAAAAAATTAAAACCTGTAGTAATTATGGTAATGCTTGTCTGTCACTGACATAATTTAGAATCTAAAAGTTGACAGAACAGAGTATTCAAAACACAGTTCTCATTATCAAAGAGTCTTGCTAGAGCCGGACTTAGATTTTCAGTGACTCTGTACTTCCTCTGGTCTTCCCCACTGAAATCAGAGAATGGAGTTGGAACTGGCAGGAGACGGTTCTGGGGACTGTGGCTGGAAGGTGAGTCTCTGGATGACACCCAGGACCTAGCAACCTTTTCTCAATGCCATTTTTCTGATGAAACCATGCAAATAACCACAGGAAAAGCCACTCAAGGTGAGGAATGGATGGAGAGGGTGCATCACAGTTACCAAGAATAAAAGTGCTAAGTGGTTGATGAGGCATGGAAATAATTAGTAACACATTTAAAATTGCTGACACTTCCTAACCACTTTCAGCTGGTTCTTTGGTGTGCATTATAGGGAACTTGACACTTGGAACTCATTGCATGTATTTTTAAAAATTCATTTCATATTAAGTAAAGTCCAAATTATCTTTTGCTTGGTCTGATCCTTTCTCTTCCTTTTCTTAAAACTCTTTTGATAGATGAATAGAAGAAGAAAGATATGCAAGGGTAGACACTTCCTCAGTACAGAACAGAGAGAAGCAAGAGACTTAACCTTCAATGACATAGAGTCATATATAATGCATAGCAGATCAAACTTCTTGCTTAAAAATGATAAATTTGGTCAATTGTCTTAGGTACATGGCTTGTTTGTTTCCTTTGTAGCAAAAGAAAGACAAAAAAGCAAGACAAATAGATGCAAAGGTTAAAAACATCTAGCACCACTATTACGTTGATCTTAAAAAAATTTTTTTTAAAGTGAAAAATAATGTATGGGAGAGTGTCACAAAATCTTCTAGAAAAAGTAATTTCATATCTAACAAAAACCCTACTGCACAATACATTCTTTCGGTTATGTTGCAGATCCTACAACCTAAATATGATTCATCAAGTATACAAACAATGAGAGTCAAAATGAAAGACCTGCAGCCAATTATTTATCATGGTCCTTCTACATGGTCTCATGGGGTGTAGGCCGTGACACATTGCCATTAATCTATACACTGTCTTAATGAACTGAGAAGAAATGAAGGAATAAATTTGGCCTTTAAATAAAAAAATTTAAAGTTTCTTTTTCTTAGTCTGTGGAAAAACAAAATATTGGTTTTTCCTAGTGGCTGTACTACCTTGATAGACTTTACGGGTGAAGAGACAGAATAAGGTCCCCTGGGAAGAAACATCTTACTTAGTCTCACTGAAGCTTACTTTCCCTGGATATTGGCTGTTCTTGTCTGCATTCTTGAACCATGTTGCTTACTCAAGCTAAATAAATGAAACTTTTCATATTCAATTTTGGGGTAACTTCCACAGAGGTTTAGTTGATACGGGATTTTGGATGCAGCCAGATATTTATCTGATACTCATTTTACAGACAAGTTCAGCATTTCGCGAGAATCTTTATGGGTCCTAAAAGACTTTTGTTAATATTTGTTGAAATGACACAAGTTTTGTGTAAGAAATAAACTATTCCCAAATTGATCCACTGACTTTTGAATTTGTTCCTTGGGCTTTTGTAGTAGATATTTGTTGTTTTTGGCATTCCATTTTCATTTATTCTGCCTCTGGAAACAAGAGGTTGATGTGTATATTGCAATCAATTTCTTTTCCATTTTTAGCAAGCCGATTAGAATGGATTCTACCACTAATTCTAGTTGAGTGCCTGTCTTGTTCTGGGCCTCTGCAAGTAGCAGGGGACACAAGATCCAAGCTGAGACAATAATATCAAGGAGAGTTTGTCAGGTGATTGCAGGAACCTTTTTCCTGTAGGACTTTAATCTGAGAGGATAAAATCAATAAGCAAAAAGAAGAGCTGAGTACTGCGGACCAACTTTGTTCCAATAACCATGCTTAACCTGTAACAATCTAGACAGGCCTCAAACCTGTCTTACCCCTGGCTGAGTTTCAGGAGTTAATACATTTCCTTTTCTGGTTAGGCCAAATTTGGTTTTGACTTTCTGTCACTTGCAACGAAAAGCATTCTAATTGACCCATTTCTGAGTCTCACTAAAGTCTCGTTTTTAATCTTTAAGAAAACTTGAATGAATCCATTTGGATTGTGGCTTGTCTAGACATAAATCCGCCATTTTGTTACCCAAGTTGCCACATGCAAAAGCACATGGGCTGATTCTTAAAATGTACTCTTAAATGGCATCTTTCTTTTTTTTTTTTTTTTTTTTTTTTTTTTTCTCCGGTACCAGGAACCGAACTTATGACCTTGCGCTTACCAGGCAGGCGCTTTTGCTGCTGAGCTAAATCCCCAGCCCCCTTAAATAGCATCTTTTGACATGAAGAACTTTTTACTTAGAGAAAAGCTTTGCAACTGTGTAATGTGTTGAATTATGTGCCCACCAAATTTGTACACTGACTTCCTAACATGTAATATCTCAGTGTAGCCCTATTTGGCAATAGGATTTGTACAACTAGGGTGAACCATGCTGCAACATGACTGGTATTCTTACAAAAAGGGGAAATATGAACTCAGACACTTGTACAGGGAAAAGGCCATGCAAACAGACACAGGAAGGAGAGGGGCATTTATAAACCAGGAGGACAGGCCTTGCAAAGGCCCTGTTCTTGTAGCCCTCAGAAACAACCAACTCCATTCAGACTTTCACCTTGGATTCTAGCCTCTAGACTAGATGACAACACATTTTTGTTGTAAGACCTCTCGGTTTATGATATTTATTACAGCAGCCCTACCAAACAAATATACACAGTAAACGTAATCTACACTGAAACCTGAGTGAAGTAATAAAAAGAAGTTAATTTTATCTGATTTAATTTGACAAAGGTCTTACCATTTTTGCTATTTGTAGAGGTAGAAATTGACATAAAAAACACTCAGAAAAAAAATCAAGGATGGAGGAGTTATAAAATAAATGATGAGACTGAATATATTATGTTCAAAACTGATTTGAAGGAAGATTTTTTTGGCAAAGGAATGAGTGGACCATATTTTCAGCATATGTGGCAATTTGTGTTTCTATACTTTGATGAGATATTTAGAAAATTAATGCAATGTGATATGGTATTTCATGCTCTCTTAAAATCATTTCAGAACATATATCTTCTGTAATTCCTTCAATTTAAAAAATCAAGGAAGTTTTATGATAAGTATATGTTTATGCATTTTTACTGTTATCTTCCTATAAAATCTGCCATGTACTAATTAGCAAAAATTAATACAACTTTCATTAATTATTAAATTGATGTACTGAATCACTTAATTTCTCTTATTGAATGGCAAAGAAATATAAAAATTCAAGTTAAATTCCCACTTAATTTTGTTTGTCTATCTTCTATCTATTATCTATATATCTATCTATCTGTCTATCTATCTATCATCTATCTTTTTTTCAGTGCTGGAGATTGAACTCAAGCCCTTGTACAAGCTAGATAAGTGGTCTATCACTAAGCTACCTCACTATCCCAAGTTTAAATCCTGGCATACCAACCAAGGATTGAGAATCAGTAGTTGGTTACTTACATGAGGAGAACTAGACTTTACTGAAGGGGTATCCTTATCTTTTATATGTATATATATATATATATAGATATAGATATCTTCTCCATTCCTGCAGAGAGTTTTATGTAGGTCCAGTTTTAAAATGAATATACTTGATTGGAAACTTTAAAGAAGTGATTCATCACAGGCCTCTACACATTCAAATTTTTCTTTCCTACTGGATAAGATGAATTAATAATTTTGTATTTTTTTTCAGAACTCTGGCAGTTGTCTCTCTTGGTGCTGGATAAAGGAGCAAAGAAAATGTTTACAAAGAAGTTACATTTCTTCTGCTACATTACACACACAGACTTTTAAAATGTATTTTGTCTTCTCTTTTACCACTTCAGCTGTTTGATATTGCCCTGGTCTCAGTTTAGGCTATGTACAGTTTATATGAAGGCGGAAGATGAGTGTGGAAGACAAAGAAAGTAGAAGCAATTAAGATGTGATATGTGTATGTACCAGTTCACCAAGAGAAATGTAGTTAGAATGTATTGAAAGCATTTATTAATTTAAAAAACTCTATGTGTTGCCACTTATATGTCTACTATTTTAGACACTATTATAGAATCCAATAATTTTTAAATTAACTCCTTAAATAACCCTAACAAAAAAAATTATCATCTAAAATATTTGTGGGAATTTTTAGGAAAAGAGTTATGCCAATAGATAATAAAATATTCCTCAGTTTAGCAATTGCATATTTAGACGAAAATGTTTCTGGCATTAGTTGATTAGTTTTTTCTGTCACCTCATTGATTTCATGGCTTGAGGTTTGTTATGTGCAAATATTTTGTGTTCCTTTTTGAAGTTTTGTCTTAGAATAAGGCTAAATAGAGAAGGCAGGATGGCCTAGTTGGGAAATGTACCTGTAGCATTAAACAACTTTTAAAACTTTTATTTTTAACAGTATTATGTACTTTATTTCCTGAATTTGTGACCTAATCACTTTATACTTTATATCTATTTTTTAAAAGGAAATAACTCTACAGTGTCCTTTTCCACCTTTCATACATTTGGTTTATTCCATATGCTATACAATTGCATAAATCAGATAGCCTGTGTTACCTTGCAGATCATACAACAGCAAGAATAACAGCATGTGAGAAGTATTCTTCCACTAGAAATTTCTGAGTCTCACTAAAGAAAAATAATTCCATACACAGTGCCAGGTATTTACAACAAATGTTTTCATTTGAATTGCATTTCTTTTTGTTATACCTTGTGTGTGTGTGTGTGTGTGTGTGTGTGTCTGTCTGTCTGTCTGTCTGTCTGTGTGCATTCACCATGAATTTAGGTCACAGAGTCAGACATGAAAAGGTCAAATAATTGCTAGTAATTTTTTCGTTCTGTATTTTTATAATCACTTTTATCAAATACTCTATTCTGTTCTTAGTTCCACTGGTCTTGATTATTCCCTTGACTAGTTTTCCCTAATTAATCAAAGATATGTAGAATTCCGTTTCTGTTGTACATCTTGTCTTCATTTTTGAGAGTTGTAGTGCCAGAAAGGACATTTATCTTATCCAGCCGCAAACTTCAATAAGCTCTCCATTTCTTTAGGTCACTGATGGCAAATGTTAAACAAATTTACATTTGGGATTTTCTATTCATTTCCCACCCGGCTGACACTGAGCCAATGATAACTGCTCAATAGCTAGGCAGGTCCTGATCATTTGTGTGACCCAGAGTGTGTTTCCAGTCCGTTGATGACTCTATCATGCAGAGCTAAATCAAAAGCCTTCGAAGTCACGAGAGATCATATCTATTGCTTTCCCTCGATGCTCCAAGAGTGCCTTCCTTTGAAAAAACATAAAAAGATTTTTCACTCTGTCAGTCTAGATGTCAAAAGAAAAAATTTCATTGAACACAAGGTTCTGCAGAATGGAATTTGAAGACCCCCTAAAGTTAAAATCTATAGGTACACTTTCCCTTCCTGGAGATTTTGGACTTATTCAAGAACAATGTCTGCTTTAACTTGTTACGGGAAACTTCCATAGTCAGGACTTTTTTCTCAAACTCCCCGGAGCTTATAAACTAATTTTTGATTAATTTTATTTCATTTGGTAAACCATGAATAATAAACTGGTTAACTGATTAAAGAGAAACAGTTAACCTCTGGCCCAGCAGAATGGCAAGTTTCATCTTCTTTCAGTCAATGAAAAGGACGCTGCCTAGTAGTCAGAATACCTGGGGTCTCCTGTCAGTTACACAGGGCTGCAGGCTCTTGGACAAGACTCTTAGCTCAGCCTCAAACTCACTGCCTGAAAAGTGAAGTCAAGTAGTCAAATACTGTACTTATTTTCCCTAATGTGAAAGAAAATCTCAAACATCAAATGTGATACAATATATGTAAGTTAATACTCTAAAACATTTAACTATATTAACATTTTTAAAAAATAATAATAAATTAAAGAATGTCCCTCCTAAAGATAAAGAGATCCAGATTCTGAAAATTAAAATTTCTACTTTTGTGGCTAAGAGTATGGTTGAAAAAATAAATATACTGTGTTATAATGTTAAGATTTTTTTTAACCTAAAGTTGTTCATGGAGAAATGAAAGCAACTGTTTTGATAATTCAAGATAAAAACTACTCCCACCCACATTATACAAATTTCTCTTCTGGGTTTAAAATTTACTTGGAGGACCAAAGAACTGATATGTTGATGCTTCATATAAAGAGATGGAAAAATAAGATCAAATTTTATTTTTGTTAAGAATATGTAGGTGAAATTAAATGTTTTTATATTGTTAAATTATTTAAAAAAATTTTAAACCTTGTATTATCTTATTTTGGGTCAAATTAATGTGTATTTGTGTATTCTCTCTGGAGAACACATTTTCTCTGAAACAATTAGAAGGTATAAATTAATGATATTATTTAGATCCAATCTATTTCTCAATATTGGAAGAAATTACTTTTAGGGTAGATGGAATGTACACAAGGGGTTCCTATGACTTTTTCCACTACCTCTTTCCGTCTTATATGGGTTAAATAATCTTAGAGGGCTATACTGGTGATAGGAATTATTTTGGGAGGCAGAAGAATAAGAAAATTGCAGGACATAGGTTATGACTTTAGCATTTCATCCACTGGCTGTATTGCTCACCCTAAAGTGTCAAAGTGGGACTTTCTTAAAACTCCCAGAACCCTCATATG
>NW_004955457.1:15676927-15679322 GCF_000276665.1 Chinchilla lanigera | reverse complement strand
GTCCCCTGGGCCTCCCTGCGCCTAGAAACTCAGACTGCAGTGTCACCGGGGTCTTTGTTCTCGCTTCCTGGCCTCCGGGATTGGGTGGGGCCTACCTGGCCCTTTGCGCTCTTTTCTGCTGGGAATCGCGGTGGTATGAGTCCGGCCCACTCTCGGATCCAGGAGCCCTGCCGCTCCCGGAGAACTCGCTACCTGGGCGCTCTCTCAGTGTTGTTTTAATTTGCATTTCTCAAATGACCAATGATGTTGAACATTTTTTCATATATTTATTTACTATTAGTATTTCAGCATCTGAGAAGTGTGTATTCACCTCAGATGCCCATTTTTGGGTTGGGTCTTTGAATTTGAGGGTCTGAGTTTTTTCCCATCTTTTTTAATTTTAAAAAATAAAAACTGACAACAATGAAGACAAAATCAAAACAACACAAAACAACAAAAATGATACATGACCTCAAAACAAAATGATAGAAATTTACAATGGTTGCTATATTACATACTGTTATCTTCAATGAAGTTGCTCAGTCCATTAGATATAAGAATATAAGATTGATCACACAGTCAAAGGCAGTAAAAAGTAAAAAAAAAATTTAAAAAAATACAAAAACATTGGAAAGGATGCAGAGCTTCACTATACAAGATGGTAAGAGTTCAACAATGGTTCTTATACTGCATATTATTCTCAGATCGGTCATTCTGGTTAACAAATTCAAGCATGCAAAATTGGTCAAGGAAAAAAAAATTAAGTATCCATTCTTTATATGTTCTACATATCAGTACTTTGTCTAAGGGACAGTTAGCTAAAATATTTTCTCACTCTGTGTGTTGTCTTTTCACTCTATTGATGATTTTTTTTTTTTTTGAAGTACAAAAGATTTTTTAGTAGGATAGATCCCAGTTATTGATTCTTTGAAGAGTTTCCCATGCAGTTTGGGTTTTGTTCATGAAGACTGTGGCTACACTTATGTCCTCAAGATTTCGACCTAATTTCTCCTCCAGTAGATTTAGTGTTTCTGTTTTAATATTTAGATCTTTGATCCATTTTTACTTTAGTTTAGTGCATGGTGATAAACATGGGTCTACGTTTAGTCTTCAGCATGTAGAGAGCCAGTTTTTCCAGCACCACTTATTAAAAAGGCTATCTTTCTTCCAGTGAATACGTTTGGCCCCTTTGTCTAAGACAAGGTGGCTGAATGTGTTTGTAGTTGTGTCTGTATCTTCTAATCTGTTCCATTGGTCTTCAGATCTATTTTTTGCCAGTACCATGCTAGTTTTATCACAGTAGCTTTGTAGTATAATTTCAGGTTAGGGATTGTGTTGCTTCCTGCCTTTCCTTTGTTGCCCAGGATTGCTTTCACTGTTCTGAGTCCCTTCTGGTTCCAGATGAATTTTAGGAATATTTTCTCTACTTTTGTGAGGTATGCTAATGGCATTTTGATTGGGATTGCATTGAATCTGTACAACAGTTTTGGGAATATGGTCATTTTCACAATGTTGGGTCTTCTGATCCATGAGGGAGGAATATCTCTCCATTTTCTTAAGTTGTCATCGATCTCTTTTTTTAGAGTACTCTAATTATCACTATATAGATCTTCTACTTCCTTTGTTAGATTGATTCCTAAGTATTTCATTTTTTAGCTGGTATTATGAAAGGTGTGGTTTTCCCAATTTCTCTCTCAGTCTGTTTTTTGTTTGTGTACAGGATTGCTATTGATTTTTGAATTTTGACTTTATATTTGGCTACACTACTGAACTTGGTGATTAAATCAATAAGGCTTTTGGTAGAGTTTTTGGGTCTTCTATGTAGAGTATCATGTCATCTGTGAATAATGATAATTTCTCTTCTTCCTTTCCTATTCTTATTCCTTTTATTTCTTTCTCTTGTCTAATTGCTGTGGCTAATATTTCCAGAACTATATTGAACAGGAGTGGTGACAGTGGATATCCTTGTCTTGTTCCTGATTGTAAAGTGAAACCTCTCAGTTTTTGTTCATTTAGTATAATGTTGACTGTTGGTTTGCCATAGATGGCTTTTATCAGAGTGAGGTAAAATCATCTATTCCTACTTTCTGTAGTGTTTTATCATGAATGAGTGTTGGACTTTATCAAAAGCTTTTCCTGCATCTATTGAGATGATCATGTAATTTTTGTCTTTGGCAGTATTGATATGATGTATTATATTAATTGCTTTGCATATACTGAGCCATCCCTGAATTCCTGGAATGAATCCCACTGGGTCATGCTGCAAATAGTACTATTGTAAATGGCACAAATGACTTTATAAATACAATCAAAATTATCTTCTATTCCAGAGAAATAGGCCATAACAGATTATTTCAAATCAAACAAATCACTAAAAAAGTGTATGTCTTTATATAAATATATATATACGTATATG